>NW_021703784.1:99461121-99586121 GCF_005190385.1 Monodon monoceros | reverse complement strand
GGTGGCGGCGGCGGGCGGCGGGGACGGCGGGGACGGCGGGGGGCCGGGCCCGGGCTGGCGGGCGGGCGGCTCATGTGACCCAGACACGCGCTCCCCACCGGGCCGCGGGGCGGGGGCGGGGTGGGGGAGGGGGGGCGAGGCCGCCGGCGGGGCCCGCCCCCTCTACACACACCCCACCTCCTGCCGCAGCAGGGGAAAGGGGACGCACCGCCCAGGGGGCCGGGCTCCCGGGTGGCCGCCGCCAGAGCCCGGAGGGCGGGGCCCGGGCCGGGGGCTCTGGGCCTGTTGGAGCGAGCCAGACAAGAGCTCTGAGAATCACTTTATTGCACGCGTTTTGGGGAGTGGGGTGTCCCAGAAGGGAGCACACCGCAGGCCCCATCCAAGGTGTGCTCTCCAAGGTGAACCGCTCAGGGGCTGGGGCCGGGGGGCACGATCCCGGGGCCTTGAGGAGGCCCGGGTGGTGGCTGCAGCTGCTGCCCCAGCCGTTGCTCCTCCTGGAGCCTGGCTCTGTTGGCCCTGCAGGGGAGAGTACCTGGTGGTCAGGTTGGGATCCTGGAGGGTGGTGCCAGGACAGTGAGGAGAGGGCAGGAAAGAGCTGGGACAGACCTGGCCCGGGCCCGAGTGTCATTGTAGATGGCTGTGATGATCCGATCCTTTTCATCCATGAAGCTACGATGCATCTGCTCCAGCTTCCTGCAAGGGGGTTACAACCGACTCTGGGAATCCCCAATCCCCGCTGTCTCCCAAGTCCCACCCCCCTCTACCCCACTTGAGGGTCTCACAGCTTTACACTTGTGGGGACCTCAGCTAACTGCCTGTGCTAGATGAGGAAAGGGGCACAGAGTAGCTGGTTCTTGTCCAGGGCCTAATGGCGACCCAGGTCCCTGACTGTCCTGAAGGTGGTGACAGCAGCTCTGTCATGGAGGTCCTTCAAGGCGACTAGAAAGGTGTGTTCATCTAACTCCATCACTGAACTAGGCACACTGCTAGCAGTGTGCACCAGCCTTTAGGTGTGTTTGCTATCGAACCTCAGTGGCAATGGCGCGCATGAGAGAGTGGCAGGAAAACAGCAACTGCTAAACAAATGAAGGCAGTTTCTGGCGAGGCCCAGTTCAATGCATTTCCTTCTTGTGCAGGATTCTGGTTGGCTCCAGCACTCTCTGGCAACCAGCACCAAAGATTTAAATCCAAATTATAAAAAACTGAAAATGACATTAGCCCTTAGTGCAGAGCTGCCTTTGCTAAATAAGACGAGACTCTGGAGGAGACCTATTTCATGCAGTTCTTAGCTTGAGAGACACAAGGGTGCAGGCCACAGGGGTGGTATGGATGGATGGCTGACACTGGGCTTCACCCACCCTCCTGCCCTCTGCCCATCACCCTAGGGGGACGCGCACCTGAAGGCAACATAGTGCAGGCCCATGCCTGCAAGCATGATCAGGAGGCAGTACCCCAGCACCCGCCGGTTGTGCTTGTGCTGCTGCTGCCTTGACTCTGGTCCCTGAGGCCTCACTTCATGAAACTGGGCCCAGTATTTTGCATTGGGGGGTGCCCAGGAGCTGCTGGGAGGTAGAAGAAGAGACAGTGTAAAGACGGGGCTCCCCAGGAGACTTGGGGGTGGCACGCTGGGGGCAGGACTACTGTACCTGTGTGCCTGATGAGCAGACCTGGGATGGGCTGTGGTTCCTGGACACTTTGGGGAAGCTGCTGAGCGGAGCTGGTGGTCATAGCTGCGGCGGCTCTGCTCACGGCTCAGCACTTGGTACGCTTCACTCAGCTCCACAAAGCGGCTGTGCAGAGCTGGGTTCCTGGGGTCCCGGTCAGGGTGCAGCTGGGGTGGGGCAGGACTCCCCTCATCTCCCTTCCCATGACCTGATAATATCCTGATAATATCCACCCACAAGGGCTCATATCATACCCAGAGGCCCTCCTTGGGCAGTGACCCTCACTCTCAGGCCTGCACATCCCTCTAGAAGACCAGAGAGTCAGGAAGCACAAACTCCTGCCCCCTCCCCTTGTTCAAGCCCTCTCCACCTGCTGCCTGGCTCTCATTGGATGCCCTGGTCCCAGCTTTCTCAAGAGCAGGCAGGTCAAGAGAACCAAACCCAGCCCATCAGACAGGACTCCTGGCTCCTGCCCCACAGCCTTTCCTTCCACCCGGCCAGACCTCTCCCCTTGGGGCAGCTCCCCCTCCCTATGAAAGCTGAGGGAATGTGCACCAGCCAGAGTGAGCCTCTCAGCTCCATTCCTGAGAATTTGGAGCGGACCCCATCTGGCTCAGACTTCCCTTCCCCACTCCACTTAAGACCACTGGTACCTCTTTGGACTTGGAGAAGAAAGCTCGTTTAACTTCTTCAGCGCTGGCACCAGGATGCACCCCCAACAGTTCATAGTAGTTACTGGGGCCAGACCTGTGGAGAGAGGCCCAAACCTGCAGGGGCTAAGGAAAACACAGAGGATACCCCTTCCCTGCCCGTCCCAGCCCCGCTGGACCACACCCTTCAACTCAGCATCCAGATGCTGAGGGGGCTGAGGCAGGTGCCAAGGGAGATCTCGAAATCATCCCTCCCTTTTTGAGTGTTCCAGGTAAGGGGCAGATCAGATTGTCTCAAAGTGTAGTTTTCAGACCCCTTGCATCAGAAACGCCTGAAAAGCATGTTTTAAAAAATAGATTCTTGAGGCCCACCTCATTCCTGCAAATCAGGATCTCCAGAGCAGCGCCCAGGAATCTGCAGTTTTGTAAGCTCCCCACACCCCGCCTGGGTTATGCACAGCGATGCTTGACAACCACCTGAGTTGTGGAATGTGCATTGGGTTTGGTTGGGCTCAAATTCCAGATGTGCCACTTAACTCTCTGTATGACCTTGGGGGGTCATCCTTTAATCTCTGATCCTGTGCCCTCAGCAGTGAAGGTGAGGGTAATCTGACAAGCCTGTAAGGCGCCTGACGCAGCGTAAGAGATCACGACTATCCCAGCACCTAGACTATCCCGGCACCTAGCGCAGGGCCTAGAATTGGGCAGGCCAGCCACAAAAACCTACTGAACGACCGGGCCCGGCCCCAGGCGCCCGACTCACCCCTGCCGGGCGGCCGCTGCGAAGAACCGAGTGGGAGGGTTGTGGGGCCACAGCCGGCGCAGGCGCAGGGGCAGCATGAAGGCAGGCGGGCAGCTGGTGAAAGGTCACAAAGAACAGTGGGACGGGAGCAGACTTCAACCACTGCAGCGGGGATGAGGGGTGGGGGTGAGGGGCAGAGGGAAGGGGCCTGGCCCCGTTGAGATGCAAAGGAAAACTGAAGCAGGCCCGGGGGACTCAGGGGCGGGTGGAACCTCCCTGCTGAAGACCAGACCCCAATGTCCTGGCCCTGTCCCCGCCTCTGACCCGGGCGTCTGTACAACCAGCCCCGGACGCCGAGACCCCCCTTCCCACCCTGGGAGCTCGGGGGGCGGGTGCGGGAAGAGCCACACCAAGCCCCGCCCCCCCTTCACTCACAGACCCCTCGGCGGCCGCCGTTTCCTGCTCCTATTCAGGCCCCGCCTCCACACTCTCATTGGCTTAGACATCCAGACCACGCCCACAGGCCTGAGGGTGCGGAACAGCGGCGAAGCCCCGCCCCCGCACATCCATTGGCCTTTGATGCCTCGGATCCACCCATCGAGACAGCAGCCCGGGGACTTGCAGAAAGGCGCCAGCGCCCACCCGGGGAGGCTGCGGCTGGGGGCCTGACCCTCAGTGAGGCTTTCGGCTCAGCCCCCGTTGCTCTGTTCCCTCGGACATGGCTGTTACTCCACTCTGCAGCGAGACGCGTTTCACAAAGCAGTTTCCACCCCATAATCGGCCTGGAACTTCACCGGAGCCTGGCAAGGGGGCACAGCCCTTAGCTTACAGAGGGGAAAACTGAGGCTGGGCCTTTTTTTCCCCCAAGTCACTTGTCCTGTCTCTCTCAGCCACCCCGGCCCCTCTCTCTGTCTCACGGAAACAGCAGATGCCAACGGAATCCAAGAATAAAGTCCTTTATTGTCTTCCGAGCTGTGGTGATAGGGCTGGGGACTCTAGGGCGACTTAGGTGGAACTTTCCTGGAATTCGTTGTAGAGGAAGATGGCGCCTTTGGCTGAGGGGCAGAGCTCGTCCCACATTTCAGTCTCCTGCAACCTCCTCACACTCTGTGGGAAGACAGTGAGACCCAAACATTCCGACCTCGGGTTTCTTGCAGGAGCTGTGCCCACAGTTCTGGCCCTCTCCCTTGGGCTGAGGGCATCCCCAATGAGGTCTTGTGCCTCTGGAGGGAAGCTCTGAGAGATTTGGGAGGCCCCTCTGACCCAGGCCCAGGAGACAGACATGCATCACCAGGCCTCTGCAAGCCCTAACCCAGCTCCTTGTCCAAATGAGACACACTTTGCCACCTCAAACCTGTGTCTCCACAAAGATGATTCCTGTGGATTCGTGGGCCTCAGGTCCCCCACTCGTGTAGTGCTTCCTCACCTGCTCAGAAGTCAGGCTGCACCTGGACAAGGATGTGAGAGTGGCCTGGTGAGTGCTTAGACCCTGTAAGGTCCCTGTGGAGTCCCAGCTGCCTCAGCCATGCCGCTCAACCACCCACCTACTCCAGGACCGAGGACCCCGTCTCCCAGAGCTCACTCACTGGACGTAGAACTCAGCACTGGCACGGCCGGCACTGGTCTCATTGCAGGCAATGCCCAACAGCAGCGGCTGGCTCAGGGTGAGCAGCGGCAGGTTCACCTGGGGCCAGGCGTACCACCTGTCAGTGCCCACTGCCCACATCCCTGCCCCCTCAATGAAGAACAGCATGTTACCCTTGTACCGCATTTTACAATGTGTAGTTCAAGTGCCCAGAATCACAGAATGTCAGATCTTGGGCATGTTCATTTCACATGGGAAAACCACAACGGGAGAGATGGAACAGTTAGCCCAGGGTCACCCTAGGGAAGTCAATTTAGTAACTGGGGGCTTCCCTGGTGATGCAGTGGTTAAGAATCAGCCTGCCAATGCAGGGGACACGGGTTCGATCCCTGGTCCGGGAAGATCCCACATGCTGCGGAGCAACTAAGCCCGTGCACCACAACTATTGAGCCTGCGCTCTAGAGCCCACGAGCCACAACTACTGAGCCCACATGCCACAACTACTGAAGCCCATGCGCCTAGAGCCTGTGCTCCGCAACAAGAGAAGCCATGGCAATGAGAAGCCCGCGCATTGCAACGTAGAGTAGCCCCCGCTTGCCTCAACTAGAGAAAGCCTGTGCACAGCAACGAAGACCCAACGCAGCCAAAAATAAATAAATAAAAATTTAAAAAGTAATTGGGACTCCCATTTACTCCTCTTTTCAACAAACCTGGCGGAAGTAGGCAAGACATTTATTATTGTCCCCATTGTAAAGAGGAACACAGAGACAAGGCACACAGAGATGAGGGTTAGAATTCCACTCCAAGTGTGCCTAGCTGCAAAGCCAAGCTCTTTGCTCAATGCCAGATGCCTGGGAATTCCCTGGCGGTCCAGTGATTAGGACTCCACACTCTTACTGCCAAGGGCCTGGTTTCAGTCCCTGGTCAAGCAACTAAGACCCCACAAGCCACATGAGGCAGCCAAAAAAAAAAAAAAAAAAAGCCAGATGCCTACAGACACTCCTGCCATCCCAGACCTGTGAAATTCTGGATTGTTCTATCCCCTCCCTCCTTGCCCACCACTCTGTCCCACCTGCCTCTCACTCACCTCATCACAGATCTCCTGAAGGACACTGGAGAAGAGCTCATGCACCACCAGCTCCCCAGGGAGGTTGATGTGCAGGGGTCTGCCACCTGGGCACAGGGCCTGTAAGAGGTCAGGCTCAGCCCCTGCTCCCCTCTTCTCGCCCTGCTTTTCCCCACATTCACTGGCCCTGAGGGCCTGGTTGGGCACAGAGTGAGAGCCTTGGTGATCCCCTGACCCAGGCCCTGTTTTTCCAGATGGAAAACCACAGGTCCAGCTAGGTCCTCCATCCCTACCCCCACCCCCAATTCCCTAACTTCCCATGGGTCTGGGGCAGGATTCAGCAGGGAGGCTGAGAGGCTGCCCTGAGCGGAGACTTTCGGATAAGCACCAGGCCAACTCCCCCTTTAAGGGATGAGGAAAACAAAGCCGAGCTCTCTGGGTCTTTGTGCCTTTGCGCCCAGCCTGGCATCTCACCTGAGGCTCAGGGTGCCCACCGGGCACGTCCACTAGCCCAGGTGCCTCAGCCACCTGCCCAGAGCGGCGCAGGAAGACAAGGAAGTCGTCAGCAGTGGCCAGTGCAGCGCCCACCCCTAAGGGGTCTGCCAGGTAGGCTTGCTTGTCACCCCAGTCGGTGGCCCCCTGCTGTCGCAGCCAGGCAGCTGAGCTGGCCCAGTTGGTGCCCAGGAAGTCTCGATAGGAAGTAAGGCCCAGGCACAGGTGCAGCTGTGGCCCCGGCGAGCCAGTGGGCACCAGGGTGGCAGAGTGCAGGCGGAACTTGGGGGCGTCAAAGAGCCAGGGCTGGGCCTGAAGCCGGCTCTCCCAGACTGCAGTGATGGCCTTCTCCCCTTCTGGCAGTGGGCGACGGTCGTAGGCAGGGCTCAGCTCAGCCCGTACCTGCTCCTCAGGCAGCCCCCCCGGGGGGCATTGCAGCAGCAGGGACACCTCAGGGTCCATGATCTGGATAGGGCAGTTCTGGGGGAGGGCAGAGCCAGGCCTGTCACCCCGGGGGACCCACAGCCACCCTTGGACCCGACAGCTGGCCCCCTCTGCCACAAACCTCCTGAGGGTACTTCCAGCCCTTCTGCACCCCCCTGACCCCTCCCTGGGCTGTAAAACGTCTTATCATCCCAGCAAGAGCTCCGAGGCTCCTGCTACCAGACATCCCTGAGACTCCCGGGCATCCCTACGACTCAGAGGTCCTGGGTCCTGTCACCCGCTAATGCCTCTGTCTCCCCAAACCAAAAGTCTTGCCTCCAACCCCTGACGCGGCGGTAACCCTTCCCAGGGTCCAGAAGCTCCAGGCTGCAGCCGGTAATCACCTGCCTACTCTCCTCGCAGGCTCCGCCTCTTTCCCCCGGAGCGGAAGTACCCGCCCCCTTCTTCCTCGGCTTCTCATTGGCCGGTCCTGGCGCTCAGGGCCCGTCGGGGTCAGCTGACGGGCCCGTCCGGTTCAGCTGCCCGGCCCCCGGAGTCGGTGAGCCTTCCTGGCTGTCCCGGCTCTGTCTCTCTGGCCGGCCCAGACATTTCTGCCCCGTTAGCCTGGTTGCCGGCCCCACCTCCCCAGGCCCGCTTTGCGGGGCAGACCAGGAGCCTGGGTCGCAGGGAGGGGCTTGACTTCCCTGGGCCCTGTGGCTGACAGAGTGTCACCATGGGCAAGTCTTGCTGGGCCTCAGTTTCCCTATCTGCACCAGGGAGTTAGGGGTGGGAAGTGAATTTAGAAATCTGAATATCTCCCTCCCAGCTCTCACATCCTGAGGCTTTGTGACTTTCTGGGCATCGTGGGGACATGGGAAGGTCCTTAACAGTCTCCACATTTCACTGCTCCCCACAGGTCTTGGCCATGAACGCCTCTAGAGGAAGGAGGCAGGAAGCAGCAGGGCCCAAGGGTAGAAGGGTTCACAGACCCCGGGAACAGGTGCGCCCCCTCCACCCTCACCCCTGCTCCCAATGTGGGAGGGCAGGGGAGGGGGTCCTGCTCCCTGGGAAATGCTGGTGGGGTGGGAGTGGGGGCAGATGGATTGTGCTGTTCTCGGGGAGCACAGGGACTCCTCTCCCTCTGGTCTCCTACAGCAGATCACTGAGTTCAGGGTGAGCAGCAGGGCAGGGTCACCACGGGGACTAACGGCCGCCTCTGGGCTCTTTCAGGACCGGGATGTACAACTGTCCAAGGCTCTGTCCTATGCCCTGCGCCACGGGGCCCTGAAGCTGGGGCTTCCCATGGGGCCCGGTAAGTGAGCATCTTAGAGGCTGGGCCCAGGAGTGGTTGGAGCCCAGGGAGCAGTGTGAGCCCGTCTGTGACTGCCTTCCCTCATGGCTCCCACCGCAGTCCTATGAGAACAGCACAGAAGGCACATCCCTTCGGATGACCGAGGCCCAGAGCCCAGTATAATGTCCAGGGCAGACTGGGAGAGGAGCCTCTATCTGGGCCAGGCCTGGTGATGCCTCCAGCCCAGTGGTCCAATAAACACTTATCCCAAGACTGGGCACTGCGGGGGTGTTGGGGCAACTGATGTTTATTGAGTGTCCCCTCTGGGCTGGGTACTGTGCTCAAAAGGGTCACTTGATCTTTGTGACCCTCCATGAGGCAGATCCTATTCCCATATAAGTTGAGAAACTGAGGCTCAGAAAGGGGAGACTTTCTTTTTTTTTTTAATTACTTAATTAATTTTTAAATTTTTGGCTGCCTTGGGTCTTCGTTGATGCGCGCGGGCTTCTCTAGTTGCGGCGAGTGGGGGCTATTCTTTGTTGCAGTGCGCGGGCTTCTCATTGCGGTGGCTTCTCTTGTTGTGGAGCACGGGCTCTAGGCGTGCAGGCTCAGTAGTTGTGGCTCGTGGACTCTAGAGCGCAGGCTCAGTAGTTGTGGCACACGGGCTTAGTTGCTCTGCGGCATGTGGGATCTTCCCGGATCAGGGCTCGAACCCGGGTCCCCTGCATTGGCAGGCGGATTCTTAACCACTGTGCCACCAGGGAAGTCCCAGGGGAGACTTTCTAAAGGTCGCACAGGCTCTGTTCTTGTTGCTTGTGGCTTCCCCTGTTAACTGTGGCCCAGGCCAGGGCAAGTTCAGCTCCTGACCACTCTGCCTGCCCACAGATGGTTTTGTGCCCCTGGACACCCTCCTGCAGCTGCCCCAGTTCTGCAGCTTCTCAGTTGAAGATGTGCAGCGTGTGGTGGACACCAATGGGAAGCAGCGGTTCGCCCTGCAGCCAGGGGAGCCCAGCGCCGGCCCTCTCATCCGGGCCAATCAGGGTCACTCCCTGAAGGTGGGAGCTAAGGGGACAAGTGGGAGAGCCATGTGAGACCCCTGTCTGTGAGGGGGTCTCACTGCTGCCCATTCCCCATCCATCCCAGGTACCTGAGTTGGAGCTGATTCCCCTGGAGACCCCACAGGCCCTGCCCCTGGTGCTCGTCCATGGCACATTCTGGCAGCACTGGCCATCCATCCTGCTCAAGGGCCTATCCTGCCGGGGGAGGACGCACATCCATCTGGCCGCGGGACTGCTTGGGGACCCTGGTGTCATCAGTGGTCAGTGCCCCCCCAAGCTACTCCCACCCATTCTGTGCTCCCAGGTCCTCCTCCAAGGGTCATAGCCTCTTGTCCAGGGGCAGCCCAAGCCCTGCATGCAGGAGCAACTCCCCACCCGCACCCCAGTGAGCTCAGGACCGCAGCCCACCCAGGTTTGATAACCACAATCCAGACGCCCCAGACCCCAGCTCCAATTGTCTACTCAGGCATGCGGCCAAATTGCGAAGTGGCTGTGTTCATCAACGGGCCCCTGGCCCTGGCAGGTGAGTCTGGACACAGCAGGTATTGCCCCAGGCCTTCAGAGAGGGCATGAGTCACATCTCTGGCTCTGTCTGCAGATGGAATCCCCTTCTTCCGCTCTGCTAATGGGGTGATCCTGACTCCAGGGAACGCTGATGGCGTCCTGCCTCCCAAGTATTTCAAGGAGGCCCTGCAGCTACGCCCCACCCGTAAGAACTACCACCCCACCACTATTCTTTGTGCCTGAAGCCTGTGCCCTCTGCCCTCACCTCTTTCCCAGCTCCCAACCCCAGACTGACTTCGTTCTCCCTTCTCTAACCAACTCTTTTCTCTCTCAGGAAAGCCCCTCTCCTTGGCTGGTAATGAAGAAACAGAGTGTCAGAGTGACCCCGAGCACAGCTCCAGAGGAAGAAGGATGACCCAACAATAAAATATTTTTTTTTAATGTAAAAAGATAACAAAAGAGAAACTCCAATTTGAACCTATGAGTCATCATCCTGTAGCTGTAGCCAGTCTTCCTCATGTGCTCAGGGACTACAGCTAGGTCAGAGGTGTTGGTCTTGGTCACTCAAACAGGGAAGGGCGGGTGCTGTACAAACTAGAGACCCCTCTCCCTAAGCTGGGGGATGGCAGAGTCTGGCCCAGCCAGGTCCCTGGTCTACACAAGGCCAGTGACAGTGGGTGAATGTGCCCAGCTCGGTCAGTGCACGTCTGGAGAGGATGTGGGCAGTGAATCCCAAAGGGTGTGGGCTTTGGAGCGGTCATGGAAGGTGGTGAGTGGGGCGGGGGCAGTAAGACAGGCTTCAGAAGGCCTCGTGGCCTCCTGTGAGCTGCAGGAAGAGGTCCTCGTCCAGCTCCTCCCCACGGGCCCGCTCCCGCGTTGACAGGAAGATGTAGCCCCCAATGTACTCATGCACGATGCGGCAGCTGGCAGATACGCAGCTGAAAGCCACGTTGATGTGCTCGTCAAACTCAATGGCTACCTGTGGGGTGGGCAGTCAGAGGGCTGGTCGGGGGTGGGGTGAAGGGAGCAGCCTTGCCCTGGTTGGGTCTGGCCCAGCCCGTGTCCCTCCCCCACCCTCACTCCGGGCCCACCTGCCGGATGTCCCAGTTGACATTCCACTGGCGCATGTTGCTGAAGCGCCAGGTCTTGACCACGTCACCCACGGCCAAGTCGATGCGGATCAGTCGGTTGTTGGCGATGCCCAGAATCTCGTCTTTTCTGCTGCCCTTGAACCTGGTGCCCAAGGGGAGAGTGTGAGCCGGGACCCCACCCTTCGTGGCCCCGGACCTCTCCCAGACAGCCAGGTGCGGAGCTCAGCAGCTAGCTGGCAAGTAAATCTCTTAGGTTCTCTGGGTCTCAAGTTGCTCATCTGGAAAATGGGGGTTAATTACTATAATCACAATGATAGCGTTTAGCAGCATCAGTCCATGCTTTTCGACAGCAACTTTTTTTTGGTAGCAGCATCATCCATTTGCTCCTATCTTTGCAGGCTTGGAAAATGGGCAGTCACAGGGGGCACTTCCTGTCACAGCAGCCACCCAACCCTGTCCTACAGATCAGCTGCCAAGGCCCAGAGAGGAAGTGGTCTATGGCAGAGCTGGGACGGGTGCGGGATCTCCTGCTCTCCCCACCTGATCCCTCTCTTGTGTTTGCAGGCTGGAAGGGGGTGCACGCAGGCTGCCCTCGGTAAGGGCTCCCCGCAGAGGACAGGAAGGAAGGCTTCAGATGGCTTCACCATCTTCAGAGATGGTGCTTAGCAGAATGGACTGGGGTGGTACTCATACCTGACCATGACGTAGGAGATGCCGAAGTCAGGCAGGGACTGCCAGGCCTGAATGAAGCGCAGCTGGGCCTCAGACAGCGAGAGTTGGGCCACATTCTGGTGGGCTTCCAGGATCCGTGGAGTGAGCTGTGGGACAACGCTGGTGAGGGGCTGCCAAGGTCCCTGAGACCCCCTGCCTGTCCCCATCAGGAAGACAGGATGCTGAGCCTGGGGCAGGGCCAGTGCCCAGTGTGGGTCCACCCGAGTGCACCCTCTCACTGTTCAGCACATGTGAGCTGAGCCGGGCCCTGAGGTGGACATGGGCAGCTGGACCGTGACACCCCCACAGAGGGTGGGGAGCAGCACGCTCAGTCTCAGGGACCCAGGTGGGAAAAGGAGCGAGTGAGCGTGTGCATTTCCACAGGAAGGCTCTGTGGACATCCAGGGGCAAGGGTGGCCAGGTAAACCCTCTGGCTGTTCCCGCCACCTACTCCCTCTGGCACCTGCTTGGCCTTGAACTTTCGCTGGAAGCGGGGGGCAACAAGCCCGTAGGGGTTGAGGCCCTCGGCGGAGGCATCAGGGCCCTGGGGGTGGTTGCCCGAGCCCCCGCCACCTGTCCGCTGCAGGCTGAGGAAAGCCAGGATGGCCTGCACCTCGCTGGAGTAGCTGCTGTCCGCCATGGTGCGGCCCCTGGAGGCCAGTCGGCAGCCGGCCATCCAGCGGGCGTACTGCTGCTCCGGGGGGGGGGGGGGGGGAGAGGGAGGTGAGGGGCTGGCGAGGCTCTAGCTCAGCCCCTGCCCTTGGCCTGGCTCAGCCCTGGCCCCTGTCCAGCCCTCACTCACATCCTGGCACCGCAGGTAGATCTCACTCATGCCCTCAGGGGAGGGCACCAGGAGTTTAATGCAAAACTTCTGGCCTGAGACGTTGACATCAGGGACCACTTCACAGCCTGGAGGAAGAAGGGGTGGGCTAGGCTGGGAGAGGGAGCCCTGTTGAGAGGGCCCTGGGTGAAGGCCAGTCCTGCACAGTGGCCACAGGTCAGAGGGCATCTTCCCCGCCCCCAGGAGGAGACAAGTGAGAGCATTCACCTGGCCAGCACACAGCCCTTGTCCCTCTCCTGGCCAATCCGCCCTCACTCACCCTTGAGGTTGAGCTGCTGAATGGGGTCCCCGGGGGCCTCGTCCTGGCTCTTGTAGTAGGACAGCGTGGTCTCCTTGAACACTACCCAGTGCTGGCGGTACCCCTTCAGGGTCAGCTTCCGGGGCCTGAGGGTGAGGTGGGAGGTTCGTGACAGGCCTCCTCCCTCCCTCCTGTCCTCTCTCCACACTGGGCCCCTCCAGCAGGGCTGCCAATTCTGGGCCCAGACTCACCGGAAGATCCGGAGATGGTCCTTGAGTTCTGGGATGGTGGTGAGGCTGTCCTGGGGAGGAGAGGAGTCAGCGGGGTGCTGGTCCCTGCACTTGACCCTGACCCCAACCCCTGACTGGGGCCCCTCCTCACCAGCACGTCCGTGCGCGCCGACCCCTCCAGCTTCACCTCCAGGTTGCTCAGGGCTGCATCCAGGTCATCCAGCCCCGGGTCTGTGCCAGGCGGTTCGTCTGCCTCCCCACTTTGGGACAGCTTGTTGATGTGGTACTGGGAGGAGCACGTGACCAGGGAGGACTGAGCGGGCAGCCCCTTAGCCCAACAGTGCCCTCAGCTGGGCTTCCCCGGAGGTGGGCCCCCGCCGGAACACCCTCCCTGCCCTGGGCCTGGCGCGCACCTAGCCACCCGGGGTCCCCAGGCCTGCCCGGCACCTGTAGGGCTGCAAACACCATCATCTCCTCCTCAGTGCAGTCAATCTCCTCCAGCAGCAGGTCCCACCGAGCCTGCTCGTACAGCTGCGTCAGCCTCACTGGGTCTGTCTGGAGTGGTGGGAGGGGAGGCTGGGTTGGTCGGTGCTAACTGCCCTGACCACCCCCTGCAGCCAGCTCCTGCGAGCCTCAGGCCTCAGCCCTGCCCTCTGTGCTGTGCAAGCTCATTTGGTGGCTCCGCAACCCCAATCCCAGCCTGCCAGCCCCATCTGCCCAGGAAAGCGGCAGCCCCTCCCCTCTAACCTCTTTGTGAAGATATGGAGCATTTGTCTACTGTGTGCCCTGCGTGCTGCTGAATGGACAATGGGGACCGAGTAAACCCGTCGGTAAATAAGTGAAGTGATTCAAGAGTACAATCAAAGCGAGAAAGAAAGTAGCTTCCAAAGGGCATCTCACTTGTGTGCTCAGGCAGGAAGCCCACAAGTTTGATGGTGATGAGAGAAAATGGAACTGGGGTGCAGCTGCACTGAGACCTGAGGATGGACAAGCCACTGAAGGGAAGAGTGGTAGGAAGAACATTCCAGAGAGAAGGAACTCAAAGGGGGATCCTAGTTTCCCACAGAAGACCAAGCCCACGCTCCCTCTGAAACCCGCCAAAATTGATAGCAAAGGCATAAAAAGGATAAACCCAGAAGGACAAAGAAGAGAGAGGGGAGACAACTACAGCTGGTGAGAGATACCAACAAAATTTTGGAAGATGAACAAGCAAAAACATGGACAGGAACTGAGTTGCAGGGAAGGAGAGCTGGGATCTCACACCCTTTTCCCTCTCTTGTTCTATGGCAAACGCACTAATGAATTTTGTGACCACGTAGAAGGGTGAGATAGGGAGGGTGGGAGGGAGATGCAAGAGGGAGGGCATATGGGGATATATGTATACATATAGCTGATTCACTTTGTTATACAGCAGAAACTAACACACCATTGTAAAGCAATTATACTCCAATAAAGATGTTAAAAAAAAAAAAAAAAGATCAGAAAGCAAACAGCAAAAAAACTAAGATCTGAACAAAGGCATCCAGTTCACATGGCGGACAGGCTCAGGTCTGGGATCCTCTGGGAGGCGAGGGTGGGCTGAAATGAGGACCACAGAAAGTCTATAAAGAGAGCACTTCCCTCCCCGCTCCCTGCAGCCAAGTGACAGCCAGCTGGCACCAGGTAGAAACCAGAGATTTACTCTCGAGATGCTGAGCCAGAGGTACCCCTGCATTTGGTACATCTGGGTGTGGGGGGCATTGTGCTGAAAACAGCTGAATTAAGGGAAAGTTGGCATTTTGAAAGGTGAGACATCCCCAGCCCTTCCCCACTTGTCACCAAAGACATTGGCAATGAGCCTTCTATTCCCCAGTCAGGAGATCAGAGCATTCACTGCTGAGAAGCCAAAGAGAAACCCCCCACAGAAAGTGGCATTCCTGCCCCATCTTCCCCAGGAGGCCTAAAATGCCAAGCCCTATTCATTCACTTAGGGTTTCCAACTGGCTTCTTAGAGCCTTACTTCTAAATATGAAAAGACAGGCAGGGATTACCCACATTTTAGGAAAGCTGCTGGAATGAACAACAGAGACCCATGAACTATAGTCAGGGGAAAAAAAGAGCTTGGAGGAAATAAAGACAATGTAGGGAGCAGAAAAAACTTCAAACAACACCAGTCAGAATCCTTACAGAGACAAAATACCGCACTCATAAAACAAGAACAGGACACTATTTTTAAAAGGAACGTGGGGCTGCCCTGGTGGCACAGTGGTTAAGAATCGCCTGCCAATGCAGGTGACACAGGTTCAAGCCCTGGTCCTGGAAGATAGCAACTCAGCCCGTGTGCCACAACTACCAAGCCTACGCTCTAGAGTCCGTGAGCCACAACTACTGACGCACACATGCCTAGAGCCTGTGCTCCGCAACAAGAGAAGCCTCCGCAATGGGAAGCCCACGCACCACAACGAAGAGTAGCCCTTGCTCGCCTCAACTTTAGAAAGCCCACACACAACAAAGACCCAATGCAGGGCTTCCCTGGTGGCGCAGTGGTTAAAAATCTGCCTGCCAATGCAGGGGACACTGGTTCGAGCCCTGCCAGGAAGATCCCACATGCTGCAGAGCAACTAAGCCCGTGCTCCACAACTACTGAGAGTGTGCACCTAGAGCCCGTGCTCTGCAACAAGAGAAGCCACCGCAATGAGAAACCCGTGCACCACACGAAGAGTAGCCCCCACTCCCCGCAACTAGAGAAAGCCCACGCGAAGTGACAAAGACTCAACGCTGCCAAAAATAAATAAATAAATAAGTTTTTTATAAAACTAAAATATAAATAAATAAAAGGAACGTGATTATAAAGTTATAGTAATTAAGACAGCATGGCATTCACAAAGAGAGACAAATTGATCAATGTAATCAAAGAGAGTCAGAGAGAGACCCACACATATATGTTCACCTGACTTAAGACAAAGGTGATCTTGCCATCACTGGGGAAAGGATGCTCTTTTCAGTAAATGGACCTGGGTCAATTGGATACCCATATGGTACATTTTTTTTTAATTTAAAAATTAATAAAGTTTTTGTATCCCTACCTCACACTACATACAAATATCAATTCCATTTGGGTCAAAGATCTAAATATCAAAGTTAAAACAATAAAGTCTTTGGAGAAAAATAGGCCTACATCTGTGTGATCTTAGAATAAAAGATTTCTTAAACAGGATGCAAAAAATATTAATCATAAAAGAAAAAATACGACTCACATTATATTAAAATTAGGAGCTTCTGCTTAGCAAAATAAACCACTAAGAGAATGAAAAGGCAAAGCACAGAGTGGGAAAATATATTCACAATATATTTATCTGTCAAAGTACTCAGGTACAGAATATATAAAGAACTCCTACAAAGCAATATGAAAAAGACAAGCAACTCAATATAAAAACTGGCAAAAATTTTGGAAAGAAACTTCACAAAAGAGGATATCCAAATGGCTAATAGCCATACGAAAAAGTTGTCAACTTGATTAGTCATCAGGGAAATGTAAATTAAAGCCACATAAAAAGCACATCAGGGCTTCCCTGGTGGCGCAGTGTTTAAGAATCCACCTGCCAATGCAGGGGACACGGGTTCGAGCCCTGGTCCGGGAAGATCTCACATGCCGTGGAGCAACTAAGCCCGTGTGCCACAACTACTGAGCCTGCACTCTAGAGCCCGTGAGCCACAACTACTGAGCCCAAATGCCACAACTACTGAAGCCTGCATGCTCTAGAGCCCGCAAGCCACAATTACTGAGCCTGTGTGCCACAACTACTGAAGCTCGGGCACCTAGCGCAAGTGCACCGCAACGAAGAGTAGCCCCAGCTCGCTGCAACTAGAGAAAGCCTGCACACAGCAACGAAGACCCAGTGCAGCCAAAATAAAAACAAACAAATAAATAAATTTTTTTTAAAAAGCACATCATTGGTTGCCTGGGGTTGGGTGTGGGATGAGGAATGACTGCAAATGGGCACTAGGGAACTTTCTGGGGTGACGGAAATGTTCTAAAACTGGATTGTGGTTGCACAGCTATATAACTTTACTAAAAATAAACTGCTCACAGTGGGCAATTTTTATGGTATGTAAGTTATATCTCAGTAAAGCTGCTTGAAGAAACAAACAAAATACCATGTGAGATACTATTATACACCTACCAGAATGGCTAAAATGGAAAAGGTAGGGAATACCTGCTGGTGAAGTTGTGGAACAACTGAAACTCATACACTGCAGGTGGGGGTGTATGAGTGTGTAGTTATCTACTACAGCTAAACCAATGCCTGCCCCACAACCCAGCAGTTCCACCTCTGGATATATACCTTATAGAAACGTGTACATATGTTCACCAAAAACATATGCTGGAATGTTCACAGTATCTCTATTCATAATAGCCCAAACTGAAAATTGCATAATGTTCATCAACAATAGAATGGAAAATTAGTTGTGGTACATTGACAGCATGGAATATTACACACCAGTGAGCAACATGCTACCACTATATGAACATGGATGACTTATACAAGCATAATGCTGGGTGAAAAAAGCCAGACACAAAAGAGTACAGATCGCATGATTTCATTTATGTAAATTTCAAATACAGGCAAAACTAATCTATGGTGTTAGCAGTAACATTAGTGGTTCCCCCTGTGGGAAATACTGCTTGGCTTCTGAAGGCTGGTAAAGTTCTGTTGGTTTACATTTGTGAATATTTCTAAATGTATGTTACACTAAAAAACAAAACAAAACAAAACAAAAAACACTTCAGAAAGGAACAGTCAGAAAATAAGAGCTCTTAGAATTTAAAAAGACAGTTGCAGAAATTAAAAATTCAATAGCTCATTTGGAAGATAAGTCAAGGAACTTTCCAGAAAGTAGAACAAAAAGACAACAAGCCTTAAAAAAAGAAAGAAAATATAAATGTCTAATTTTTTTCTTTTAAAAATTAATCTAGGAGGTCTAACATCTACTAAGTTCCAGGAAAAAAAAAAAGCAGAAAAATAGAGAGAAGTAAATTATTAAAGAGATTGTATAGAACATTCTTCTAGAACTGGACGACCCTGATTTGAAAGGGCTCAGCAAGTGTGCAGGACAATCAATGAAGAAAGATTCATACGAGGACATACTACTGAGAGATTTTTAAACACCAAGTGATAAGGAGAAGATTCTTTGGTGTTTTTGCTTTTGTTTTTGTTTGGTCACGTTGCATGGCTTGCAGGATCTCAGTTCCCCTATCAGGGATTGAACCCAGGCCAGGGCAGTGAAAGTGCTGAATCCTAACCACTAGACCACCAGGCAACTCCCAAGAAGATTCTTAAAAGCTTCTGGGGCCTCCCCTCCCCTTTCAAGAAAAATTAAAAGGGTCACACGTGGAAGGATTGAAAATAAAAAATGGCATTGGACTCCCCAACAGCAACACTGGAAACTAGAGGACAATGGGAAGGTGGCTTCAAAATTTGGCAGGAAAATGTTTCAATCCTAGAATTCTGTACCTAGCCAAACTATCATGCAAGTGAGGGTAGAACAGAGACCTTCTCAAACACACAGGATTTCAAACCACTTAGGGGAAGCTATTACTATTTTACCGTTTTAGGGGAAGCTATTGAAATATATGCTCCATCAAGATGAGGGAGTCAGTCAAGAAAAAGGAACACAAGAGATCCAGGAATCAAGAAATCCAATATAGGAATTCCCAGGAAATAGTGAAGGGAAGTTCAAGGACAACAGTTAAGCAGTGGGTCTAGACTGCTACCATTCCACAGTTCTGACCAGGAAATAACACTGACTGATATCCTAAGGTGATCGATCATTTTGAAAGGGGCATCGTCCTTAGGTTGCAATGTTGGAGGGGCTTGGTTATAGAACATCCCACCTCATCACTCTGAAGATGCCCCATGGCAAGCCACAAACTCACAGAGAGTGTACAGATAGCCTTTTGGGGTCTCTCTTCTAATTGTACACAGACAGACAATTAATAGAAAAGAAATAAACCAAGAAAGGAAGTATAGTTACTCTGTGGCTTAGCTAAGAACGTTATGTATATGTGTTACTATTTACAGCCACACTCATGTTGTTTTAACCAAAAGCTACAACACAGGTCAACTGCAAAGATGCAAAGAGATGCGTGTGTTGTGGGGGAAGGAGGGAGGATATAAGACAGATAAATCTTCACCTTTCATACAAAGTGAATAGATTATGCGTGAAATGAAAAAGTCAAGGGAATAGACATACATAAGCTTGTCATATAGATGTAAACACTAGAATAAAAAGCTACAGAGTCAAAACCTATAGTCTCTAGGGATCAGAAATCTGGGATAAAGAGAGGTGGGGTAAGGAGCTGTTTTTTTTTTTTTTTTAAATTGTTGTTATTACTATTAGGACTATTCAACTCTTTAAGCCACCATATGTTACTTTGATTAAAAATAAAATTTAAGCTTTTTTTTTTCTTTTGGCCGCACAGCTTGTGGGATCTTAGTTCTCCAACCAGGGATTGATCCTGGGCCCTCAGCAGTGACAGCACAGAGCCCTAACCACTGGACCTCCAGGGAATTCCCTAAAATTTAATTAAAACAAAGAAAACGACAAAGACCAAACAGGTTTTAGATACTGGACAACAGACCACCAGAACAGGGATCCCTGAGAGAAGGGAAACAAGTGAATGGTGAGGTTGCCCCAGCTTGCTGCCTGGAGCAAGCGTGCCTGCTGTAGCCAAGAGGAGGACCCCAAACGGAGCCCAGCATATTCCCTGAGAAGAGCAGGTGCAGTTGAGAATCTGGGGAGTCCAAGGCAGCTAGAATTCACAGGACAGAGTGTTGCAGAGGAGAGAGCTGCACAGAGAGAAAACTCTGGATGGAAATCAGCAGAGGGCTCCTCTTTAGTCATTAGCTGGGTACCGATCAGCACATGTGTGTAAGGAAATAACTCAAGGCTAGAAAGAAACAGTAAAAGGAGCAGGTGGAACACTTACCAGAGCTCACATGAGGGTGGGAATAGTTCATACTCCCAACACAGATTAGAGAAGCCTCATCATATATATAACATCAGAATACTCAGAACACGTGAATTCCCTGGTGGTCCAGTGGTGACCACTGCCAAGGGCCGAGGTTCAATCCCTGGTCAGGGAACTAAGATCACACAAGCCGTGTGGCAAAAAAAAAAAAAAAAATACTCAGAAGGCTCTTGCCACAGTAATGGGGTAAATTAGCCCTAGATTAAAAGATGCTTTTTTCTGATCTAATTAATTATTATTTAATTATTATAAATTATAATGATTAGTTCATGTTCAAAGCAAACCTTAGAAGGAGCAAACTGTTTCCAACTGTCTTAACTTCAAAACAAGGTTTAAAGATATTTAAAGCACTACCAAAAAAAAAAAAAAAATCCAGGACCCAAGAACATAAGATTTGTAGTGTCTGGCATCAAAAAAAATTTTTCCAAAAAACAAAAAAATTTCCAGGCATGAGAACAGGCAGAAAAGTACAATTCATAATTAGGAGATAAATAGTTAATAAAAGTAAATCCAGAAATGACACAGATAATAGAATTAGTAGACAGAAACACTAAAAAAAATTATTTTAAATATATCCTGTATGTTCAAGAAGGTAGAGAAAAGCATGAGCATGTTAAGGAGAGATGGAAAATATTAAAAAAGGTCAAAATTGAACTTCTAGGCAGGGTATTAATGACATATTAGACACGGGAGAAGAAAAGATTAGTAAACTTGAGGATAGAGCAGTAGAACTATCCAAAATGAAACAGGGAAAAATAAGACTGGGGGAAAAAAAACACTGAACAGAGCATCAGTGAGCTGTGGGATGATTTTAAGCAGTCTAATAGTCATGTGACCAGAATCCCATAAAAGAGGGGGGAGCAGAAAATACACCTGAAAAAATAAAGGCCAAAATTTTTCCAAAGTTGATGAAAACTATAAACTCAGATTGAGGAGGCTCAATGGACCCCAAGCATGAGAAACCTGAAGCGAACCAAGGCACGTGATCATCAGATTGTTTAAAACCGGTGATAAAGAGAAAATCATAAAAGCAGTCAGAAAAAAACGTGTGTTCATACAGATAAACAAAGAGAGACAAGCCAAAAGACTGTGAGGCAGAATTTTTAAGGAAAAAAAAAAAAGTCAGCCAAGAACTCTACAACAAGTAATATCTTTCAAAATCAAAGGCAAGGGCTTCCCTGGTGGCGCAGTGGTTGGGAGTCCATCTGCCGATGCAGGGGACACGGGTTCGTGCCCAGGTCCGGGAGGATCCCACATGCCGCGGAGCGGCTGGGCCCGTGAGCCGTGGCCGCTGAGCCTGCGCGTCCGGAACCTGTGCCCCGCAACGAGAGAGGCCACAACAGTGAGAGGCCCGCGTACCGCAAAAAAAAAAAAAAAAAAAAAATCAAAGGCAAAAGAATGACTTATGCAGACATACAAAAGCTGAAAGAATTCATCACCAGTAGACCAGCTTGACAAGAAATGTTAAAGGAAGTCCTTCAGGCAGACAGATAATGGTACCAGCTGGAAATCCAGATCTATACACAGGAAGGTGAAGACCCGGCAGGGAATGGTGAGTGTGTAGGCAGAGAGAAAAGACTGCTTTCCATATTTTAAAAATGCATTTGCAGGACGATTGGCTGATGGAACTTTTCTGTGTCTTGACTGTATCATGTCAAGGTCCTGGTTGTGATACTCGTTGGGGGAAACTGGGTAACGAGTCTCCAGGTATCTGGGATCTCACATATTAGTTCTTACAACTGTCTGTGAATCTACAGTTATCTCAAAACTAAAAGTGTAATAAAAAAATAATGGACTGTACTCGCTTTGGCAGCACATATACTAAAATTGGAACGATACAGAGAAGATTAGCATGGCCCCTGCGCAAGGATGACACGCAAATTCGTGAAGCGTTCCATATTTTTATATGGAATCTAAAAAAAAAAAAAAAAAGTCATGAAGAACCTAGGGGCAAGATGGCAATAAAGATGCAGACCTACTAGAAAATGGACTTGAAGATACGGGGAAGGGGAAGGGGAAGCTGGGACAAAGTGAGAGAGTGGCATGGACATATATACACTACCAAACGTAAAATAGATAGCTGGTGGGAAGCAGCCACATAGCACAGGGAGATCAGCTCCGTGCTTTGTGACCACCTAGAGGGGTGGGATAGGGAGGGTGGGAGGGAGGGAGATGCAAGAGGGAAGAGATATGGGGACATATTTATATGCATAACTGATTCACTTTGTTATACAGCAGAAACTAACACACAATTGTAAAGCAATTATACTCTAATAAAGATGTTAAAAAAATAATGGACTGGTTACAGTAAAAATAATCATGATGATGACTCAACAATTCTACTCCTAGGTATTGATATACACCCAAGAGAAATGAAAATATATGTCCACTCAAAAACTTGTACATGAATATTCATGGCAGGATTGTTCATAACAACCAACCAGTGGGGGTAAAACAAATGTCTATTAACTGATGAATGGATAAATAAAGTGTGGCATATATGTACAATGAAATATAATTTTACAATAGAAAGGAATGAAACACTGAGACAGGCTACAACGTGGATGAACCTTGAAAACATTACGCTCAGTGAAAGAAGCCAGCCACAAAAGGCCACATGTTGCACGATTTCATATACATGAAATGTCCAGAACAGGCAAATCTATAGAGTCAGAAATTGGTAGATGCCTGGGGCTAGGAGGGGTGGGGGATAAGTGAGGAGTGACTGATAATGGGCGTGAGATTTCTTTTGGGGATGATGAAAATGTTAAACGGGCAAATTATACGGTAATGACTTATTTCTCAATACAGTCATCATCATAATAATAACAGCAACAGGGGATTCCCTGGCAGTCCAGTGGTTAGGACTCCGTGCTTTCACTGCCAAGGGCACGGGTTCGATCCCTGGTCAGGGAGCTAAGGTCTTGCAAGCTGTGCGGCGCGGCAAAATAAATAAATAAATAAGAATAACAGCAACAAGGATGACAATGTATCGTGGGCTTTGACGTATGTAGAAGGGGAGTGTGTGATAACAAGAGCGCAGAGGCTGGGAGGGGAAGACGGGATCCCACTGTAAGGTTCTTACACTGTAGTGAAGCGGTGTTTCACTGGATGGTAATCATAACCCCTAAAGCAACTGCTAAAAAGAGAAAAGAAAGCAGCAGAGATAATACACTCTTATAAAGGAGGTAAATGCAATCATGAGAACTACTCAATCCAAAAGAAGGCAGGGATGGGAATTCCCTGGAGGCCCAGTGGCTTAGGACTCGGTGTTTTCACTACCAGGGACCCAGGTGTGATCCCTGGTGGGGGATCCTGCAAGCTGCGCAGCACAGCCAAAAAAAATTAGTTAAAAAATAAAAAGAAGGCAGGGAATATTGTACAACACAGGGAGCATAGCCAACAGTCTATGACAACTATAAATGGAGTATAACCTTTAAAAATTGTGAATCACTATATGGTATACCTGTAACTTAGATCATATTGTTCATCAACTATACTTCAATAAAAACCAACAAACAAAAGAAGGCAGGGAAGGCGGGAAAAGGGCACAACAGCCTGGAGGAGAGGAAGGAGCACGGGGATGTGGACGGAGAGGAAAGGGGGGCCGGGCAGGTGGGAGGGAGTGGGCAGCGCCAGGGCCAGATCAGCAAGGTCCTGGGCCGCAGGCACCCACAGGAGCCTTTTAAGCAGGATTGACAGGACCTAATGCACCTGTAAACGTTCATTCCAGATACTGCGTGGAGGTTGGGGAGGCCAAAGGAGGAGAGAGGCCCATTAGGAGGGGCTGCAGCAACTCACACGAGAGAGCCTGACGCTGCACAGACGAAGGGATGGAGAGGAACGGGTGGTTTGGGATGTTTAGTTCAAGGAAGGATCAACAGGACACAAGGAGGGATGAGATGAGAGGGAAACGGAAAGACCCAGAATAGTGTAAGTGTGGGGATTTTGCCATGAGTCCATGGTGGGAGGATGTGCTGGGCAGACTTGGAATCAAGAGTTCTGTTTCAGGACTTCCCTGGTGGCGCAGTGGTTAAGAATCCACCTGCCAATGCAGGGGACACGGCTTCGATCCCCGGTCCAGGAAGATCCCACATGCGGCCGAGCAACTAAGTCCGTGCGCCACAACTACTGAGCCTGTGCTCTAGAGCCCGTCAAGCCACAACTACTGAGCCCAAGTGCCACAGCTACTGAGCCCACGTGCCACAACTACTGAGCCCATGCACTGCAACTACTGAGCCTGTGTGCTGCAACTACTGAAGCCTGCGCACCTAGAACCTGTGCTTTGAGAAGCCACCGCAATGAGAAGCCTGAACACCGCAACGAAGAGTAGCCCCGCTCGCCCCAACTAGAGAAAAGCCTGCGGGCAAAAGCGAAGACCCAATGCAGCAAATAAATAAATAAACAAATGAATAAATAAATAATTTTAAAAGGTTACTATGTCCAAAACAAGTAGGCTTATCCTAGTGGAAGGCTACTTTCAAAAAAAAAAGAGTTCTGTTTCAGGCAGAAGCTGAGATGCCTGTTAGGTGCCAGAGCAGAGACAGCCATTTGGACATGAGAGTCTAGAGCTCAGGGGAGAGAGGTCTGGGCTGGAGGTGGTAAATCTATAAAGAGCACAGAGATGACCCTTAAATCCAGGAGGCTGGATCTTCCTGGGAGAAAGGGTAGAGAGAAGGAGGCTGGGGAATGGAGCCCTGGAGCCTGCAACTCCCAGAGGCTGTGGAGACAGGAGGAAGGGCTGAGGAACCTGGGCAGGGCAGCTGCAGACCCTTGTGCGCGTGGGGATCCCAAGTGGCCAAGTAAGAAGTGGATGGCGAACTTCCCTGGCCATCCAGTGGTTAAGACTTCCACTGCAGCGGGTGCAGGTTTGATCTTGTATGCCGCGTGGCGCAGCCAAAAAAAAAAAAGAAGTGGACGGGAAGTGAGCAGGGGACAGATAGCATGGAAGGCATGGTCACCTCAGCAGGACAGGGACTCCAGGATAGAAGACTCTGGGATAGAGTTGGCTGAGGAGAGAGAGGGAGTCGAGGGGCACCCACAGGAAAGGCTTGCGGGGAGCAAAGACGCTGGACCCCAGGGTTCTAGAGACAATGGCGCTTAGCAGTTTTGCAGTGAAGGCGGTTCAGAGAAGTGGGGCCACAGGTAGAGGGAGCACCTGGAGGTTTTCCGGATGGATTCATGGAGGCTGTTGGTTGCCGGTGGGGATGGCAGGCAGGGAGGGAGAGAGGCACACAGGTGCCTGCCCGCAAAGCCTCGTCTTTCACCTGCCCCTAGTCCCTGCAGGTCCCAGTG
This sequence comes from Monodon monoceros, assembly GCF_005190385.1. Classification (NCBI taxonomy): domain Eukaryota; kingdom Metazoa; phylum Chordata; class Mammalia; order Artiodactyla; family Monodontidae; genus Monodon; species Monodon monoceros. Next base: position 99,561,228 of record NW_021703784.1, on the reverse strand, counting down.
CCACCGCCTCCAGGAAGCCTTCCCTGAGTGCAGGTGTGGGTGCCTCCCACCTGAGCAGCCTTTCCAGGGGCACCCACAACCGTCTACACTGAGTTGTGGTCATTATCTCCCTGATGGTCCTTGAGAAACAGGTCTTGCCATCAACCGGGGCCCAGCACCATGTCGATGGAGTTAATAAACGGGTGTGGATGGACAAATGGACAGATGGATAGACCCCTACAAGTGTCTAATGTTCCTAGAGCCCAGACCCCCGATGCAAGGTCCCCGTGTCCCACTGATCCAGACACCCCTTCTCCCTGACCCAGCCCACCTTGGGATCCAGGTCGAAGAAGCTGTAGTACTTGAAGCGCAGCCAGAGCATGTCCCCCGCCTTGATACCCTGCTGCATGAGGCACCGCGACGAGTCCAGCCACCTGGGCCGCAGCGCAGGCAGAGGCTGGGTCAGGGCTGAGCCGGGGGCAGTGGGGTGGGCTGGGGGGCTGGGCAGGGGCTGGGGCAAGCACACACGTGCAGGAAAGGCCTGGGGACAGGCGTGGGTTTGGGACGAGCAGGACACAGGGGAGGGTGTGGGCTCTGGGCGCAGGGGCTCAGGCACAAGCGCAGGTGAAGACCCGGCAGGCGAGGCACCTGCTGTGGAGCTGGGTCTTGTCCAAGAGGGAGCTGGGCCGAGGCAGGCGCTGGAGCAGCAGGGGGTCTGGCGGTGCCAGCGGCCGGCTCAGCATGTGGTAGCAGGCCTCGGTCTGGGCACTGTCTGAGAAGTGGGCTGGCATCCCCCGGAACGACACAGGTGCCACGCCTGGAGTGCGGGTCACGGTCAACCAGGCCCGGCCCCGACCCCAGGCCTCTGGGGCCTGCCCTTGTGGCCGCCCCTGGGCTGCCCCGCCTGCACTCACCCCCGGCCAGGACGACCTTGGTCAAGTCATACACCTCCTCCTCCGGCTCCTTTTCCTTCTTCTTCTTCTCCTTCTTCTCAGGAGCCCGGAGCAGAGACATCTCCTCAGGGTGCCGGATACCTGAGAGGAGCAGAGGTCTCAGCGGGGGCTGGGGTTCTGCCCTGTGACCTCCCGCCCCACCCATGGGCAGTTCGGGGCAGGGCACAGCCCCACGAGCCGGATGGGGAACAGCTCAGCAAGGTCGAGGTGACAACAGCTGGGCCTGGAAAGGGAGGGAACGTGCCCCCTGGCAGGACCCTCGCAGGGGGCAGAGTGGGGACCAGCCGGGGACTCACTGAGGAGCCGGCAGATGGCAGCCACAGCCTGGAAGAGGGGCTGGGAGAAGCTGGCTCGGAGGCGCAGGGCACGGCGATTGGGCAGTCGCAGGATGACAGGTCGGTGCTGGGGCCCAAAGAAGAGGCGGGCGTCCGCCAGGATCCCGTATTTGTCCAGGGTCCAGTGGGTCTGCAGCAGCCATTGTCTTTTCTGTTCCCACCAAATGGCATGGTCTGACCAGTCCTGCTTCCGCTCTGTGAGGCCACAGGCAAGGGGGGCCACGTCAGCCTTGGAGGGCCCTGCCCCCAGTGCTGAGCACAAGCCTGGAATTCAGAGGTGGTGACCGCCCCTCCCCTGCCCAGGCCAGGGGCAGGGCCAGGCGGGGTTGGCTTGGGGGCTAGGACTGAGGTCATGGCAGAATGGCTCTTTGCTGGCTAACCCTGCTTGTCCCCGGGGCTCAGTTGCTACTGAGGGGAGTCACTTCCCAGGGGAGCCCCCAACCCAGAATCTTCGTGCTCCCATCTCACACACTCCGGTGCACTGGGCTCCCCCGTACAGCACCTCCTGTTTCCTCCCACAGTTCCTGGCTTCATGGCTTCTCTCTGGCATTCCTGGGAGCCAGAGGCAACTGCAGGGCCTGGGGTTGTGCCGGGCACGCAGCAGCAGGCACTCCATGAATATCTAGTGGTTACTAGCTCTGTGACCTTGGCCAAGACCTGAACCTCTCTGGTCTTCAGTTTTCTGGTTCCTGAGATGCGAGCAGCAATGGACACTGCGCAGTGCCTGCCGCCACGTGGTGACTGCATGGTGTCTGTGACACAGGCGTGCGGCCGCATCGACACGGCGCATGGGCCTTCGGATAGAAATGCGAGCACTTCGAGGTCATGCAGCTGGTGAAGGAGGACACGTGCTCTCCTCTCCATCTTCCCTTCAGGAGCCTGAACTGGTGCCAGGTGAGCACAGTGGAAGAGCAGAGCCCACTAGCGTCAAAGCCCTTCCTGGGGAGTGGTCCCGTCCTCTGCGCCACCCTCCTCCCTCTTCCTCCTGCCCTGTCGCCCTCTGTGCCTTCACTCTGTTCTTGGTTTTGTGGCACCCACTCCCCGTCTCCTCCTGACCCTTTGCTCTTGTTCTGTCCCGTTGGCCCCCTCTCCTGGCCTGCCCCCGTGCTTGCCCATTGGTTCAGTCCGAGGACCCTCTTCTCCCTCCTTAGCCTCGGCCTCTTCCCGGGGTCTCACCTAGTCTAGGCCTTCATCTTCCTGCTGTGAGCCCCAGGCCAGAAACCCACAAGCCACTGGCTAAGGGGCACGTCCACTGGCTTCGATCATTCCAGACACCTTTTTTCACCAGCCCGTGTGCCCGGCTCTGGGACTATAAATGCGGTGACTCCTAGTCGCAGCCCTCAAGGCCCCACTTCACCGCACTCTGCCTGACACTGGACAGAGGTGCCCCCTCCCCTCAGCAGCTCCCTGGGGGCTGGGTGACAACGGCTCTCCTGCCAGGCCCGAGCTTCCTCCCTTTCACTTTAGCCACCACATTTTACCAATGCCAGCCCTCCCCCAAACTCACCTCCTGTCCATCTTCACCCGACCCAAGGGGCCTGCCTTAGCCTGACAGCCTCCCACTGGAAACCTTTCGGCACAGCTGCCCTCCACCTCCGGGACGGAGTCCAAAACGCCTTATGGCATTCACCCCAGCCTCGTTTCTTGTCATACTCCAGGAGTCCTCCCCAGCCTAGAGGCTCCAATTCAGCACTGCACGCCCCCACGCCCCAGCGACACGCTGAGGCAGAGATCCCATTCTGGGGGCCTTGCTCCTCCCTGCTGTGGCCCCCTCTCAGGATTCATACTGTCCCGGGCTAGGCGCAGCCCCTGTGTTGGCAGCCAACACTTAGCCTGTGTCGGCAGCTAAAGGGTGGGTCCCACCTGCCCGGCTGCGCTCCAGATCAGGGGCTGGCCCAGCCAGCATGGCCATCAGTCGACCTCGGATGTGCTAAGGAGTGAGTGGGGGCTGGGGACAGGAGCTGGAGGGACTTGACCCCGGGGGGCCCCTGCAGCGGGTGGAGGAGTGGGTCCGGCTGGCCCCTTGTTCAGGCCTCACGCTTTGCTGTGGGCCAAGCCCCGGGGCCAACCGGCTCTTCTCCCGGAGCACCCGGTCTTCACCCTCTCCGCCCTGTTCGGCCAAGCCTGCCTGAGTCTCTGTCTGACACCCGGTCTCCTGAGGGACCCTCTACTCTCCACTTCTGCTTTCACAACCTCCTTGGGCCCTGCCTTCTCGAGGCTTCCCTCACCGCCTCAGCCCTGTGGCCGGGCTGCCCTGCGGCCCTGTGCTGTCCACAAGCCACTGACCTCCCTCCCGGGCCGCCCACTCACCCCCACCCCCGGGGGACCCAGGACCCAGGCTGGCACTATCGCGGGCCTGCCTTCCGGCTCTGGCTATCAGAGCGGGCCCGCCGCCCTCCCAGGAAGGGGCAGCCCGCACCCCCAGCAGGGAAAGGCGATGAGAAGCCCCCGCGTCAGTGGCCCTGCTCCCCTCCAGGGCTGATACCAGAGGCGGCTGTGCTGTAACTTCCTGTGGGGGCAGGGCCTTCTCACCCAGGCTGGGCCTGTCACCAGCCTGCTGAGGGCTTCCTTCCGCCCGGGGAGAGGGTGTGGGAGCCCCTCCCCACGTCAGCAGGAGCCCCCTCTGGGCTCCTCTCGACCCCCAGAATGGGATCTCTGCCTCAGCGCAGGCAAGGCCTCTCCTGCCCCAGAAGTGGGTGAACGGAGGACCGTGGCCAGGTCTGCTCCTCGGGGTCTTAGTGGAACCCGTTGGAGCGGGAGGAAGGGAGGAAAGACAGTGGGAGGGAGGGGAAGTTAAGTTGGGGAAATGTCTTTTTTGGAACCAAATGATTAAGCTGGTGCCTGAGTCACTGTGACTCCATTATCGAGGGCCACGTAGCAGGGCTGGCCCGGAAGTGCCAGGGGACCCCGTGGGCAATGGGGGCGGTGGGCACTCACTGATCTCCTCCACAATCTTCAGGAGCACCCCACCGATGTGTGACTCCCCTGTGACCCGGAGGGTGACCGACTCGGCCTCGGGGTCCTCCTCTCCTACAAACACCCGCAGCTCCCAGGACGAGTCGATGTAGTCCCCGGTGGCTGTCTTCATCCCCGCCATGGCTGCGGCAACTCTGGGGAGAGGGTGGGAAGGAGGCAGGGTGGGCAGCTGGGCCCTGGTAGGCTGCCTGTGGTGCCCGGGACAGGCGGGGGCCCAGAGGGCAAGCCCGTAAGGCAGAATGCCACGGCAGCAGCAAGACGCTGGGAGCTGAGCTGTTGCAGGCGAACCTCAGACCCTCCCTCCGTCACAAATGATTGGGCTGAAGGGACCTTCAGAGTCTGTGTTGCCCAGCCCTCTCCCTTCTTGCAGACGGGAAGACGAGGCCCGGTAAGAATAAGAAGGGCCTCACTCGACATCACCCAGCTCGATGCCAGAGCTAAGCACAACCTCCGTCAGCTTGCTCAGCCCACGGCCCAGCCCAAGCCCACACTGGCAGCTGCCCACCCTAGAAATGGTTGTGAGCCCAGGTCAGAAAATAGTTCCAGTCAGGCCCAAAGGTCAGCTCCATCATCCCAAACCAGCCAAAGCCTCTCTAGGGCAGTGGAAAGTCCAGGCTGCCACATGGAGAGAGGCATGCTGGGCAGAGGGGCTGCCGGAGGGCGAGGAAGAGAAGGGTCCTTGGGTCTTCAGCCACCGGCCGGCTTACCTTCCCTGCAAGGGGCTGGGGCTGGAGGTGGGGGTTGGAGCGTCAGCCACTCCTGGCTGCAGCCCGCACACCTGCAGACCACTGTGTGCTTCCTTCTCCTCTCTCTCCGTGGAGCTTCCTTCGGAGGCCAGCCCTCGCGCCTTATCAGAGCAGGGCGGGCCTGGCCCCTCCCCAGGGCGTGCTGGCCCTGGGGGCAGGAAGCAACAGCCAGCACCGTGGCGGTGGCACGGCAGGGGTTCCAGTGGGGCCCTGCCTGTGCTCCCAGTGAGCACAGGAAGCAAGTGGGGCTTGTGGACCCAAGACCACACAAAGGGTCCCGTCACTTGGAGGGAAGTTCGATGCAAACTAGAGAAGCCACCTATTTGTGTTCCCTTGCCGGAGCCATCTCTCATCTCCAACCTGTCGTGAGGTGGGGGTCCTTGGGCTGTAAGCATCACTCAGCTGCAGAGTCTGGAGAGCGGTGGAGTTCAAGGGGTTGGATCTGGGTTATTTAGGGACCTGGCAGGTCAAGTCAGCTCAAGCCCCGAATGTCCTTTATCACAAAGTAGATCCTTAAAGGCCCTGAGGGAAACGACTTTATGTCTTTCCTGTCCCCAGTTAAGGGCCTCTTTTCCAAACTTGTCAACCTTAGAACTGCCCAGGGGAACAGCTGAACAGAAATGGGCCCCTGATGTTTCACTACCTGCCTCCCCCATGCCTTCAGGTTTCAAGACTTCAGACTTGCCACCTCTACTGTCCCTCCACCTGCATCACTCCCCTCTGGGGCCAGTACCCACGAGACTCACTCCTGTCATGTCCCTACGCAAATGTGACTCAGAGGGCCCCTGGGGGCCCAGCGTCTTCCTATCACCTGCAACAGGATGTAAGCTTTGGGAAAGCAAGGTCTTATAGTCACTGGCTCCCAGCAGAAATTCAGCCTTTCTAGACAATCAATTTGGGGATGGAGGGAACAGAGCCTGAAGAGACAGTAGCACCGAAGGTGCAGCAGAATCCCTGTGGAGGACTGTGCCACCCAGATGGGGGAGGCCTGCTGGGGATTCCCAGGGGAAGGCCAGCCTATGCAGTCAAGGCAGCAGAAGCGCAGCCAGCTGGTGGCCTCAGTAGCTTCCTAGCCCAAAAGCTGCACTCCTGGAACAAATGAAGTTTTAGTCCAGCCCCAGAAGCCACCCCAGTCCAAGTAGAGGGTTTTTAGAAAGTTTGTTTCAACTGTGGAAAAGTGTAATTAAAACATACTTTGAAGTCAGTTGAGATCAGTGAGTTAAGAACTAAAACTAACATACAACTAACACAGAGCAGCTGACAGATTTGACCTTTCCAAAAAGGAGGTCTGAAGAGTGTCTCTTGCAATAGAAATTGTTTTCAGTTCTTGAGTGGGACCCACTGTTCTCTGGATCTAACTGGTTTCTGGCTTTGCAATTTGAGGGTGGAGAACTGACAGCACGGGAATCACCTGGAAGTTCATCTGACCCTCCGGAGCTGGAGCCACTCTGGGTCAGGAGCCTCCATGTCCCCTTTCAGTTGTTCACTGAGCGACAGCACCACCTAGTGGCCACCTTGCTGGGCCAGGGAACCCAGCCAAGCTCACACCCACCCCACCCTTCAGGAAGGAAGAGAGCGTGCGGGCCTGGTTCCCAGTGTTCAGTTCGCACTCAACTCTCCCAATCCAGGCTGTGACTCCTACAGGACATCTGCTTCAAAGTTTTTTGGCGAAAAAATCACTCAGGGACATAGCAGTGTATAACCACGCCTGACTGGCTTGTTTTATTGGAGAAGAGGACGTGGAGTTAACAACGTGAAGACAGTTGGGACCTGAGGTTGGGAAGAACACCCTCCCCTCCCCTTACAAGCCCACTGCCCCAAATAAAAAATAACCAACTATGGGAGAGCAGCTGAGACAGCGACTGGGGGCAGGGGAAGGAGACCATGCGTGTGCTGGGAGGGCCCAGAGGCAACGGCTGCACGAATACGCGAGTACAAGTCTCTGAATCTTCCTCGTACGTCTGTATAAATATATAGATAAGTTGTTCACTTGTTTTCCCTTCTCTCCCTTCTGCTCCGTGCTGCTTGCCGCGGTCCCAGCTCCTCTTTCCACGTGAGGGCGAAGGGAAGGGGCATGATGAGCAAGTTATCACCGAATTGCGATCAGACCCACATCCATCAACTTCTGGATCTTCTGCGCTATCACAGGATTCTTTAAGTGTCTGACAAACAAGAGGCAAAGTTATTTGAAACGAGACAACCTGTAAAAATTCCTACTTGCTCGTAGAGCAAGCCCCAACCAACACAAATCCCCCTGGACACCACCAACCAACAAGAGGTGGTAAGGGAGTCCTGGCAGAGACTGCCCAGGGGGACCCACACGGGCCTCCTCTGCCACTGTTCGGAACCTGACCAGTCCTGCTGCAAAGGAGTCCAAGGACACAGGTTTAAGCTGAGACCATTCTCCCAGAAAAACTGGTCTTTCCAACTAACCACTTAAGCCATCGCCACTAACGTATACAAATGAAATCCTTCCAGCTCACTATCACCTGCCAACCTTGCAAGTAAGAACTACGCTACAAATATTCCACTCAGATCACACTGCTGCCAACGTTGTGCATTCTCAACGCTTCTGTCCACCTCTTCCCTCGAAGGCCATCTGCCCCCAACTTGACTCACTCGCTGAGCGCCTGGGGGTCCTTTTGCATCTGCTCCAGGATGAGCCGCATGGCCGGGTCGCTCATTATCTGCTGCACCTCAGGGTCGGCCATGGCCCGCCGCTTCACATCTTCGGGGCTGTCATGTCGGTTGTACTGGGCCATCACGCAGCGCTGGTAACCATCTGCGGCCTCCTGCATTCCGGCAAAGCCAAAAGTGGAGGGTGTTAGCACTACCTGGCTCACTGCTGCAGCAGGTCCAAGATAACAGAGGTCACTGACGGGAAGACAGACATACAGAGAAACAGGCGAGAGGGAAGAATCAGACACGTGGAGGCAGGGGAGAGCTCACTGAAGGCCAGAGCAGCCCCACCTTACAGTTGGAGTCCAGGTCGAGTGCCTTCTGGTAGACATCCATGGCTTTGGTGTAGTCTTTCATCGCTTCCAAGGCAGCTGCTTTCCGTGTATAACCCTTGACTACAGACAGAAAGGGAGAGGTGAGGCATCACCTAAAACACACTTCTGAAAGGTGCTCTTTCAACTCTTCATCTGAACACCACTGTTCCTCAGCCTGACACTAGCTCCTAAATGTTACAAACCCAAAAGACACACAGGCAAAGAATATGCTCTCTCCTTCTCTCAACCCTGGGGCCAGTCAGGGGACAGAGAAACAGCACAGAAAGGCACTTACTGAAGGTCGGTTCTAGCTGGATGCATTCCTCACAGTCCTAGGGAGGAGAGGCAAAAAAGAATTAGGCTCATTCCTTTAGAGGAGCTACCCTAGGGCAGACTGATCACTTGGAATTACAAATCTAACTGTTCACCCAGGGCCATTACAGAACATTCTCTGCTTTTGTTCTAATGCTTCTCTTTTTTTTTTTGTGGTACACGGGCCTCTCACTGTTGGGGCCTCTCCCGTTGCGGAGAACAGGCTCCGGACGTGCAGGCTCAGCGGCCATGGCTCACGGGCCCCGACTCTCTGAGGCACGTGGGATCTTCCCGGACCGGGGCACGAACCCGTGTCCCCTGCATCGGCAGGCGGACTCTCAACCACTGCGCCACCAGGGAAGCCCTGTTCTACTTTTAAAAAATTTTTATTGGAGTATAGTTGATTTACAGGTGCTGTACACGTGTACAGCAAAGTAGATCAGTTATTATATATACACATATCCACTCTTCTTTAGATTCTTTTCCCACAAAGCCATTACAGAGCACTGAGTGGAGTTCGCTGTGCTACACAGTAGGTCCTTATTACTCATCTATTTTATACATAGTAGTGTGTATATGTCAATCCCAATCTCCCAATTTATCCCTCCTCCCTCTAGTGCTTCTGTTGTTCCTGGCAGCTTGGTAATTTAACAGCAGGCCCAGCAAAAGGAGAGTAGAGAAGTAAGGGAAGCAGAACTAGAAGGGATAACAAATCCAGATCATGGACCATCTCATGTAAGGGGGCTGGGACTCTTCAAAAGGCTAAGGTTATGATAAAAAAAAAAAAAAAAAACCCCCCCCCCCCCCCCGCAAACCGAAAAGGTAGGGAAACTTCTAGTTTGAGAAACTAGAGGACATGACCAGATGAAATGAATGAACCTTGATATTGACAACTTTAAAACTTTATTTTTAGACAACTAAGGAAAGCTGAACATAAACATACAGCAGATGACATTATAGCCTGAGTTTTGCTATTATTAGGTGCGAATAAGATTGTGACTGGACAGGGAGAGTCATTTCAGGAGATGTATGCTCAGGAATTCAGAGGTCAAGTGCCAAAATGTATCATTTCCTTTCACAAATGGTTCGCCAAAAGCATCGATGCTTATGGTTGAAGAAAAGGCGGAAAACATAGGTATTCTGTGTCTTTTTGTCTGAAATATCTTCAAAACATAAAATTACGGAGAAAAGAATGCTATGCAGTGTAGTGTGTGCACTGAGGCCCAACCAAGAAGCTCTAAGACTGGAAGCAATTCTACTCATTCTTCCCTCCCATTTGCAGATTGGCGAAGTCCTGTTCCACCTCTCAGGTGACTAACAATGTTATTCTTTGCTTTGCAAACCAACTTGCTTTTGACATTCCCCTTGTGCAGTCCCACCAGCAGCAGTGATGTCTCTAGGCCAGATGGACTGAGAAGATAGTGGCATCATACAAAACCATCATGGACTCAGGTACTGGTGTGTCTAGATAGATAACATTTTGTCTAGTTCCCACAAGATAGTCCAGGTTTATCTCCCAGAGAACAGTTTAAAAAATCACCAAGAGGCACAGAGTAGCTCATGTTCAAGAGAGCTATGGAGAGTAACTCCTTCAGTGTTGAACATTATCATATCTGACCATACCTGATGTTACTGACAACAGCAGATCTATCTAACTGGAGTATAGAAAAAAAGAATGGTAAAGCTGCTGTGGAAGTTAAGGCAGTTCCCCAAAAAAATGAAGCACAGAACTATAGTACTTCCACTGTTGCATAAAATACTTGAAAGAACTGAAACCAGGGACTCAAACAGATATCTGTACACCCATGTTCACAGCAGCATTGTCCAGAACAGCCAAAAGGTGGAAACAACCAAATGTCCATGGATGGATGAACAAAAGGTGGTCTACACAATGGAGTATTATTCAGCCATGAAAAAGGAAGTGCGACACATGCTACAACGTGAATCTTGAAAACATTATGCTAAGTGACATAAGCTAGACACAAAAGGTCCAATACTGTATGATTCCACTTACAGGAGGTCCCTAGAGCGATCAAATTCAGAGAGACAGAAAATACAACAGTGGTTGCCAGGGACTGGGAGAGAGGCTGGGGCGTTAGTGTTTAGAAAACGCAGTTTGCATTTGGGAAGATGAAAACGTTCTGGAGATAGATGTTGGTGATGGCTGCACAGCAATGTGGATGTACTTGATGCCACTCACCATACACTTAAAATGTTAAAAAGGTAAACAACAAAAAATGTAAGGAAGGACAAAGGGGAGGGAAAAGGATCTACTTTCCCCAATACTCCCAACCACGAATAAATCCACAGGCCAGGACAGGGCAGACACAGGCCCTGTATTTTTACAGATTTCCCATGTACATCACCACCTTGGATCTACGATCAAAAGAAGAACATCAAGCTGATGCTGATGAAAACATGGAAAGAGGAAAGCACATTCCTCACGCACAGGTTACATTAACAGCTGCTCCGCATTCCCAGAGCCTCACCTTGAGTGCCAGCTGGAACTCCAGAAGTTTGGTGTAGCAGGCAGCTCGATTGCTGTACAATTTGGCATCTTTTGGGTTCCGTTTGATGGCTTCTGTATAATGCTTCATGGCCTGGGGATAGTCCCCTGAACATGGAAAAGACAAACTTAAAAAATAAAATAAAGCACACCACCAGAGCGCATCTACCCCACAGTCAGCCAAGGCACAGAAAGCAACATCTACACTGCTCTTATCCAAAAGTTCCATCATCTGAGCTGTAGGTACCTTTCTGAAAACATTCATTGCCTTTGTTCTTTTCCTCCAAGGCCAGGTCAGGGTTTATGTAGGCCAGCCGCTCTTGCTCTTTCAGGATTTTCTCTGCCTAAAAAAATTATTAATTCTTGGAATAGTCATTTAAACTCTCATAAACATTGGGCTAATAAAAAGTCTGATTAGAGTTTCAATTTTCAGAGTGGCAAGATTTAACTTTTGGTTTAATTATTTCATACTCCTTACAAACTATGTATAGCTTAAGAAAGCTACAAAGATATATTGTACAGCACAAAGGATATAACCAGGGCTTCCCTGGGGGCGCAGCGGTTGAGAGGCCGCCTGCCGATGCAGGGGACGCGGGTTCGTGCCCCGCTCCGGGAAGATCCCAAGTGCCGCGGAGCAGCTGGGCCCGTGAGCCATGGCCGCTGAGCCTGCGCGTCCGGAGCCTGTGCTCCGCAACGGGAGAGGCCACAGCAGGGAGAGGCCCGCTTACCGAGAAAAAAAAAAAAAAAAAAAAAAAAAGAAAAGAACCGATATTTTATAATATCTTTAAATAAAATATAATCTACAAAAATTTTGAATCGCTATGTTGTACAACTGAAGTATAATGTTGTAAACCAACTTTACCTCAATTCAAAAAAAAAATTTTATATTCCTCATCATCAAGGTGTACGTACTATGAAGCAGAATGAACGGTATTGATGTACACTTGGTACAAAGATATGACCTATATGAAAATGATGTACGTACTGACAGTTCAATTTTCTGCCTAATCTTTCTGTGAATAAAATCACTCCCCTACATAATTCGGTTGTATAAGGTAAGAAAAAACTTAAACTACAATAACAACCACAACACTGTCAGAGCACTGGACCCTCGACATCAACGAATTTATGGTGGAAACCTTGGCCGGCAAAAAAGGCACAGCAGAAAAACTGAGTTATTCCCCACGTGTTGTCATCATTAAGTGACAGGGGCAGCATCATATACAATGACCAAAGACAACAGATTTGTCATTAAATAGTAATGACTACAACAAATAAAACAAAAAATAGCAAAACATCCCATATTCCCTACCCACCTGTTGGCATTTCTTGAGCACATCTGGGGTTCGGTGCTCTGCCAGAGACTTGTTGTAGAAATGGATGGCATCCTTGTACTTTTCTTCTTTGAAATAGGAGTTGCCAATTCGAGCGTAAGCTCTGACAAAGACAAGAGAAAAAAGAATTTGCTAAGGGCAGAACACAGACAAGGTCAGCCCCTGCAGAGAAAAAAACATCTGCAACCAACCAGACACAAGGCCCACGTCACTGCCCCAGGCACCACGCCCCTCCAACACCTTCCATCTAGGATCCTGCAGCCTCCTTTCCAGCCCACGGCTAACACAGTATGTTGTGCAGCCAGCAGCCCCTCTCCATGCAGACACGGAACCCTCCACACCGCTCAAGGCATTCCCCGGTCAAGTGTACTTGGCAATCTGTCGGTAGTCTTCTCGGTTTTCTCGCCCCACTTCAATGGCCTTCTCACAAAGCTCCCGGCATTTACCATAGTCGCCCTTTTCGAAGTACACGGCTGCCAGGCAGGAGGGTCAAAAAGGAAGAGTCAGCCCATGCCTCACCCCCAGGACCACGTAACAACTCCTGCACCTGTGTCCTGGGTCTCACCTGCTTGGTTGGTTATGTAAGTCATGTTGGTGGGGTCCAGGTCCTTGGCTCTGTCATAGTGTTTCAAGGCTGTGTCAAAGTCTTTCTTCTTATAGGCTTCATTCCCCAGCTCTTTTTCTTTCAGTGCCTAGATGAGGTGTGGGAGAAGTCAGTGCTGAGCACATCTAACCCGACGGCAAAGAGAGCAAGGGCCTGTGACGTCACAGGTGCCACGCAGCATGCACAGCTGACTAGGCTACAGAAGCAGGTTCTCCACACCCACAGTGAAGTATCAGCCGTTAGAATGAAAAATTACAGACTTTCATCTCTGCTTCCTCTGAAACTCCCCCTATCCCACCTACTCTCCTGGATCTTTCTCAGCAAGTGAGGGCTTCTTCAGGGGAGAGGAAATCCCTTCAGCTTGAAAGAACTTCAGAGAGGACAACATAGTTCTGTGCTAGGTTTAATTCTGAGAGGCTGAGCAAGTTCCGTTTCTGTCGCATGCTGTCTCAGGGTCTGAGCTGTCAGGCAACATCCGCAGAGAGCGTGAGGAGCAGAAGGGGTTGTCCTGGTGGCAGGAGTCTTCGGCAGAGCTCACTACCACCCACGTTATAGGGCCTTTTTCCAGCTTTGAGGCACCATGAACAACCAACGCTTACCCATTTAAAGGTACTAAATTTGGCAACAATCTGCTGTTCCCATTTATAAGAGGGGAAATAAAATCGTTCAGGCACATGCCTCCTGCTCTGGAAGACCGAAAGTTGTTCACTTAGCAACACAGACAACTTTCAACTACACACCACATCCAACCAGGAAACAGAAGCATAAGGAATGACAGACAGCATTCTTCTGCATCTCCGCAAGGACAAGGACCACACACAACTTTACTGGCTGGCCCTGGCTGACTTCCACATTGCCAGAACCACAGTGGCTGTGGGACTATGGACTAGTAGCTTCCACTGCCTCAAGACTTTGAGGTACACGATTCCTATGAAACTGCTTGTTACGTGGACCTTTTAATATACTGTTTTATTTTAAAAATATTTATTTATTATTTATTTATTTCAGCGGCACTGGGTCTTAGTTGCGGCACGTGGATTCTTAGTCGTGGCATGCAAACTCTTAAGTTGCAGCATGCAAGCAGGATCTAGTTCCCACCAGGGATCGAACCCAGGCCCCCTGCACCGGGAGCACAGTCTCTTACCCACTGGACCACCAGGGAAGTCCCCTGACCATTTTAATTAACAACAGTAACTTTAGCACATACTGAGCATTCAAAAAACAATCACAGCCAAGGAAAGCCTATAGAGGGTCCCACCTGACACACATATTTCTAATTGACTTGGCTGTTTCTTCTAAATTCATGATAGTAAACAGTGTTAAAAAAAAAAAAAACGAGCGAGACACCTGCTTCTTATTCTCTGGAAGATCTTCTTCCATTGGCTCCGGTTTTGTCTCCTTTCTGGGAGGAGGTGGCGGTGGAGGTGTCACAACTTCCTCTTCTTCATCCATACCACCTAGATCGACCCCAAGGAGGACGCTAAGAGTAGTCATGATCCGGGGATCTTGCAATTTCCTAGTATTGGTTAAAAAAACAAAAAAACAGCACTTAGTCCTCTCCACAACTGATCTTAAACCCCATTTACTGCTAAAGCCCAGATTACTGTATATAAAAGCTTCTCACCCATGAGAAGGTTCCTAGATCCTGTACTAAAAGTTACCAATGGGGAATACTCAACCCTTCAAATATCCATATAAAATGAGGTAACACAGACCAAATTTATTTCTTGAGGCCAGCAGATACACAGAGAAATGAGTTATAGATACACTTTGTCTGATCTCAGGAGCCAGAGGGATTCAGACAGTCACAGATAGCAGTACAAGGTTTGGAGAGACCTCTTTAGATCTGACATCCTTTCAACCTTGCATTTCCACTCCAATATACCAACAGAGAGAGGGGGTCCTATGTGTAAAGAAAGGATAGGGTTGGTGCTAGGTCAGCACAGCAGGAGAGCAGTGAAGAGGCAGAGGAGGGTTAGAACAAACACTCCAGATTACTCTGATATATACTCCCCCTGACCCTTTCTAAAAATACAAATAAACAGTAAACAAAGCAATAAACTCCTACTGCTCTTTGGAGAAAAAACAAAGGGAGAAACCCTGCAGTCCGGTCGAGGGAACCGCCTGCCACAGGATCCCAGGAAGAAAGCACAACGTTCACGTCCATTTCCAGAGACAAACGGTGCCGCCTTGACTTACGTGCCCAGGTCGGAGGGCTTGTTCCGCAGCTGCTCTATCAGTTCCCGGTAGGTAGGGTCAGCGAGCAGAATCTTTGTCCTGGGATCACTCTCCAACTTCTGGTATAGATTAGGCATGTTGAAAGGGTTCATGAATTTCCTCTCTGTTTCAAACAAAGGAAAGCACGTCACTAGAAGTCAGTTACTATGCCCACACAGCCTACTAGACCAACACTGGGGGACAGGGGAGCCTCCAAGTTAATCCCAATTAAAAAATAATAGTAAATAAAAGGAGAAGAGCAGTATGTGGTGCCTGCCTACCTGCCAACCGGGCCTCCATATTCTGTAAACCTTCTTTGAGCTGAGGGTTGTTTGCTTCATGTTTTAAACCCTCCTCATAGGTTTGCTTGGCTTCTTCAAATCGGTTTAAGAACTCAAGAGCTGCTGCTTTTCGAGAATAGCCCTTAAACCAGCAAAGAAAAATACAAAATGAAAGACACCTAGCGGTAAATTCCTAAGATGAACTCAAAAAAATCTATTTTACATTTCATGAAACAAAGTGGGTATTCACGTGAAGGCCTAAGAAAAAATAGAAAGAGGAGCAGGATACAGCAATGGTATATCATCGACCCTGTAGAACACAGCCTAATATCTAAGGTGCACACCTGCCCCCTCCCAGTTCATCTTTCGACCCTAAGTGTTGTCAGAATTTTGGGTAGTGTTTTCCTTCCTAGCAGTACAAAAAATAAGACATGTCTTAACCGATGGTACCTCAGATTTGATGAAACATGCCATCACTCTGAGGAACAATCTCAAACAGGTAGGAAGAATACTGGGGGGAGGGGAACAGTCAACTATGAGTCTCTTGGGATAGGCAACTAGGCAAGCCAGGAGGGCTGGTATTTAAGAACTGCCCCCAAAAGGAGTTTCTGGGCACCTGAGGAGCCTCAGCGCACACACAGCTTACCTTGCCCCAGTCAGGCTTCAGGTCCACGGTTCTGCAGCCGTCCTCGTAAGCCTTCTGGTAGTCTCCTTTCTTGGCATAGGCTGCGGAACGATTGCTGTAGAGCACGTGGTTCTGGGGGTCTAACTTAATGGCTTCCGAGTAGCATTGCAACGCGTCATCGATGTTGCCAGCACTCAGGGCCTTGTTGCCCTTTTCTTTGAGCTCATTTACCTGAGAAGAAAAGGAACCAATATAGTTTCTCTCCATAAAATGTCTCTTTAGCCCCAGTTTCTTAGGGGTACTCACTCCTTTCCGCAGCTATTGATAAACAGGTTACTTTATGGATCAGAAAAGAGAAATCACAGATTCATTAATTTACATTTCCCACACCTTTGGGAACCAGCAAGGAAAAAATAACCAGGAAGAAGCGGCCTGACACTGTTCTTTGCTGGCTCCCCTGTGGATCAGTGAGAACTCCAGCCACTCTTCCAGAAGTCTCTACTTTGAGCTAATGAAGCCACTCTAGAACATACTCATGAGTTCCTTTTGTGGAAAAACAAATTTATTTGCCATGGATTTCCACAGTTGGAATGATAAACTGGACACAGGCCTAGTTACTCCTCACAGGAAGAGGTAACCAAGAAGGAAGTGGACTGAGCGTGCACTGATACATGCTTCAGCAACCTGCCGGCTCCAGGAGCATCAAGACGCTCACCTATGATCAAAGAACAATCTGTTTCCACTTACACATGTGGTAACATGTCACAACACGATAGATTACTGGTCTGTTCCTTAACGGGTAAAGGAAAGCTAGAAAAAAACAGTTTTTGTCATGTTTAAGTATTAATATGCTACTAAAAGGATGAAGAAGAATAAAGCAACACTATTTGTGGTTCCATCCACTATCCTCTCAAATATCTGGAATGAAAACAGCAGGAATGCATCAAAACGTTTAATAAAGTGACCCTGGCCCTATCAGAACAGGATCTTAATTAAAGGGCTTCTCCTAACCAGGAAGCCCGACAAGAGGGGAGGGTCATCCCTCAAATGCATACACACTTGGTGAGACTAAGCTGTGTCCCTCAAGACACAAAGTCATTCTTTCTTGGTACCCATCATCAGCCCGTGGCCCAGTGCACTGACGCAAGGAAGAGTTCTGGTACGAGAAATGACTGGAACCTTGAGGCACACCAATTGGGAACCTCCACCAGCCAGAGATCTTCGAGATACAAGTTCTATGAGAAAAAAGGAAAAGAAACTACCAAGACGCTGGCCAGAAGGCAAAAAGTTTAAAAACTCAATACCACGAGGCAGCTGAGAACAGCTAGGCGAAGGTCTTGCCTATCCTACAGAACATCTTCCAAACTGGGCACCTACCTGCAGTAGGTCAGGAAATCAAGTTCGTACACAACCAGCACTTTAAAACATCAAATGGAATAGAAAATATCAGCACGTGGTACATATAATACAGTAAGTTGTTCTGTCTGACATGTTATACAGCTGTATGTCTGTACTGGGTCAAATTTTAAAAGTTTATCACTATGAGATTTATTTGAAAGGTGCTTAGTTAAAAAAACACAATTTTGGACACTCAAATTTGTCCAACTTTAGGAATATTTCCTAAAACTGAAACACGGATCTCAGAATAATAATTTTTAAAAAAGCTACATATTGAATGGGGGCAAGACAGTAGGTTCTAACACACCTGGAGTAAAATGCCAGGCCATTTGTACAACGGGCATGGTAAACGTGCAGTCCCTGAGTTTAGACACTCACAGTCTACCTGTACCTACACTTCTACAACGGGCAATTGCGATTAAGAAAAATTTTTTCCTCTTTTGATAACGGCGGGATGAGAGCTTTTCTTGAATTTAACACAGCAATGTGTTTCTCACGTCAGCCCTCTGTCTCTTGTCTATATCACAGCCTACTGAATCCCAGATACAATTTAATTATCACAAGAGCTCAAAATGTTTATTAAACTCTCCGTTTCCACTCTAATTTTTAAAAATTTGGCGAAGAGGCCCCAGGTTTGGCTAAAAGAGTAATACCTATACTAAGGCAAAAGATTCGACTTTGTAGATCACACCTGAACACCCGAGCTGTCCCCCCACTCCCCCCAATCTTTACAGACTAATAACAGCTTCCAATTGAATAAAACCTTTCTGGGCTTTTCACAACCCTCAGGCCACAGAGGATACAATTAAGTCACTGAAAGCAACTAGCAGCAGCTTCAAACTCGGCCCCCCAACAATGCCGAGAGGAGTTAAATAACTTACTGCTTATCTGTATATTCTAAATTTTCTAAGCAACTAATTCCTCCTTCTGCAATTTGAAACCGAAGTTTTGTTAAGTATCAGTCCTGTTACTCTTGAATCGCACGCACACAGAAAGAAAAACGAGGAGGGGGAGGGGCCTCACATACGTTTGTAAAAACACTGGTAGGGATGAAATTCATTCCAAGGACTTTTGCTGCACCCTCCCCTTTCCTGCATCATGAGAAGTCGGCCTGCTGCTCGTCATACCTTCACTAAACACTCTTCCATCCCGGCCTTTTCAGATGCAGAGAAGTAGGATTTTGCCTACTTCTGGCTACTAAGTCCATCAGCTACTTCCAGTGTATTCCCGTCCCCGCTACCCGAATTCCTCCAAGTTAACTGTGCCAAGTCCTGGGTAGTCTCTTCGTCCGCAATCTCTGATCCCCCTTTCAGATGACGAACTCCCAGAGGTTGACCCGATCCCTCCTGCCTTTCGCAAGGCCCCTCGCCCACCTCCATCCCTCCCAGCGCCTAGGGCGCCATCCCCCTGCTCAGCCTGGACCCACTTCCCGAGAGACCTCCGGAGTCCGGCCGCGGCTCCTCTTCCCGCCGCGAGCCGGACTTATGCCGAACTGATACGTCTTCCAGCCCATCTCGCCAAGTCGGGTGGCGACAGGCGCTGAGCCGAACCCGCGCTCCCCACAGCCAACCCTCGCTCCCCGCCCGCCCGCCCGCCGCGGCCCTCACGCCCTCGCCGCCTCAGCTGCTCCGGCGGCCCCGGCCCCCACCCCGGCCGCCCCAATCGGGCTCCCGCCCCGCTCCTCCACCCGCGGCCTGGCCTCGGCGGGTCATCGAACGGCTCCGGGCCTCAGCCCGCCCCTCCCCCTTCACCTGCTCCATAGCCCGGCCCGGAACCCAGTTGAATAGACTCCGTCCGCTCCGCGTTCCCAACCGCACGCGCCGCCTTCTGGAACCTACTAGAAGCTGCCGGGACCCCCAAATCCCGCCCCTTCCTCTCTGGCTCACTGGTCGCGCTCCTCTAGGGGTCTTTCTGAGCTTTCCTACTATTGGCTGGAAGTCTAGCCCATCATCTTTGCTTCTCTCTCATTGGACAATATGGAGAACCCTGCCTCCCCCGCATCTCGGGATTGGGCGTTCCCCTAAAAGCTCCGCCCATCACAAGCTCTATGATTGGAGGGAAGGGCGGACCTCTGCGACAGTGATTGGTCACTTGGTCCGCCAATCGTGGCCGCGCTGGCCGCGCCCATTGGTCCTGTTCTTTCTGGAAATTTCCACCTCTCCCATTGGGCTGACGGACTCCATGACGGAACCGCCTTCAGATTTTAAAAAATTTCAATTGGGCGGTGAGTTGCAGACACTTTGCTCTGATAGGTTTAAATTGATGCCCTTCAAAGAGAAGGGTGGGGTTTTACTGTAGCCATGGTTTATGGGAGTCCAAGGCCGCATCCACCGTCTGCAGCGGTGGTTCGCCAGGCTGCGGTATTGGCGGGGTCGCTGGGGTCGCTGGCCGCTTCCTTTCTCGCTCTGCGGGTAGTGTGGCCGAGGCAATTCGCTCCTCCCCGGCGGCAGAGAGCCCTGGTCCTTCGCCCGAGCGTCGGGCTCGGGGGTCCCAGCCTGGGGGCGGGGGGCGGGTGGCCGTTTGGGTCGGCCTCGGGAGAGCCCCCCCGACGCGTTCCCGGATCCCGCTGTTGGGTTTGGGTGTTCCAACATCCCGCGTGGTGGTGAAGGCGCTGGGGCTTGGGTAGGACAGGCCTGGAATCTCACCTTGGCGGGGACCCTCCGTGGAATGGCACCACCTCCATGAATCTTTCGGGAAGAGAGTTTGGTAATCCAGGGCCGTGGATCGTTCATATTTATGCAGTAGACTATTTATTACTTAATGAAGGAGAGCTATCTCCGTTATCCGGAGGTAAAGGGGTAAGGGAGACAAAAGACCTCACTGAGGTGCCCGATCACCTGGCGGGCGGCGGCGGCCTGGGCGGTCCTTAAAATCGCGGCTCTTCTGCCAGAGGCAGGGCAGGTACCCGTAGAGAAGCGAAAGGATTTAGAGCGTGAGAGAGAAATGATTTTTCGTCCTGGACCAGCCTGTGGTTGGTTCACGGAGCAAAGCAGCCGCATGACGGGTCTGGAGGGAGCTTAGATGAGGGTCTTGGGCCCTGCTGTGACCTTTCTCCCCCGCCCCCGCTGGGTAATGCCGTCCCTTCCCAGGGTTTAACTGCCCTCTATGCTAATAGGTTGTCTCCACAGCGTTCTTTTCCATCCCAGCTGTCTGACCCATTCTCGACACTACAGCCAAGGTCACTGTAGATCCGCTTGCCTGATAACCCCCTTCTTTGCTCGAAACTCTTGGAGGCTTTTAGATTGGGGATCAGGGCCTGTCTAACATGGCAGGCCTACTTTTCCCACCTCTTCTTTCCCTGTTCTCCACCTTCAGCACCAGTCTCCAGCCACACTGACCTGTCTGCTCCTTGAACTAGGTGGGCTCCTTCACTTGGGGCCTGCCTGCAAGATGTTTCCTCTGCTGGGATCGCCCTTCCACCAACTCTGCCAGGTTAGCATCTCCTCAGGTCTTTAAGGCTGAGATGAGCTGTCAGGGTTCCTTGACGACCTGCCCCCAACGAACTCACTAATTTCTGCCCACCTATTACTTGCTTTCACAGCATCATGGTCTACACATGTGTCCAATCACATACTAAACCAGAGACTGGTATCTACCACATTTTGTAGGGCCTACAAGGGCCTTGTGTCTCTTCCTTTAGATCCTTGTCTTCCAGGTGCGTTGTACAGCGTTTTGCACGCAGCAGGTAATCATTAATTCATCAAATATGCCCTATAATTTTTTAGGTAATTGTGGGCACTGGGGAAATGCAGTGAGCAATCCTGACAAAAATCACTGTTTTTGTGGTGCTCATTTTAATGAGAGACAAACTAAAAAAAGTTTGCATGGTGTATCTGCAGTAGAGAAAAATAAAGCAGAGCGTTGGGCAAGGGGAGCAGTGTTGCATTTTCAGTAGGGGTCCAGATCAAACCCAGTGAGAAGCTAATATTTGAGAAAAAACCTGAGGAAGTGAAGGAGTGAGATTCATGGATATCCTAGGGAAGAACCTTGCTGTCAGAGGGAACAGCAGATGCAAAGGCCTTGTGACCAGAATGGCAGGGGCAGGGAGGGAGTGGGAGGTGGGGCTAGAGGAAGCAGGAGCAGATCCTGCAGAATGGGAGGCAATTGTGTTCACTTGGAAACATGCAGAAAAGTGATGTGATCTGACAGTTTTATCAGGATCCCTCTGATTGCTGTATCAATGAAGAGGATGAAAGCAGAAGAACCTCTTAGGAAGCTGTTACAGGATTCTAGGAGAGGGGTGATGGTGCCATGGGCCAGGGTGGGAGCAGAGGATGGGTGAGAAAAGTTGGATTCAGAATGCATTTTGGAAGAGCTGACAGGATCTGTTGATGTATGGATGCAGAGCATGAAGGAAGGAGGTGACTCCAAGGTGTTTGGCCTCTTACTCATCTGCTAAGTTAAATCTGTCAACGAGACCTTTCCTTTCTTCTTGGCACCGTCCCCAGACCACCGCACTCCTGCCAATCCCACTGCTGCCCCCCAGCCCAGCTCTTTCTCCACCTCTGGAGGCCTTTTGAGGCCTTATATCGTCTCCTCAACAGCCTCTCTCCAGGCTTCTTTGCCATCCCTCCCTCTCTGTGATCTGGTCTCTGCTGTCACACATCTTTTTTGTAGTTCTGTGTGTGGTACAGTACTCTGGGTACAGGGGCTCAACAGTGAACAAGGCAGCCCTCAGATGCAGCTTCCGCACACATGGACCTTGTTTTCTAGTGGGAGAGACAGATGGTACTTAAACTCCACAGCTGTGTGACTTCTAGCAACGTGCTTACCTCTTTGTGCTTCAGTTGCTTTCATTTTAAAATGTGGATGAAAAAGTTTCAGTGTTAGAAAAGTTGTGAGCATTGAATGATTGGATATTTACAAAGCACTGAGAACAGTGCCTGACGACAGAATAAGTACCATATACACTTGTGAAATAAAAATAAAGTTACAAATAAAGATAATTCTAAAGAGTGGTGTGTGCTATAAAGAAAACAAAAAGTAAGGATAAAGAGTTACCAGGGAGGCAGGGAAGGAGTGCCTAGAGGTGGGGGGTTAGTGAAGGCCCCTTAGACTTGCAGTTATGAAAAGCAAGACACGGACAGCGTTCCAGACAGGGCAACAGGAAGTGCAAAGACCCTGAGACTGAAACAAATTTGGAATTTGCACAAATTTGTCATTTGCTGGGGCTGCCATAACTAAATGCCACAGATTCGATTCGGTGACTTGAACCACAGAAATTAATTTTCCCACAGTTCTGGAAGTCCAAGATCAAGGTGCTGATAGATCTGATATCTTCTGAGGGCTCTCCCCTTGGCCTGCAGACGGCTACCTTCTCACTGTTTCCTCACATGGTCTTTCCTCTATGCAAGCACGCATCCCCAGTGTCTGTGTATCCAACTTTCCTCTTCTTTTTCTTTTTGGCCACACCACGTGGCTTGCGGGATCTCGGTTCCCTGACCAAGGATTGAACATGGGCCTAGGCTGTGAAAGCCCAGCGTCCTAACCACTAGGCCACCAGGGACCTCCCAAACTTTCCTCTTCTTATAAGGACACCAATCAGATTGGATCAGGGCCCACCCTGAGGGCCTCGGTTTAATTTCATCACCCCTTTAAAGACTCTGTCTCCAAATACTGTCCCATTCTGAGGTATTGAGGGTTGGGAATTTAACATGAATTTTTTTGGGGGGGACACGATTCAGCCAATAACAGAGGCTTTCACTTTCTATTATGTTGTTAAAATTTGTTACAATGGGGACATCCCTGGTGGTCCAGTGGTTAACACTTTGCGCTTCCACTGCAGGGGGCATGTGTTTGATCCCTGGTCAGGGAACTAAGATCCCACAGGCTGCACGGTGTGGCGTGGGGGGGGGTGAGGGGGCAAAAAAATTTCTTACGCTGAACACTGCTATTCGAGCTAAATGTCCCCAGAGCATCAACCTCCTTCCCAGGCCTTCTCTGAAGTCAGAGGAGGGGCAGCTAGTGACCTCTGCCAGCCCAGCCAGCTCCAGGGCCCTCTGAGGCCCTTCCCCTGAGGAAGGCAGTGTGAGCCACTCCGGATCACTGGCCAGGTCCTCAGACCCACGCTGAGAGGAAGCAGATGGAGGGGCCTCTGCCATGCAGGCCTATGATTTATAGCTACATGTTCTGGACATTTTGTACCTTGTAATCCATCCTTCCCCTTCACACCTCTCAGTATAACAACAATATGATATTGGCCAATGAAACAGGTAGGTGATAAAATATGAAGAGAGCGCTACAACCTGGATGCAGGGAGGTGCAAAATTGTGGTCACACAGCAAAGATGTTAGGGGGACCTGGGAGGTGCAGGGGTTCCTCTCTCTGAATGAGGCAGTAAAAAGAAGAAAGATGGCCAGGTAAAATGGGGTAGGGCTAAAACTTGAAAGACTCAGGAAACAATAATGCACTGGGCTTTAAAATCAAGCCCTTGGGGAGAGGAGTGCACTGCCTTGTGGGTCTCTTTAGGTCTGGCAGTTATCCTGGGTCCTGCTCTGGTCTTAAAGACCGGAAGCTGGAAACCCTCACTGTACTGTGGTCCTGCACCCCACTGCATGTTCAGTCTTGCTGAGATGGTGAATCTGCTCCTCTGGGTAGCTTCGCAACCCTGAAAGGTGTGGAAGCCAGAAAAGCAAACCCAGAATCTTGCTACAAGTTTAGGAAGTTTTGTAATCATTCTGCTAATACCTGCATGTTTATTAAATGTTTTGAAACATGCATGAATCTACCCTATTTGATTTGCAATTTTAATTAGAAAGGAATGAATGGGAGACAGCCTGCAGTGATGACTGTAATAAGGCCTCCCATCCCTGTATGCCTGCCCTTTGCCATGGATTTGGCTGCTTCTATGAAGACATGGAGTCTATTTCTCCACTTCTTGGATTCTGGGCTGGCCTTGTGACTTGCATTGCATGCCGTGACTGTGTGAATTCTGTGCAACACGATGTGGTGAAAGTGATGTAGTGTGACTTCCGAGTCAGGCCTCGAGGCATTTTGCAGCCTCTGCTGACATCCTCTTGGAGCAGGGCTTGAGGGCAGCATGCTGTGAAGATGCCCAGTCCGGCGTAGTGGAGGTCACATGGGACAGAACCGAGGGGCCTCGCTGACGGCCGGCGCCAATTGCCAGTCACATGAGTGAGGCCGTCCTGGGCCCCCCGCCCCTGTGGCCATCTGACACAGGAGTGACCCAGGCAAGACCAGCAGATGAAACTTCCAGCTTATCCCAGCCCAAGCTGCTGCAGAGGCCTGGTTGTTATTTTAAGCCAATGAGTTTTCAGTGGTTTATGAGGCAGCAAAAGATAACTGAGACAGTACAAAAGGATCTAAGTTCGTAAACGGTGTTTGAATATTTAAGAGAACTGATTTACCATGTTTATAAGTTTAATCTATTAGTGTATAACAATTGCTAACTGATTAGAAAAAAATATGCTTGGCTTGGGAGGGGAGAATAAGGTGGGGGATGAAGGCATCTTTACCGGTTACTCCCTCCCTGCTTATAAAGAAAAAAAAAAACAAAAAAGAAAAAAATATGCTTGTAAAAAAATATATATATATGCTTGTTATATGTGTAAGTCTCTTCTGCTGAGAGTTTGAGGCATTTGAGAGGACCAGCTATTTCAACTCTGTAAAATGTAGTTTAAAATCTATTAGGGAATTTAATTACCTAAGTTTGCAATTGGCATTCATTTTCAGAATTTAATCTGTTGAACCTGTGATTTAATTAAATATTCATCAAAGACTTAGTGAAAGTAATTATTCTTATTTTTACACAAAAATTAGATTTATAAATAGAAAACTAGATTTGCAACTTGCATTTGGATGTTTAAGAAAAAGCTAGTTCTTTTAATTTATAAGTTTAATAAATACAGTATTAATTTAAATACAAGCAGCAGTAGGTAACTTTTTGCTGCATGAAAAAAAACCCTCTCCAACATTAAAAATCCTCAACAGAAAACAGCGGGTGTTACAGCCCCACCAGAAGATTTGGCACTCCACAGACTCCCATGCCTTTGCTTCCGTGGGTCCCTCGGCCTGGAATGCTCCTGACACACATAGACATCTGTGGTACCTGGCAAGATTTTACCTTTTCTAAAAGGTCCAGCTGAAACTCTGTGAAGAGGTCCTGCCTTGCCAAGTCAGAATTGCACTTCTCTGCCTAGACCCATCCGTGTGTGGGGCCCAGGCCTCTCTTAGAACAGACCCTGGTAGGCTATTGTCTGGGACCTTCTCTATCCTGGCTGCCATGTGAGAACAGAGCTGAATCCCAACAAAAAGAAATAGAAGGACTAGTTCAGATGCCGAGGGTGTCCAGGGTGCTTCCATGGCCTGGCTCTGGGGGACATGGATTTCAGGCTCTGTGCAGAAGGCAGCCTCCTGATAGGCACTGATACTTTCTATGGCTGGGTCCCCTGCCTCTCCTTGCATTCTCCTCCCCAGACTTTGCCGGGAAGGGTGTAGTAAGCAGAATAACACCCCCCAAAGAT
The DNA here is from genome assembly GCF_005190385.1 of Monodon monoceros. Taxonomy (NCBI): domain Eukaryota; kingdom Metazoa; phylum Chordata; class Mammalia; order Artiodactyla; family Monodontidae; genus Monodon; species Monodon monoceros. The sequence continues at coordinate 99,535,486 of NW_021703784.1, read as the reverse complement.
GTCCACATCCTGATCCTTGGAGCCTGTGCATATGTTACCTTACATGGCAAAGGGGAATTAAGGTTGATAATCAGCAGACTTTAAATGGGATCATCCTGGATCATCACCGGTGAGTTCAATGTAATCACAAGGGGCCTTGAAAATGGAAGAGAGTCAGAGGGAAAGACCACCAGGGAAGACTGGTCAGTGAGATGGAACATTGCTGGCTTTGAAGATGGAGGAAGGGGCCCACAAGCCAAGGAATGTGGGTGGTCTCTGGAAGCTGGTGCTGACACCTTGATCTTTAGCCCAGTGAGACCGATGTCTGACTTGTATCCTACAGAACTTTAAGAAAATGAATTTTATTTATTTATTTAAATTTATTTATATTTTTGGCTGCGTTGGGTCTCTGTTGCTGCGCATGGGCTTTTCTCTAGTTGTGGCGAGCGGGGGCTATTCTACGGTGCGGTGCGCGGGCTTCTCATTGGGTGGCTTCTCCTGTTGCAGAGCACAGGCTCTAGGCACGTGGGCTTCAGTAGTTGTGGCACTCAGGCTCAGTAGTTGTGGCTCACGGGCTCAGTAGTTGTGGCTTGCAGTCTCTAGAGTGCAGGCTCAGTAGTTGTGGCACACGGGCTTAGTTGCTCCGCGGCATGTGGGATCTTCCTGGACCAGGGCTCGAACCCATCCATGTCCCCTGCATTGGCAGACGGATTCTTAACCACTGCGCCACCAGGGAAGCCCTTGTTTATTATTTAAGCTGCTACATTTATGGGAATTTGTTATAGCAACAACGGGAAGCTAATACACAGCGTCACCCACATGCTTCATTGCCTGAATCCGTGACATTTGTGTAATCACTTACCAGACCACAGATAGGAACCAAACAACCTTGACCCAAGCCTGGACTCTGACCCCCATAGGCCATGTTGACCTTGGGCCAGTCCAGGCTTCTCATCTGTGCCCTGGGGCAGTGCTGCCTCACCAGGCTGTGGGGAGCACATAGTGAGTTAATGGAAGTAGAGCAAACGGGTGTAGAGGGCTTAGCTCAGCTCCAGCTGGTACCTAGTCCCCTGTGAATGCTTGCTGTCCTGGATGCAGTTGGCAAGGCCCTTCTTGCCCTGGTAAGTTATTGGAGAAGCGGCAAGTGGTGAGGTGACCTTAGGCCTGGGGGCCTGACTACTGCATCCTGAACTCATCTCGCTGACCTTTTCGGGGAAAGGCGCAGGCCTCGTCGTTGGTGGTCCTGGAGTGTTGGGGGCCCTTGGCCCTTCCTTCCTGTCTCCTGGCTTCTGATCTACCCTCTGCCCACAGGTCTCCCACTGATCCTCTCTTGGGCACGATAGTGGTGCCAGCTGCATCCACAGGAGGGTTCTGCGATCCTCCTCACAGCCCTGTGAAGAGTTATCGCCACACTCAGCGCCAGAGAGGCCTGGAGCACAAGGCAGGTCTGCAACCTGTCAGACCTGAGAGCTGTCTTCCTAATATACATCTCAAGAAGCAAGGTACAAGGGGCCAGTGCACCCGAGTAAGAATGTGCAAAGCTGGTGCTAAAACCTTCTCTGGAACCCTGGCTTCTTGTCCCAGGTTAAAAAAATATCCACTATGGCGAGTTCCCTGGCCGTCCAGTGGTTAGGACTCTGCGCTTAACTACCGTGGGCCTGGGGTTCAATCCCTGGTCGGGGAACTAAGATCCCGCAAGCCACGGGAGGCGGCCAAAAACAAACAAACAAATATCCACTATCATATTTATCAAATAATAAAATGGTATAGAAAGACATTAAAATTTAAAAAATCCATCCTTATAGTCCTTGTAAAAAATTAGGAAAAATATAAAGAAAAAAATCACCCCAATTCTTCCACCGAGAAGGCCACTTGGAACTCTAATTTTCTGCCTTCAAATTACACGATTTCCACCTTTGCCTCCCTAGCTGCTCTAGGTTCGGTTCCTGCCGCCGCCGGCTAAGAAGCAGCAGCGCAGCGGCCTGGGGAAAGTCGCCCAACCGGACGTACCCGTTCGCGCCACTCGTCACCTCCCCACCGCCGGCGGGGACGCGCGGCTCCCGGGGACTGGGGTCGGGGTGGGTCCCGGGTGACCCGTAGGGAGCCGCGCTCGACTCAGTACGCCCGGCCGGAGGGGCGGAGACGGGGCCGGGGGCGGGAGGCACCTCCCACCAGGAAGTTGGCGGCGGCCGAGCCAGCCCTAAGAGGAGGCGCACGGCGGCCGCGCGACCCTGCGAGAGCTGGGCTCAGGCGCAGCGCGACCCCGCTGGCCGGGCGGGGCGCGCACGTGTGTATACGAGTGCGGGGGCGCGTCAGCGGCCCGGACTACAAGTTCCAGGGTGCCCAGCGGCGCGCCTGGGTTTTCTGGCCGCGCGGCCCGCTGGCTCCTGAGCAGGTCGCCGCGCGCTGGCACGCGTCACCTGGTTCCCGAGTAAATAAGGGAGAGACTCCCCGAGCACCGTAAATAGAGTCCAAGTGGGCGGGGAGCCGCCTCGCGTCGCCCGCTCATGTCTCTGCAGAGCCGAGTGTCCGGCCGCCTGGCACAGCTGCGCGCGGCGGGGCAGCTGCTCGGCGCCCGGCGCCCCTGGCCCGGCCCCTCGGCGGGTGCCACGCGGACCCGCAGCACTGCGTGCGGTCCCCCGGCGTCCCTGGGCGCGTACGACCCGCGCGCGCGGACCCGAGCGGGAGTTGGGGCTTGGGGGGCGGCGGCGGTGGGGCGGAGAGCCGGGGTGCGCACCTGGGCCCCCCTGGCCATGGCGGCGAAGGTGGACCTGAGCACCTCCACCGACTGGAAGGAGGCAAAATGTAAGTGTAAGCAGGAGGGGGGCGCGAGGGGCGAGGGCGGCCCTACGTGGTCCTTCTCCGGCTGGACAGCACCCCACCAGCAGCCTCGTCCACCCCAAAGAACTGGGGAAGTTAAGGTCCCATGTGCCCCGGTATGGACCCCCATTAACAGCCACGCCCCCCATGTGCCCAGCTCCATAAACTACTTCACCGCCCCGACTAGGTCCAGGTCCCCAGTGGGGGGCAGTGTGATGAGGGTGGCCTCACGCCATTGAAATGTGTTGCTGGGCACCCCCAGGGAGCATCCAAGACCTAGTACCTTAATCTGTTGTGCACGAGGGAAGCTGAGGCCCAGTGCCAGAGCCAATAGGCCAGAGTCACTCGGAGTTTGCTTCAGGATCTGACATAGGCTCTGAACTCCCCAGCTTTTGCGTAGTATGGTTTCTCAAGGGGTGGCATTTTAGGCAGAGTGGCAGGGAATGGGCTGAGGGGACAGCTCTGGGGCTGGCATCCCACCTGGTGGGATCAGATAGCCACAAGGAGTGGCCTCCCTGAGCAGGCCGGTTCCACCTCCCCCCACGCCTACCCGGGGGCCCTGCCTCTCTAGGCACGTGGTTTGGTGCCCTTTTGCCCTTAACGTTGGCCTCTGGACACTTGTGAGCACTCTCTGCCTTATTCCTGGGGGACAGAGGAGCTGCGGGGCAGGGCAGGGAGGGGGCGTTGTGCCTATGAGAACAGTGACCCCCGCCGCCGCCCCCCCACCCCCCCCACCCCCCCCAATACCCAGGAATCAATCCATTTCTTCCCGCTCTGGGGCAGGGCATGAGTCCCGGTGGGCATGAATCCCAGGGCTGGACTCTGGGCCCGAATAGAGCAGGGAAGGCAGGCAACCTGACCTGCAGAGCCCCAAATAGCCCCGGCTGCCTGTCCAGCTGCCCCTGCCCTTCAGGGCCTGCTCCCTGGGCTCTTGTGACCGTTCGGGCTGGATCCCCTTTCAAAAGAACAGGGACAGCAGCTCATTGGCTGGGCCCTTGTGGTGAAGTGTGTTCAGCCAATGGGGTTGGGAAGGCAGGCCTAGGGCGGGCTGTGGTTGGGGGCAAGGGGAAGGCATCCTCTTGGGATTGGAGGTAGAGTTCAAGATGACTTACCACTGTCATGAATTGCATTGCCTTCACTGGGATCTTAAAGCACCAGCAGGAAGCACTTGACTTTGCTCCCGGAACACAAGGAGTGCTTGTCAGCCCTTCAGCCCTGGCCCCAGAACACCGTTCAGGGTGGGGAGTGGGGCCTGGCCCCCTGGTACGGGGACTGTCCCCACAGGGAGCCCTGCTTTCCCTTCTCTGTCAGAGAACAGTAACCCAGGGTGGTGGGAAAGAGAGCTGGGGAGGCCAGGGGCCCAGGCACCTGTTCCTGGATCCGCCACTTTTTCTAGGACCCAGCTCTCCGCCCCTCCCATTCCTGGGTGCCACTGAAAACTTCCAGACCTCATGAAGCTGATGGGTCAGGGATTCCCAGGCTGCTCTCTGCTAGGAGCTGGGATTTCCATTCATTCAGTCCATGTTTATCGAGTGCCTTCTATGTAGCCAGCACTGTTGTGCTGGGGAGACAGGCAAGGACCCTGGCCTCACGGAGCTTAGGGGGAAGAAACGGTAGAGGATGTGATCAAGGCAATGAGACAATGCCAGGTAGAGGTCAGTGCTGCAAAGAAGCCGTGGCAGATGGGGCCGCGTGAGTGCCAGTGTCCAGTCAGGGGGCAGTGTGAGGAGGGTGGGCTTGCCCCAGGAACCCCAGCAGAGGTGTGAAGCCGCCCGCCCCCCAGCAGCCGTTAGGTGGTAGTTTGTGGGGGTGAGACACACAGAGGTCTCTCTGTGTCTTAGTTACCTGTTGCTGCATAATAACAGATTACCCAGACACTTGGTGGCTTAAAACAGCAAACATTTATATTATCTCACAGCCTCTGAGGCTCAGGAAGCTGGGAGTAGCTTAGCTGGGTGGTCAGGCTCAGGGTTTCTCAGGAGGTTGGCGGGGACTTGGTTAGGGGTGGAGTGAGCCCTTCCCAGATGGCTCACTCCTGTGAAATGGCTGTTGCCCAAATGCCTCATCTGGCCCACATTCAAGGGGAGGGAAATTAGTTTCCACCTTTGGGAGGGAAGAGGATCAAAGAATTTGGGGCATATTTTTGAAACCGCCACACTGAGGGACTGCCTCAACTGGATTCTGCCTCTGATTGGCGTCCAAGCTTTGATCCTTTATTTATTTATTTGGCCACGCTGCTCGGCTTGCAGGATCTCAGTTCCCCGACCAGGGATTGAACACGGGCCCCCAGCAGTGAAAGCGCCGAATCCTAACCACTGGACGGCCAGGGAATTCCTACAATCAGTGTTCATTTACCTAAGTATACTGCTGTGTAACCACTACTTTGATCAATAGGTAGAACATTGCCATCGCCCCCACAAGGTTCCTTTGAGCCCCTTTCCAATCAGTACCCCTTACTGCTAATCATTTTTCTATCTGTTCATTTTGTTTCTTCTTGAACTTCATATCACCAGAGGCATATACTGTGTTTGGTTCTTTTTACTAATATCTGTGTGACTCGTCCACATTATTGGGTGTACCGACAGTTTGCTCTTTTTTATTGCTGTGTAATATTCCATGGTGTGGGTGTACTACAGTTTGTGCACGCAGTCTCCTGTTGATGGGCACTTGGTTTCCAGTTTGGGACTGTTGGGAATAAAGCTGTTGTGAATATCCTTGTACATGTCTTTGATGGACATGTGCTCATCTTTCTGTTGGGGGTATACTTAGCAGGACTCTAAATGCTTGTCTATGCCTGAGATGATCCTCTCTCAAAGACTGGCACATAGTAACCAAACTCACAAGAGACTGATGTATAGTTCAGAGGGTTGAGCTGCAGTTCACGCTGGGGAAATGTAATAGCTGTGGGTCTGGAAACTCATGTGCACATGGGCAGGGCCTCCTCTCCCTGTGGAAAAGCCATGTGGAAGCCAATTCATAGTCTTAAGTTTGCTCAGCAGCAGGTGTTCTCAACTAGGGAGCTGGTTGAATGATTTTAGAAGCTGATCCCACTGCCCTGGTCAGGCTGGGCAAGCTTTCCGGCCAGGGGTGCGCCTACCCACTGAGGATGCCCTTCCCCGGGCGGTTGCTCAGTGTTCCAGTACAAATGCAGTGCTGAGTGCCTGCTCTGGGCCCCAGGTGCAGACGCCTCAGTCCATGGCCCAGCGAGTCCTCGGGACAGATAGTCAAATTCTGCCTGGGTTCTGCACATTCCTTTTTCCTGGGTTCAAGCTGACTGCCCACTTCTGTGGACCTGTTCTTTCTGTGGACCTATTCTTTCTCTAGGTAGGTAAATACCATCAGGCTGATCTTCCTGGCTAGGAGACATTCAGTCTTTTTGAGAGACCTCTGCAGTATTTGATTTCACTGGCCAGGGGTTAATTTCTATAATTTAATTCCCTCAGTTCTGGAGTGTCTCATTACCACCCGCCCCCGCCAGGTTGTGCCTTTTCATCAGAAGATTGTGGAAACAGTCCTACTGTAAGGCAGTTGGGTGCGAGGGGACTTAAGTTCAGGCACTGGGGTGTTTGGGGGCTTTGCCACCACAGGAGGGGCCTGGCCTCCAGGAGAAGGGCACAGATCCTCCTTCTGACCTGCGGTAGGGGCAGAGCTGTGTGCTAAAAAAGAGAACGGGTATTGGTGTCATCAGACGTGGCAAGCCCTGGCACCACTGCTTCCATGCTCCCTGAGCCTCAGTTTCCTCATCTGTAAGATGGGACCAACAGCACCCGATTTGTAGGTTGTGCTGGGATCACATTAGAAACCATTTTGTACACAGCGGCCAAAGGGTCCCCAGGGCCCCCCTCCCTTGACACCCCCCAATGCCCCCCGTCCCTTGTCGCCCCTCGGGTCTATCTCCTCTCTCTGCCCTGTTCTGGCCATGGGGACACTGAGCTTATATAAACTTGCCTCCCCCATGGTCTCAAGTGCTAGAACTCTGACCTCAGTTCCTGAGCCCTGTTTCCTCTCCCAGGTGGCTCAGGCCAGGGCTCATGTGCTCCAGCCTGTTTGCACGGGGCAGGGCGAAGACTGATTTCAGCCCCTGTGGGATTTCACGCACAGCCGATGATTTAACGGACTCGACTGCCGAACCAGAAAATTTCCCAGGCACACCTGGGAATTGGGTGGGCTTCTCCCACCTGTCTTCTGGGAAGCAGCCTTGGCACGTCCCGGTGCGGGCGGAGGTGAGGGGGTCTGGGAGAGCAGAAAAGCTCCAACGTGCCTCCTGCCATCTCCCCTTTGCTCGTGCCATAGGCTTTGAAGAGCCCCTGCTCTTGGGGGACGGTGAGAGGTGATTAATGCCCCCACCGCCGTGTTCCCAGAGCCCAGCTGTTATCAGCCCTGCCCACCCACCCTTCTTCAGAAGAGGAGCCTCCCTCCGTGCCAGCCTGCCCTCACCTTTCCGAACACCGTCTTGTGAAGTGCCATAAAGACACTTCTTTAAACACATCGTTGAATTCCCGTTCGCCCGGTGCACTTTATGGTTCTGACGCAGCCTGCTTCCTCCAGCTCGGCTTTCGTGCCCGGGAGCCGCTGAAAGCTTCATCTGGGGTCAGACCTCCCCATCAAAATTTACTGCAAACATCCTTTTACAGCACCTGTCTCACTGAGCTGTGAAATACTCTCGCCTCTCCAAAAAGGAAAGAAAATTAAAACGTATGTTGTACATCTTTTATAAGAAAAATAAATCTCACTTGTGCTTTAAGTCGGCACCTGTCCTTCTGGCAGAGGGAGGTAGCGCGTGTTATAAATGTGTGGGGCATATGCCCACCGTAAGGGTCCTGCTTCTCCTCCTCCCAGAGCGAGTGAGGAGGGCCTGGGGGCGGCCCCACTGATGATGAGGCTGAGGCTGTGAAGACAGCGCTCCGGTCCTCAACTGGCTTCTCCTCCCATAAGTCAGAGAGCAGTGCAGCCGGAAGCTCCTCGGGGTCAGGCTGCAGCCTTGTCCTGGAGATGAGTGAGAGCACTGGCCTCGAGAGGTGTGCGCTTGGGGACCACAGGCCGGAAGGGCAGGCTGGCAGGTGTCCCCAAGGTTGGCGCCTTGTCAGCTGGTAGCTGAGCTGGAAGCTCTGACGGTCCTCCCTTGCCGTCTCCGGGAAGCAGAGTCGTGTTTTGGTCTTTGCTGGAGAGAGAGGACTGCGCGGGCTGTGGGTCACTCAGAGCAGACCTCGGGTACTGGGGAGGACAGTGCAGGACAGAGCCCTGGGCTGGGTCCCGCCCTGGCTTCCTTTTGCTTGCCTGTGGCCAGGGCGACTGCTCTACTGATTTTGTAAAGCAGGGTGGTGGCATCTGCCAGATGGTGTCTGCTCGGGGACCTGAGCCATCTCTGGGCACCCAGACTAGTGCCGTGGGGTGCCCGGGGCCTGCCCCAGCCAGAGGGACTCCGGTCTTGGGAGTCCTATGGGGTTGGTCTGCGCTCTGGCTGACCAACCCCTCCAGTGTCACAGTACGGGCCTGCACTCCGGCCACAGGTCCAGCCAGCTCTGAGTACTGGCATTTGGGCATGGCAAGGCCTCGGAGGGGGCCTTTGGTCACAGTTGTGCAAGACGATAAATATGGGGACCCAAGTAACTTAAAGAGCTCCTGCACCTGCTTTGCCCCAAGTTGGAAAAATAATGTTTCCCCTCCCAAATTTTGTCTTGTTTTCGTTTGCTCTCTTTGGGCCTTCTTATTTCACACACAGGAAAGACTGAGTATACCTGATGTGTATATCGCACTCGACAGCTTCCTCTGTGTTTTTGCAGCCAATCTTCTTGTTCACAGCAAGCTTGGGTGCCAGGGAAGGCTGGCCTTGTCCCTATTCTAGAGACGAGAAAACTGAGGCTGAGAGGGTGAGCACCTTGCCCACGAAAATGATGGTGGGAGGTCATGAGCCCAAACCTGGGGGGACCGAGGAGCAAGAGTGGAATCAAACCCCCAGCAGCGGCCAGGCCACGGGCCGGCAAACGCCCCAGACGGGCCGGGGGAGGCTGCCAGAGCCCTGCTTTTGCTCTCCCGTCCAACTGTTCTGGATTTCTCTCCATTTCCCCACCCGTACACTCTCTCCGACCTCAGGGCTTTTGCACGCGTTGTTCCCTCCTCCCGGGAGACCCTGTTCTGTTAGCAAACTTGACCGCAACCTTCAGGTCTCAGCTCCTTGGTTCATTGATTCATCCCACAGATGCCCAGGGACACTCACACATGCTTTATGCTGTGCCAGGTGCTGGGAATCCAACATAAACATGACATATCCCCATATGGCCAAGGTCAAGCAAAGCACAGATGGTAGGGGAGGCAGCTGCTCTGGGAGGGGGAGGGCAGTGAGGAGGGAACTGTAAAGGAAGACCAGGCAGGAGGCACAGCAGGTACATGGGCCCTGAGGCGGGAAACAGCTTGGCTGTTGGGGGAACTGAAAGGCTGAGGGGCTGTGGGCAGGGTGAAGTGCAGTGGGGAGGGTAGCACGGGAGGAGGTTGGGAAAGAGGCAGGCTCTCCAAGCCCTGGCAAGGACTTGGGGTTTGAACTGAGCTTCACACAGAGAGACAGCTTCTATCTGACTTCTGTCCCTAATACCTCTGGGCTGCTGTGTTAGGAACAGACCATAGGGTGGACACAGGGAGTCAGCTGGCCGGGCGGGGCGGGGGGGAGGCGCTTCCAGAGGGGTCTAGGGAGCAATCAATGACGGAGGCTTAGCCCTGGTGGGAGTAGCAGAAGGCACGGTGTCTGTGGTGTTGGGGGGATAAATCTAACAGCCTGCAGATGGATGGAAGAGGGAAGAAGAGAAAGGAAAGACCCTTGGTTTGGGGCCCCAGCAAAGTCTGGGGCTGTTCACTGAGAAGGAGGAAGGATAGAAAGGTCAGAAGCTCAGTTCTGCACACACAGAATTTGGGGATGAGAGCAGGCTGTGGGCCTGGGGGAGCAGATGCTCGGAAGAGGCGAGGGGCTGGAGGTGCAGCCTTGGGATCATGAGCGTTTTCGAATGTGTGGAACTGATGTGAAAACCCAGGGAGAGGGTGTAGATTAAGGAAGAGGGGAGGCAGCAAGGAGGCTGAGAAGGGGGGCCAGCGAGCAGCCTGGGATCGGAAGTTTGGGGTCCTGAGAAGAAAGAAGGGGTTGGGGGTGCTGAGGGTACAGGGGAGGCCAGGAAGGGCCACTGAATAAGGACGAGTGGCCAGTGTGGTGCCTCTGACCTTGGCCTTGATGGAGAGGTGGGGTCGGGGGGAGGAGGAAGTGGAGACAGCGAGTGGAGACAGTGGAGTGAGGCAGAGAAACGAGGCCACAGCTACAGCGTGTGGAATGCGTGGTTGAGGGAGGGTTTTGTTTTAAAAGCCGGGGTACACCAGAAGGTGTTTGAGGGCAGGCAGGACAGTCCAGTGGAGGGGGAGCCGCAGGAGTGAGTCCTTGGGGAGGTGAGCTGGGCGGCCTTGGTTGGGAGGCCTTCGTGCCCAGTGACCTGAGGGAGGGAGAACGGGATATGGGCAGGTGTGTGAGGGGGTGTTCTGCCTTGGTGGGAGGGGGAGGCAGCATCCACGGGATGGATGGCCGGGAGGACGAGCGGAGGAGCCTTGGGAGAGGGAGAAGGGGGAGGGGGCACCCACTTCCAAAGGAGTGGCTGGAGTGGCCACCTAGGGAAGATGAAGAATTTAGAGGGAGCCTCTGCTTGGTTGGTGGGAGTTTCTCGAGCGATTTGCAGCTCCTGGGGCAGACCAGAGAAACTGGGGGTACCTCTTCCAGGAAGCTGTCCCAGCCGCCCCTCTGTTTGGTCAGGCCCCAGACCTCACCTCGCCTCCCAGGTTTGGTGCATGGTGGGTGCTCAGTAAATATGTTAACTGACTGATCTGTATTCAGACTGCCAGGGAGAGGCAGAGCCTGGAAGGAGTCGAGCCTGGTTTTTGCTTGGTGGTACCGTCTGCCGGCAGCTGAGTGCTTTGTTTTGTGCCCAGCTAAGCCTGTTCTGCTTCTCATTTAACGCGAGGGAGCTTTCTGTGCCCCCATTTTACAGAAGAAGACAAGCAAGGCTTGGAGAAGCACTTCAGTTCCTTCAAATACCAGCACCATCCCCCCCCCCCAACATGCAAAGAAAGGAGCGTTTAAAGTAGGAGCTCTTGGCCTGTTTCTCAGATCATGGGGAGGGCAGACCCTTGAGAAGGAGGCTGGGAAATGGGCTGTGAGCATCCAGGGACTCTAGTGACAGAGGGGACTGTCCACGCTGGGTACCATCCACGCTGGATACTCTTGCCTCTTAGAAAGAATGAGAATGGCACTGCTGTGGGGGGATTCTTAATCTCTACCTGGTGGAAGCATTTTTAATCTGATTTGGGTGCTCCTGGGATGAGGTGCCCCTGTCTCCCCTCAGCATCATTCTCCCCCTGTGCTTGCCTCCTGCCCCACACCCTGGATTGCACCCACCCAGAACCTCGAACATGCTGTTCCGGATGGTGGAACACCCTTCCCTACCCTGGCTACCTCTCAGTCCTCTTCCCAGTCTCCGCTAAGCCCCCCTGGACTGGGGTTCCGGCTACCTCCTCTCCCAGTCCCCGAGTGTCCCTTCCATAGCACTTCTTGGAATTTGGATTGCTTGCTTGATTGGGTAAAGCCTGGTCAGCCTCTGTCTCCCCTGCTGAGAATTATAAATTCACGAGGGCCAGGACCACGTCTGCATTGCTGGGGGTTGGATCTCCAGCACCATGTGTAGGACCTGCGTGTGATGGGTGTTTAAGGAAGGGGGTGGGAAGTGGCCGCCGGAGAGTGTGGTTCTATCTTGAGCTGGAGTTGGTATAAGCAAATTCAAGGTGTAACGAGCTTTTTGTAATAATTCCCTACAGTGTTGAGCTGGACTGTGAACGGGGCCCTTTCCAGGCTCCTCGGGCATCTTGAGGAGCAGAGGCTTGGATGGACTGACTTTGGCAGGGCAAAGGCACATATGGGGGACCCACCTGTCTCTTGAATACCTGTCTGTCTCTGCCTTTCCACAGAAGGCTCCAGCAGGCAGACCCTACCTCTCCCCCTACCCCCTCTAATTGCCCTCCTACCTCTGCACATTTTCTGATGCTTTTTGGGTTCCTTGACTGTGGTCTTTCCTCTTTGTTGTCTCCCCCTCCCCTGGTGGTCACTGGGGGCTGCTCCATCTGGGGAGTGTGTGGTGGAGGACAAGGCTGGGCTGAGAGCCAGGCTGCCCTGGTGGTCTCAGGCCGGCAGGGGGAGCCCACGAGCCGTGAGCCTGGACTGCTGCTCTGGAGAGAGGCTTCCCTGCCTGGGGCCACCCAAAGGGAAGACGAGGCCCAGCAGGGGAACCAGCCTGGGTGGACCCAGAATCTGTGAGTGGATGGGGGGCCTGGCTTCCCACTCACTAGCTGTATGACCACGGGTGGCTTCCTGACCTTCCTGAGCCTGTTTCTTTATCTGTAAAATGGGGACAATTCCAGCCACTCCCTTGATTCATGACTCACCCAGTGGGCATCTCTCTGTGGGGAGCCCTCTGCCAATGCAGGGGGTTTGTCACAAACGGGCACCAGACCCACTTGGTTCTGTGGCTCTTTGAGGAGCACGGGTGTCCTGGTTCCCTGTGTCCTGCTGCCTACAAATAACGACAATGATGATGTAACTGAGATTCAGTGCCGCCGACCTACCTGGCCTTAGCATGTATGAGTAAGCTTGAAATTAGTCTGCAAGGGCTGTCTTGAAGATATTAGGGACCCAGAGGTGTGGACGCAACTGGAAAGTGGCAGAGTTGAATTCTGCTCTCAGGTCTGTGGTGCCTGAGAGACACCCTCCACCTCCATGGGCCTCAATTTCCCCTCCTAACAAAGAGGGCACAGCAAGATCTTCTAGGGGACCCTCCTTCCGCGCCCCTCCCCATGTGCTTGCGGGAAGGATGGGTGTGCAGGGCTGCTTTGCATCCTTGGACGAGGCGAGCATCCCCGTGAGGATAGGAGACCTGTGGGTGGTGGGGAGGCCCCCTGGACTGCTCCTCTCCCTGCCCGCCTGACTCTCCTGCCCACCCCACCCACCCCTGCAGCGTTTCTGAAGGGCCTGAGTGACAAGCAGCGGGAGGAACATTACTTCTGCCGGGACTTCGTCAGGCTGAAGAAGATCCCGACGTGGAAGGAGGCGGCGAAAGGTAGGCCCTGCGCTGGGCAGCCCAGCTGTGCGGGTGGTGTGTGGCCCTTTCAGGCCCATATCTTGGGAAAATCATAAAGACAAGGCCAAGAAGGAGAATGGCGGCAGCATTTATGAGTGCTTGCTGTGTGCGGGCCCTTTGCAGTGTCACCTCATTTAATTATCAACACAGCCTGAGGCAGGTTCGGTTTTTATCCCCATTATACCGTTGGGAAACTGAGCCTTAGACCTGCAATCCCATGGCCGCTGGAGCTGGGATTTGCTGCTTGGTGTAGCGGCCTGCAGTGCAGCGTCCTGGTGAGCACGTAGGCCCTGCAAATTTCAGGCCTGGTAACCGGGAACACAGGCCAAGTTACTTAACCCTCCTAGGCCTCAGTTACCTAGTGTGGAAAACGGGGATGGATGGCATTGATACTCTACCTGTGTGCAACGTTGTGAAGATTCAAGGAGATGAGTGTGTGCTGCACACAGTAGGTGCTTAGTCAGTGTGGGCTGTCATTACCGTGTCGTCGGTCCTCGCGTGGCACATTGCCTCTGGAGGTGGAGGGCAGTTGATGGCGGCTTGCCTGACTGGTGGCCACTGGTGGGTCACTCTGCAGTGGGGACCTCTCTGTGACCCCACCCTCGGCCTCTGCTTGTTCCAGGGGTGACTGTGAAGGTGGAGGAGCCCAAGTACAAGAAGGACAAGCAGCTCAACGAGAAGATCTCCCTGTTCCGAGGCGATATCACCAAGCTGGAGGTGGACGCCATCGTCAACGCCGGTGAGTGAGGGCTTCTGGCCAGCCTGAGCCAGAGACCTGGGTGGCCACCTCGTCACTGTAGCAGGCACGCGTGGATGCCACCTGGCTCCAGTGAGGCTCGGGTGGCTGGGTGAGGGTGGCCTGCTGGCGCCACGGGAGCCCAGCGTGTCGGCAGCGTGGACTCCTCTCCCCTTGAAACCCTGACCTGCTGCGTCAGGGGCGCCTTGGCTGAGCTGCCTCGAAGCTCTGAGACCCGTTAGTGGCTGGTAAGGGAGAGAGCTCTGCTGGAATTGCGCCGGACTGCCCTGCCAGGAAGGCGGTGGCCAGATGGGGTGGTCCGACCTTGGGGGCTGCAGATGCCCCTGACCACTGCTTTCCTTCCTCCACCTCCTGCCCTCCCAGCCCCCCTTCTAATTGGGGTGGGTGAGGAAACATGTTGGGGAGCATGTCAGAAGAAGGGTGGGGGCAGAGGCCCCTGCACCCCTGTCAGCTTCCTGCAACAGCTCTTGCTGGCTGGGCAGTTTATTGTGATGAGTTGAGGAGTCTTTTGTGTCTCTCCCCTCTTGGGAGAGGGAGGAAGGTGGCGGCTCTGCTCCCAGGCAGTGGTTGTCTGGCTGAGGTCAGGAGTGGTGTGTCAAGGGGCGGTCAAGTCCAGCAGGTGCTCAGGTGGTTCACAGGACAAGGGCGAGTGGGGGCCGAATCCCCCCACTGTGGTTGCCAAGTGTCACAGGATGGAGCCTCCTTCTTGGAGAAAGGTTCGCAGGCCTGGGCAGACCTCCTTGTCTTGGGTTCCAACTCATAGGGAAACTCCACTGTGCTAGCCCCTCCCCACCTGCGCAGTCACAGGCGCTCCCAGGAGCGTCTCAAATCTCCTTCATTGCACCCTTGGGCTTGCAGCCATTGGCTGACCCCAGTGCTGGCCAGAGCGTGGAGTGGCCAAGCGACTCTGGGTCTTGGTGGTGCCCGTGCTGGTCTTGCTAAGCGACTGGGCTTGAGTGACCAGGGGAGAGGTGGCCGCTCATCCGCTCTGGGCCCGCTTGTCTGTGATCTGGGTTGCATTTCCGGCAGTGGCATTGCTCTGCACGTCTCCCCGCTGATGTTCGCAGAACTGTGTGGTCACAGGGGTGTTCCCTCCCCCCTCATTGCCTATTTCAGCACACAGGTGACCAGTCACAGGAAGGTAGGAGTTCTGACTCGGAGCAGGGTGTGGTGGGGTCACCTTTGGGTTTCTGCTTCCTCTGATGTGTTTCTCTTGGGCCACTAGGATGGTGGGTAGCAGCGAGGTCCCCATCTGGGGAGACACGGGGCTAAGACAAGTCAAGTCACAGTGGCCCAGGAGAGAAGGGTATTCTTGATGCCTGGACCCCAGAGGGATGGCCTGGTGTGGAAGGACCAAGCCTTGGGACCCCGGCTGAGGGGACATTGCCACAGGCCTGCGAGGCTGCCCTGCCTAGTGCCCTGGGCCCTGTCAGTCACTGGCAAGGGTGTGGGAGGCGCCCCGCTGGTACTTTTTTTTTTTTTTTAATAAATTTATTTATTTTATTTATTTATTTTTGGCTGTGTTGGGCCTTCGTTGCTGTGTGTGGGCTTCCTCTAGTTGTGGTGAGCGGGGGCTACTCTTGGTTGCGGTGAGCGTCCTTCTCATTGCAGTGGCTTCTCTTGTTGCGGAGCACGGGCTCTAGGCACGAGGGCTTCAGTAGTTGTGGCGCATGGGCTTAGTTGCTCTGTGGCATGTGGGATCCTCCTGGACCAGGGCTTGAGCCCGTGTGCCCTGCGCTGGCAGGTGGATTCTTAACCACTGTGCCACCAGGGAAGTCCCCCCCCCACTGGTACTTTTCTTCCTGAGCTGCAAAGTGGCCAGAGGGAAAAGTAGGGCATCTTATCACCTCCTTCCCAGCCAGGTTGATGGTTGGCAGCCAGGAGGGAGGGTGTGGGGACAAAGGCAGGGTGTGGGCAGAATGCAGATGGAGTGGTATGGGGGCTCTGGAGCCTGCTCGCGGGGCTGCAGGCATGATTAATGGCTCTGCCTAAGTGCCCTTGTGCCTGGCCAGACTCTGAGTGCAGCAGCTCTGTCAGCCTCTCATGCTCTCAGGGAAGTGCTTTGGTCCTGGCTTCATTTGATTCGCCAGGGCTGGGCGTGGCAGTGTTTGCTGTGTCTTTCTGGGGACTCCCCTTCTCCATGTACCTGCCTGGGCTTGCATGATGGGAATGGCGGGAAACCCACCCATTGGATAGTTGGGGATATTAGGGTCTGATGCCCATGAACAGTGATGCTCACGCAGCACCTGGCATGAACAGAGCCCTCAGCACCTACCGCTGTTGTCGGTGCTAGAATTGATGTCGGCAGAGTCACTGGACTTCAACCCTGGCCCAGGGATGCCTAGGGATCCTGGTACTTCCTACAAATGAGCAGCTATGCCTCCCCCTGCCTGCTTCAGTTTACTAAATACCTCCTGGTGTGTCTTCCCGGGATCTCCTTTTTTTCTGGAAAGAGCCTCATAGCTGGGAGGACCCAGAACCTGCCTGGAACCCCAAAAAAAGGCTGAGGTGGGCCCTGGATCCAGAGCTCCCACACAGAGCCTGCATCCCCTGCGGACCCTCCCTGCAGGTTTTCCCAGCCCGGTGTTTGGGTGGCCTTGGCACTAATCAGACCTCGGGGGTGTTTGGTGGGTTTGGTACCCTCCAGCATCCTCCCTGGGCACCTCCCAACCATGGCCTGGGGCCGCCGCCCACCAGGGGGCAGCAGAGATCGCGGTTCCTGCGCACAGCAGAGCCGGTAAATCAGCCTGTTTATTAGCGGAATAAAAGTCGCGGCAGCGAGGGGCTTTTCAGGGCTGCATAAATCTGGTCTGTGCCTCGTGAAACCCACATGTGCTTAATTCATATGTAAAGTTTCAAGCAGGAAGAGAATACGTGTCCATTAAATTCTATTTGACTTGATTATAATCATTAGCCCTGAATAATTGCTTCTCAGCGCCGACCGCGGAGCCACCACAATGAGGAAAAGGAGCGAGCAGTTATCTCGGGGTGGGAATTTTTTAATTTTTATTTTTGAAGTCAGGGGCAGTGTTGGTCCCGCCAGGGTCTGTGGCCCATGGGGAGCCGTGTGGGTCGGACAGGGCTGGGGGCTTCAGGTCCACTGTGGAGCTTCTGGATTTTCTCGGGACGGGGTGGGGGGCGGGGACTCTCTCTTTGTCCCTGAGGCCAGATGGGGAAGGGTAGGGAAGATGCCATCGCTGCCTGGGCCTTGCTCCAGCTGCAGGGACCATGGAGGGGGAGGCCTGCAGGGGGCTGGGAAGGGCCTGTTCGAGAAAGGGATCAGCGCCCCAGAACCCCTCCATCCTGAAGAACTGTGGCTCGGGGGTGTCTCCAGCCGCGCAGGCGCTCTTCGCATCCCTAGGGAGGACCCTGGGGATCCTTGGAGAGGGCAGGGGCCGGGTGTCCTCTCTTCCTGCCCCCTTCACTTCTCCCCTCCCCGCAGAGTGACTCCACCCACAGCCTCGCTCAGGACTTTGGAAAATCAGACTCAGTTTCCCAACTGTTCCCCTGGCATTTGAAGTCCAGGGCTGGTTTTTACCCCACTCTGTTGATATTTGATATGTGATTGGGGTGTATGTGCCATTATGTGCCTGTAATAGTGGATATGTGTGTGATTTGTTGTGTGTATAATATGATGTATGTTATATGGTATGTGGAGGGGGGCTGGAACAGAGTAGAAGGATGTTTGCCTGGCTGGTGGCAGGGCATGAGGTCACAGGGGACAGGACCAAACCCCCTCAAGCTCCCAGGGGCAGTGCAGGCCTCCCCGGGTCATCCTTGGTCTTGCCCCAGTGGCTGCCAGCCGAGGCCACTTGCTCGGGCAGAGTCTGGAGAGTCTCAGGCTCCTGCCATCTGTGCTGGCGGCGGCTCCTGCCCACGGGGGCACACTGCATCCATCTTAATTAAATTGGGCTGCCATGCTGGTGAGATAAGCCAGAAAGCCCCTGCAGCCCCCATTCTGGAGCAGGAGATTCTTTGGGGCAGCGCCTGCCTCTCCAGCTTGGCCCCACGTCCCCCAGGCTGTGTCTAGAGAGAGCCAGGCCTAGCATCTCCTCCAGAGAAAGCTTGGGTCTGGGGGCGTGCCTCAGCTTCTGGAGTGTTTATGTCTTCTCTTTGCCACGGAATGGTGGGGACTATGGGGAGAGGCAGCATGACCTTGACAGGGTCCCTTCCATGCCCTTGAGTTTGCCAGCTTACCAAGCCTGTGCTTGTGGGCCCCTAGTTCCTGACAGACAGCTGAATCCCAGGCAGGAAATGTCCTGGCACAAAGAAAGACCCCCATTCTTGGCCAGTCCAGGGTCCGGCTGCCGGCTTTGGCCTTCAGGGCATAACGGGACAGAGCAGGGATGAATGTGATGCTTTGTGCAAAGACAGAAGGAATATTAAACTGCAAAGCTGTCCCAGGCCACTGAGTCAAGGCCATGCGCGTGCTGTGGCCTCTGGTCAGGTGTCTCCAAGGCTCTATTTCCCCATCTGAAAAATGGAGCATCGTTGGCCCCACCCCAGGGTTGGCACATAGCAAGCCCCTGTAAATTAGTATTGGAAAGTCAGCACGAGAGAAACTAAATAGAATATAATGTGACAAAGCACTGGAAGCGAGGTCTGAGCAGAGTGCCACGCGTCGCCTCAGGGGCCAATTAATTCTGCAAGGAGGGCGCAGGAGGCAAGGAGGGTCAGGGGAGCCTTTGAGGGGACCTGGCATGCGGGCCGGGCCGTGCAGAACAGGTGGGGAGCCATGTTTCACAGCGACAAGCTGGCCTCACTGGGAGTTTTTTTAAGTTGCTTATTTATTTAAAATAAGGCATGAAGTGGTGCTCTGTTTCCTTAAGTCTTGGGGCTTTGATTTGTGAAAATCTGCCAGCTGCTTCTATCACCCTCGTCTCCTTGGCAAGCCAGCCAAAGCCCTTGCTTCATCCCTTCTGCTGCCAGGAGGGCCCGGAGGAGCCTGGCCCACTGGCTGTCCCTGGGCCACCGCTCGGAGTCAGTGATTTAGAGACCACCTTGGTGGACTAGCAAGCAGGGGGGCCGAGGGACGCCGACTGCCTTGTGGGAAGTGATCTGACGCTGAACTGTCTCCGTAAATCGCTTTACCTGTCACTTCAGATTTAAAGGTGTTTACTGAGGCCGGGCCTCCACAGCTACCTTCAGCAGCAGCCTCTTTGCAGTGGGCAGGGAGGGTGGGCGGGAACCTGTGAGCCACGGAAGACTCCCTGGGCCCTGGCCCCTGGGGAGCACAGGTGAGACGGGCCACTACCTCCATGCCGACCACTTGGCATCCCCGCAAAGCAGGCAGGACTCGGATCCCCCTTTTCAGTGATCAAACTGAGGCTCAAGAAGGAGATAACATGCCCCAGCTCGGCAGGTGACTGAGTCAGAATTCAAACTCATGTGTAGCCTTTCATTCATTCGATCAGCAGGCGTACATGGCAGGCCTGTTGTGCACCAGGCATTGGGGTAGGTCCTGGGCTACAGAAGACTCAATCTCAATTCCCAAATGCAGAGTGAAAAATATGAATGGAAGGGACAGCAAAGTGCATGAGGGATGAGAATCACACCTGCAAGGGTGGGAGGCAATCTGGAGGGCTGCCTGGAGGAGGCAGTACTTGAGCTGAGAAGTAGGGATCTGAGTTAGAAATTGGACAGGGACATTCTAAGGGGAGAGAGGGAGAGCACTGGCAGGGAGGGTGAGGCGGGTGGGACTCAGGGGAAGTTCTGGGGGGCTTGGAATGAGCCGTGGTGGGTCCTGAGCTGAGGGTCTCCCTCTAGGTCTAGGCTGTATCCACACCCCATGCTACCTCTCCTAGCCTCCTGGTGTTATATCAGCCCCACGGTGTCAATGGGAAACTGAGGTTCAGAGACTTGAAGCATATTACCTAAGGCCACACAGCTAAGCAGTAGTGGCACAGGTAGGGAAGGTTTGCCAGACTAAAGAGCCTCCAGGAAATCCCCACCCCCACTTTTTTCGTGGGTAGCTGGGAATACCTTCTCTTTGTTCCCTTTTCTTTTCTGGTTTAAAATTTGGGGTCCCCAGAGTGGGTCTGCTGTCATCTGTCCTCACTACAGGGAAACAGAGAAGCGGGATGGGGACTGGGTGGTCAGTGCAGAAAAGATGGGTCCAGGCTCATGGGCCCCATGAGGCCTTGTGGTGGGCTCCTGCTCCTGTGGCTGCTTGGTCGTCCTGTGCCCCAGTCCCTGCCCTGAGCACCCCACCAAGCCCTGCTTCTGGGTGGGGGTAGTGTGTTACTGTGTGTTCCCTCTGGGCCAGGGGCTGCCCCCACACTGGACATATCACCTCATTTCTGAGGCAGGCAATAATATTCCCCCAGTTTACAGATGAGGAGACTGAGGAACGTATGGGACCACAGTGCTGGGTAAAAGGCCGAGCCAGGAATCAAACCCTCATCTTTCAAACTTGGGTTTGAGAGGGATGCCGTCACGTTTGCTTTTTCAGAAGTTCCCTCTGGGTCCAGTCTAGGGGTGGGGGGCTGAGTGGATTGGGAGGCCAACAGGGAGGCCTGGGGTGCAGGTGGCTCTCTCCCCACATTAGAAAGCCTGGGACACCAAAGACTGTGCCAAGGCCTGATTTCCACCACTGCAGGAGGAGGGAGGCTCATTTCCACAAGGTCGAGAAGTGGTTACATAAATTCATAAATGATGGATCCCTTCTGAATTATTGAGATTCCCTCAAGGGCTCACAGGGCCTGGGCCAGTGAGCCGAGCTCTGGCCGATGGGCAGGACTCGAGGATCCTGGAAGGTCCTTCTGCCCCAAGGTCTTCTCCCAAGTTTCCCTTTATTAGCCAGATTGTTCCTGTCCTTCCATAGGGAACGTGACAGTGGGCAATGGACCTTGGACCCGATGATCTTTTGTCCTGAGACTCAGTAAATGTTTGTTGAATGAATGAGTGATCAGATGTCCTTGAGAGTTGGTCAGACAGCAGGAAGGACTGGATGAACCAGTGATCCCCTCTGGGCCCCCTCCTTCTGCCCCAGCCCCCCACGCAGCCCTCTTGGTCGGTCATATAAGCCAGGGCTGGAAGGGAGTAGAAGGGACTAAAGCATCATGCAGGAGAGGACAGTGGCAGACTGCCACTTGTGTGGGCAGCTGGTGAGGTTCCTGGCTCAGTGTGAGGCCCAATGACCCAGTGCCTGCCGCCAAGGCATTTGCAGTCTTGTAGGGAAGACAGGGGAGCATCTGAAGCCCAGAGAGAGACGGTGACCTGCTCAGGGTCACATAGCAGGGAAGTGGCAAAGCAGGCCTTCCTAACTCCCAGCACTGCCCTTTCTCCTGGGCCTTTTTCTCCCCATCACAACACACAAATGGTCAGGAAACGCAGGTAGGGCTCCGCTGCCCGCCACCCCCTGCTGAGGGGCCCTGAGCCCTTTCTGTCCGGCTCATCTCGTCCTTGAGGCTGCCAGCCTTCAGCACCCACACCAGTGTGCCGGCCTGTGTCCCTGATGTGCTCTCCACCCCAAGCACTGAGCTGAGGAGCCTGGAGCTTGTGGGAATGTGTGTGTTTTGAAATTAATGGGGACCATTAAATTGGCCAAGCATGAAAAGGGCTGGATCTGCAGCCCTTGGATCGCTCTCCCAGAATGATCCTGCAGTGCCTTGGCAAAGGGCTGCCCAGCCAGCTTCGGGCCTCCCCAGGAGGCTGTGTCTTGCCCGCCGTTTAACGCATGGGTACCCTGTGTCCCTAGGAGGTGAAGGGGGTCCGGCACAGCATGTGAAAGCCATGGATTTCCCCCAGGAACTGGGGTCCCCTTCCCTCCCTCTCAACACAAAGCTCTGTGCAGACAGTGCTGTTTGTGGGGGTGTTGAGATGAATCTGCTCTCTCCAGACCCCTAGGGTGGGCTTACATACACACACCAGAGCCTGGCTCTGGGGACTCCTGGGTGGGACCTGCCCTGGTCCCAACTTGGGGTGGCCTCTAAGACATAGCATGACCTAAAAGAGAGTGAAAGTATCCAGCCCCCGCTTCCTCACCTCCCAATCTCCAGACAGCCCCACCCGCTCTGGAGTCTCCATTACAGGACATTGAAATTGGGACTTGGAGTCCTGGGTATGAGTCCCGGCTCCACTGTGCACCAGCTGTGTGGCCTCAGGCAAGCCCCTTCACCTTTCTGAGCCTCGGTTTTCTCGTCTGTAAAACAGGGATAAAAGTGCATTAGGGGGCTTCCCCGGTGGCGCAGTGGTTAAGAATCTGCCTGCCAATTCACGGGACACGGGTTTGATCCCTGTGTCTAGGAAGATCCCACATGCCGCGGAGCAACTAAGCCCGTGCGCCACAACTACTGAGCCTGCGCTCTAGAGCCCGTGAGCCACAACTACTGAGCCCACACACCGCAGCTACTGAAGCCCGCACACCTAGAGCCCGTGCTCCGCAACAAGAGAAGCCACCGCAATGAGAAGCCCGCGTACCGCAACGAAGAGTAGCCTCTTTTCGCCACAACTAGAGACAGCCCTGCGCGCAGCAACGAAGACCCAGTGCAGCCAAAAAAACACAAAAAAAATGTGCATTAGGACCCACGTCCTGGGTCATTGTGAGTTTGTTTGTTTTTTAAATGTTTATTTATTTATTTTGGCTGAGCCAGGTCTTAGGTGCAGCACGCAGGATCTTCGTTGCCACCTGCGGGATCTTCGTTGCTACGTGTGGGAGATTTAGCTGCGGCGTGCGGGCTCTAGTTCCCTGGCCAGGGATGGAACCCAGGCCCCCTGCATTGAGAGCATAGAGTCTTAATCACTGGACCACCGGGAAGTCCCTCAGCGTGAGTTTGAAAGGAGACAATTCGCTCAGCACAGCGACGTCTGGGATAGAGGAAACCCAAGAAATGCCAGCTCTGGGCCTCCTGCTGTTGCTGCTTCTCTGGGAGGGCAGCTCAGACCCGTGGAACCAGGACTGCTGTGCACCAGCCCTCAGTAGGGCTGGGTCAGGGGATGTCGAGGGCACCGCCTTCCTGTCCTCCCTGTGGTGAGCCGAGCACTTGCTGGGCCCAGGGAGGTGAGGAGGGCCCTTCCTCACCCCTAGTCTTTTGGATTTGGGGCCTCTTGACCGTGATCATGCAGGGCAGGAGGGCTAGCCCCCCTCCCCTCCGTGGCAGGGCTGTCAGTGTCTGCTCTGCCTTCTGTCGGGAAAGGTGTGTGTGTCACATGGGAACAGCCCAGGACAGGGGATGTTCCCTCTCCCCAGGGGGCCAGGAGGTGGGGTGTTGACTGAAGCTCTCCTTCAGAGCTTGGCTGCCTCGCCTGAGCCCGAGCTGGCAGACCTGAAGCCACCTGTAGCTCCCAGCCCTCCCTTCCTCTCCCCTCCTCGGGGTCTTCTTGCGTTTCAGAAGCTCACCTTTGGGGCTCATTTATTTATTTTGCAAATCATTTCTACTCATGTTTCCTCAGGCCCTGCTGGCAGCCGTGTTTCACGTGGATGCAGTGACTGCATCACGGGTTCCCTTTCCCTGCAATCTTTTTTTTTTTTTTTTTTGGCCACGCTGAGCAGCTTGTGGGATCTTGGTTTCCCAACCAGGGATCGAACCCACACCCTCGTCAGTGGATGTGAGGAGTCCTAACCACTGGACTACCAGGGAATCTCCCCCCTGTAATCTTGACTGATCACTTATGGGAGGGGCGTAGCTGTTCTGGGGGGTCCTGGAGCCAGGCCTGGGCTGGAAGCCCCCCACGGGTGTGGCACGGGCTGGCTTCAGAGCCAGCTCACAAAGTATTGATAGATTGGGGTAAAATCTGGTTCCAGTAGCTGCTTCTCCGGGCCTCAGTTTCCACACGTGCACCTTATGGGAGGATTAAGAGGAAAAAATGAGTTAGTGCCTGTAATGCCTTGCACACTGGAGGGGCTCAGTAAATGATAAGTATTGTTCTTATTAGTGAAGTATCTCACTGCACCACCCACTAGACCAGAGCCCCTGGAGGGCAGGGGCAGGGTCCACTGACCCCTGGTCTCCATCCCTGGACGGGGCTGGCACATGGCCGGTGCCCATCCGTGGCGGGGGCTGTCCAAGAATGTCTGCACAGCAGTTCCCCAGGAGGGACCCAAAAGGACAGGAACTAACAACTCATCTCTGCCGAGGACTGCTGGGTGAAAGCAGGCTGCCCGGTGGGCACGGTGGCAGGAACCCCTGCTGCCTGCACACTGGGCAGGGGAGGGACCACAAATATTTATGTCCTTGTGGGAGTGTCAGGAGCCAATGAGGACTTGGGAACCAGGAGCTTGGGCTGCAGCCTCCGGGGAGGACAGGTACTGGGTGTGGACCCGGGTTTGACAGTGAGCCCGGATGGCCCTGAGAGGGTGGCAGCGGGGGGTGGACACGGCTGACTGGCATCACCCGCTTTGGTTCATTAAAACCCCATCAGCCGAACCCCACACCCAGCGGCAACAAGTGGTCCTGTAGAGCGGTACCCACCCTCCTCCTTCCCCTCGCTGCTGTCTCCGCCTCTTCGGACATTGTAATTGCCATAAAAATAGGAGCTTAGCTGCGGTGGCTGCGTAGCATGTGGGAAGAGAGAGGCCGGGCTGTCAGCCATCCCCCTACCAGCAGGGCTCGAGCCTGTCTTATTATTGCCGCCTGGCTGTATTTCACGTAGGTTTAAACATCATGAAACGCCACATCCCTTTTGAAGAGCAGGAGCTACCTTGCTGGGGATGTTGAGGAGAAACAGGAACGTTAAAATCTACGAAGCAAATGGCCCAGAATTGACATTTGTGACGGGAGCCTTACAGCTCTGTCAAAGGAGCTAAGGCCTGCTTGGCAGCTGGCGGGGAACTTTCTGGTGAGGCTCACGGGTCATGCAAAGGTGGGGCAGGTTGTGGCTGAAGCTTTGGGGTTTGGCAGGGAGGGGACCAGAGTGTTGTTGATGGAATTCTGTGGGTCACCTGACCACCTCTTGGCCTCCCCAGCCTTGACCTTGACTCAGCCTCATCTCCCTCCTAACAAGGCAGATGGGAGCCCCCTCTGGTGCGTAGAACAGGGTGCTGGGCTCTGGGACTCGGGGTGGGAGTGGGGGCATGTTAGGGGCCAGGGCTGCTGTGGCCACTTAGGAGCTCTTGTGACCTTGACCAGGGTACACCTCCCCTCTGAGCCTCTGTTTTCTCGTCTGTAAACCTGGGAGAGTGCTGCCCCCTCCGAAGGTGGTTTGGAGGACGGAGATGCATGCAAATGCCTGGCAAGTCACTGGAACTCAACAAATGGTGACTGTTATCACTGAGCAAGTGGGCATTTGAGCTGGAATTGATTTTTTAAAAACGTTTAACCTACCTGTTTCCATTGAAAAACAGATATAATAAAACCGGGGAAGGATTAAAACAGGAATAAAAAGAAACAAGTGACAAGGAGGATGCTGACCTGGGCATCCAATAAGAATGTGCCCTGTGCTCTTGGCCACACCTGGAACCCTTTGGCCTGGATACCCTTTGCACGTGCTTTCTGACCTGCCGGCCTCTTGCCTGGCTCCTGGGTCTGCTCAGCCCTACCTCCTGCCTTGGGATGCTGGTGTCTGGTCTACTGAGGGACCATGCCCTTGTATGTTATGCCCTTGGTGGCTGCTTGGGCAGCTTGGCTCCTGGCACTTACCTTGGCCCCGCCCATAAGACACCTCAAAGCTAGGCCATTGTAACAAGTCTATTGCAACTGAATATGACAAGTGGCTTTGAGCTTCCTGGCAGCCATAGCAAAAAGGGAAACAAGATTTTAGGTTCTGTAACTCTAAGCTTGGAAATCCATTTATATTTCAGCTTGATACCTCTTTCTCTTTCTATTCTGTCCCTTTTCCCTCCACTGTCTCCCTCTGTCACCCTTACCAACACTTTTTTTTTTTTTTTTTGGTGGTACACGGGCCACTCGTTGTTGTGGCCTCTCCCGTTGCGGAGCACAGGCTCTGGACACGCAGGCTCAGCGGCCATGGCTCACGGGCCCAGCCGCTCCACGGCGTGTGGGATCTTCCCAGACCGGGGCACGACCCTGCGTCCCCTGCATCGGCAGGCGGACTCTCAACCACTGCGCCACCAGGGAAGCCCCCCAACTCTTCTTTATTACCCCTACAGATGCTTCATCCCTTGCTCCAGAGTGCCATCTCTAAGTGCTTTGCTCCGGATGTGGGAGGCCCCTCTGCCCTCTCTTTTGTCGCTGCCCATTCCCTTGTCAGCGGCCTGGCCTCTGGGCCTCTTGCCTTGTGCGGGCCCACTGGGTCCGCCACTGTGATTTCTCTCAGATGAGCCGGTGACTAATAAGGGTTGCCCCCGGGCGGGGGGCGGCAAAATCTTTCTCTCCTTAATATCGGAGTTTAAAAATGTGTCACCATCAATTTGAAGAAAAGACTTGTTCCTGCTGAGAAAAGCGGCCTGGAGATTCGTCTCGCCTTAGGAATCACACAGGCAGCTGCATAAATTCCAGAGCCACAGAGACTCTCCATGCAAATGCCGCCTCTCAGCCCCACAGCCAGCCTGGAGAGGCCCTTGGAGCCCACCCCAAGCTCCCATGGGCTGGCACCCCACCTCCCCACCTCTCGTGCTCCCACAGTGACTCTGGGGGCCCCTTTGTGGGGGGCGTCCTTGGTTAGAAGATACTCACTTCTCTCCACCTCTTTGTGGTTAAGCCGGAGGCTGAGCTTGCGGCTAATTCCATGTCGCTATGTGCTTTGATCCTGGAGGAAAAGGAGGGGGAAGGAGTGACTTCTGAGAGGGGGTCCCCACAGTCCCCAGGGGGAGGGGGTCCCTCTCTTACCCTTGTCTGTGGATCTGTTGGCTGCACAATGGATTTGCCCTGAGGGTGGGATTTTTAGAGCCTGGATGCCCTGTCCTCCGACCCTGTTTCATCCTTGTCTGGAAGGGACTGTGGGGTCATTTTGACTATCCCCCTGTCTCCAGACTGGCCCCCTCCCCTCTGGCTGGCAGGCCTGCCCCTGGCACTTTGCCCTCAGACCTGGCCCGGCCTCCTGCCCCACAGACCCAGACCTTGGTCCCTTCCTCTTCCAGCAGTTCTCTGAGCCCATAGCAATGACCTGGGAGCTGCCTTTTAGTGTTCCCGCTTTTCAGGTTGGGAAGCGGTGGTGCTGGGATATTAAGTGACTTGTCTCCAGACAGTCCGGAAGCTTGAACCAGATCCTGGGTACTTTCCCCTATGTCAAATCACCTTTGAATGAATGAGTGAGTGAATGAATGAATGAGGGGCAGTGGGCTCATGGCAACCACTCGTAGTTCTAGGTGTCTGGTGAGTGGGCATGGTGTCAGCCCAGGATGAGGGTATTTGGAGAGCTTGGGGGAGGTCAGGGAACCCCCCCTTCTGTCATGCAGAAGTCATTGTGGCCACCTTTGTGGCGGTGTTGTTTGTCCTCCCGGGAGGCTCACCCAAGCATGGCGCAGAGCAGGGGGGTGACCTTGGCCGGCACCAGGTGGCCTGCAATCTGCAGTCTGACTCTTCTGCCAGGAGCTTAGTGGCGGGTGGGAGAGGGGTGGTCACAGGGTGCCAGTGAGCCCTCCCTGGTTTTGGGGAGCCAGTGCAGCTGGGCTCAGGGTAGTCGGAAAGATAAGCGGGAAGTTTGCAGCCTCCCTGGCTGCCGTGGCCCCGTCGGGACACGTGCCGAGCAGTCATTACACCACCTGGTGCAGGGAGTTCTGTGGGCTGGTCCCCGCGTCTGCCACCCCAGCTACTGACAGGGCCCCACGAGGACTCTCGACAGCCATTACTCCGACAAAGGAGGGTTGTTTTTTTGTTCCTGGCTCCCTAAATGTTATTGCCTTTATAGGCTTTGGAAATCAGTTTTATGGCCTGCACTGTTTGTCTGCTGAAATGTGGAAAGCACTGGAGGGGAATGAACCACAGGTTTGCGTCTAGCCCTGAAAGGTCAGATGGCTGAGGGTGAAGGGGCAGGGCTCACATGTGTCCTCCACGCCTGGGTCACTGTCATAGCTGGAAGGGGGGCAGGGATGGTGTGCACCAGAGGGGGCCCTGGAATTCTGTTGGGAGGGTCAGCCTGAGGCTTTGGGACTTGCCTCTTTTGTCAGCTGGGTCCCGCTGAACTGGGCTGGGATGGTCATCCCTTCTTCCTGGATGCCCAGCTATACCAGCTGGCTCCCCTCAGGTGCCATCCGGGGCACCCTGCCAGCTACTGGCAGTGTAGACTTCTCAGTGCAGTAAAAAATAAGCCTGGGTTCTGCCAGCTGAGATGCAGGCCTGGCAGGGGCTCCCACCTGCAGAAGGTGCTTCATCTTTGAGCAGAGTTGGCCCCCTGGGAGCTGGGCAGGGTGTAGAGATGCAGTGGGAGCATTCAGAAGCCCAGGCAAATCCTCCTCCCTTCCCTGGGCCTGAGGACCCTCAAGGGAGGCCCCGAGGGTCTGCCGCAGGCGAAGGCTGCTTCTCTACTTCTCTCTTGATACGCGAAGTGCTCCTACAAATCAATAAGAAAAGTGGGCAAAAGATACGGACAGGCAATTCCCGGTTGGAGAAAAACAAATGGCCAGTAAACAAGTGAAAAGACGCAGAACTTCGCCAGCAATCGGAAAAAGCCTAATCGAGATAAGAGACGTCATTCTCCACGGCTGGAGAAGAGGCGGAGGCTGGAAGTATTGATATGCACAGGCGTGGTGCTGGAAACAGGCCTTTGCTGGGCTCACCATTGCATTGCAGCTCGCACCAACCGGCACACAGTAGGTGCTTGGAAATACTTGCTTTATCCCAGAAAACACAGAGAACTCCTCCTTGCTCACAGGGAGTCTCCGCAGGGCCACTGCTGCCTTTGTGGCCCCTGGTTTGCCACACCCTCCGCTGGGGGTGCTCCTGGGGGGTTTGGCCTCATTCCCACCCTCAGCTCCCTGGCCCCAGGGATCCACACGCTTCCTTGGCTGTGGTCTTTCTGGGCCTGGCCTCTTGTGGGGTGGATGCCATTTCCTGCTGCTGGGCAGTGCCTCTGGGTTTCAGCTGTCTCTGCAACCTCATGGCTGGTGCCTGGGCTGCACTGCACAACGGGAGTCGGGGGTGGTATTCATAGAGGCCACAATGGAAATGGGGGCCCCCAGAGTTGGGCAGCCCTGGCTGATATCATGGCTTCTTCCAGCACCCCAGGGCATCCTCGATTTCGGGAAGGTCTTGCCCTAATAGTGACCTTGGCTCCCCAGGCATCGTGACTGGCTCACCCTCATCGTCCGGCCCCAGAACCTCTCCTGCCATTTCTGGTTCCCTCTCCTACCCTTTCCCATTCCAGCCCAACTAAATGATTTTGGGTCTCATAACTGCGTGTTCTCTCTCACCTCCTGGCCTTCGCTTGGGCTCTCCCCACTGCCTGGAGCACCTTCTCCTCCCATTTCCACTTGGCTGACTCTGGTCAGGCGCCAGGCCCCGGCTTAGATGTCATTTCCTCCAGGCACCTGCCCTGACCTGGGTTAGGCATCCCTCCCACGTGCCCCAGAGCACAGCCATTCATTCATTCAGCGGGTGCTGTGTGCTGAGGCTGCAAGGGCGAGCAAGGGAGATGTGGTCCAGGCAGCCAGGGGAGCGACATGGTCACCTGCAGCACTTGGTCCTGGAGGCAGACCTGTCTGGAGGGTCAGGAAGGGGGTGCCCAGGGGAGCATCCCAGACAGGGGCCTGAGGTGGCGCCCTGGGGGTGGCTCAGCTTCTTGCCCCGGGAGCAGGGAAGCCAGAGGGAGGCTGGGGTGGGTGGTGGCTGCTCGCGGGAACCCAGTCGCCTTCTGCTGCCTGCCCCAAGAGGGCAGCCCTTGTCTGTAGAGCCTAGCGTGGCCTGACCACAGCAGAGCTGCCTTTGATGCGGGAGCTCAAGGGGGAGAGTACAAGTCCTACTTCAAAGGGCTTCGGTCCCGAGGAATCTGGGTCTCCAAGTCCTGGCATCGTCCTGCCCCTCATGTGCCTGCCTGGGCAAAGCCGCCCAGCAGGAGAGCCCAGGCCTGGGGGAGACTGCAGCCTGGAACTTGGCTCCTGGGATGCCTGGCAGCCTCCTCTCCTGGCCCTGTCCTCCCTGTCCTTCTACTCCCAAGACCCAGCCTCCTGCCCACCTTCTCTTTCTGGACGCCCCCAGACTGAGGAGGGCACAGTCCTCCTTCCTCCATTCAGAGAGTATGCAATGATGAAGGCCCAATCCCTGCCTCTAAAAGACACTCAGTGTAGAGTGGGACTAGTGGGTACAGCACAGGGTGTAAGTGCCTAGTAGGGGAGTCCAAGGTGCTGTGGGCCGGTCTGGGAAGGCTTCCTGGAGGAGGCCTGCCTGGGGAGGCTTACTTCCCTGCAGCGATTTCTGGTGGGGGTGTACCTGTGCCTTTCCCTTCGGGTTCACAGACCCCAATCAGGCTGTCTCACTGGCCAGGACCTAGCTCCCATACTAACCTCTGTCCCCGTGGCCTTGGGCAAGTGCCTTAGTACTGGGCCTCAGTTTACTTGCTTGAAAACAGGGATGAGTGAGGATGGAATGCAGTGACAGGTGTCTGGTGCCTGGCACCATCGGGCTGCACTACCTTGCCTCTCACAGATGGGTGCCCCTTTAGGAAATCCCCCCCAATTATGAAGTTCCAGATCTGGGCCATCACATGAGAAGGAGGCACATTCATTAGTAGACTCAGGCACACAGCCCGGCCCTGCCAAGCGTCTCTCCGTGCCAGCTTCCCAGGGACGAAGGCCTCACTGAGAGCACATCTCCTGTGTCTTCCTGGTGACAGGTTCCATCTGCCAGCCCCTGGGGAGCCACCATCCCTGGTGACGGCCCCTCAGCCCTTCACCCGGGCTTGTAATCTCAGCTCTGAGGGACTGCAGTCCCTTTCTCTGGCCCACCACAACTAATCCATTCGCCAGGGCCCCCATCCAAGAGAAAGCTAATTAAAGAATCTCTGCTTTTGGCTCAGCCTGGACTTTGAAGATTCCCTTTGGTCTTCCTGGAGTATCTGAAAGCAGGTGGAGAAAGGGGGCCTCAGAAATGGTGTCGGATAAGCCCCCGGAGCCTCAGTAATAGGCTTAATCCCCCCAAAGCCAACAGGCGACAAACAGTCCTCTGCCCAGCGCTGCTGAGAAGGCGCTCGAGGCTTGTGACCCTGTGGGCCCCGCACCACACGGCTCCCTGTCCCTGGCTTTCTGTGAATGTGAGGCTGTGCATTCCCCAAGAGGGTCAAGGCCGTGGAAGGTCAGGGCACGGGTCCCTCACCGCACGATCTGCAAAGCAGTGCGAAGCAGTGTGGCGCTGTGATTGTGTGGTTGGTGGACAGGTCCTGAGAGAGGTAGCCTCTGCTCTCACAGAGCGTACACTATTGCTGCCTTCAGAAAACACCCGCAGGGTCTTTGGGGGATCACTGAGCCCCTAAACGTGGGGTCATGGGGGTATCTTAGAGCCGGTCCTCCTTGTCACGCTGAGCCAAGCCTGGTGTAACCCGGGAGAGAATCGGGACATCTGCTTCCACGCCAGTCTCCACCCTCACCCCCTCCCAGGCCCCTGCTCCCCCATTTTCATCGCAGTACTGGGGGTGCAGGGAGCACTTAGACGCGCAGTTCCCTGTGCAGGGACATTGGGCCTGCATCACGGAAATAAAAATGATAAAAACCTGCCATTGAATTCTGGGTGGCAGTAAATTACTTAACACCTGAAACAGGTTGAAATGTGGCCACTGTGGCTTTTAATAAGTCCAGCTCCGATGCCGCGGCTTCCACAGGGAGCCGGCTGGTCTCTCCCCGAGGCATCATTTCATCGTGTCCCAGGCTTGGCAGCAGTGCAAATAAGATTTCACTTCCTCTGTAAGTCTCCGAGGGGGGAGTGCCGGCTTTTCACTTGTGCTGTCCGTTAGCGGCTCGAGGGATCCTACTTCCTCTGCCTCGGGAGGAGAGGGTCCCTTGGAGGTGCCGGTACCGGACCTGGGTGTGGCAGGCCGTGCAGAAGCAGGTGCTGACAAGAGGCCGAGGGGTGTGGAGGAGGGGAGGGGAGGCATCCAGCAGGTGGGCTGGGGGCGCCTGAGAGTGATGAGCAAGCTCCACCCAGCCCTTCTTTTTTTTTTTTAATTTATTTGGTTGCACTGGGTCTTAGTTGTGTCAGTCAGGCTCCTTAGTTGCAGCTCGCCAGCTCCTTAGTTGTGGCATGCAAACTCTTAGTTGCGGCATGCCTGTGGGATCTAGTTTCCCAACCAGGGATCGAATCCTGGCCCCCAGCATTGGGAGCGCCACCAGGGAAGTCCCCACCCAGCCCTTCTGAGGCAGCATTTTGGGGCTGGCTGGGGACCTCAGATCCGACCAGGGCTTTGTATGCAGGGTGTTAAGAACTGGCCTCGGAATTTGGGTGTGGGGTGGGATTTGGGGTGTTAGACCCTTCCCGGGTTTGGTCGCTTCTTCAGGATGCTTGATGAGGGCAGGGACCCCTCCTAGGAAGTGGGGGCAGGAGGAGGGAAGCTTCTGGAACCTGGTGGTAGCCAGGTAAGAGCAGCGTCCAGGGACGGGGATGGCGGCCACCCACTCATCATCCCACTTGAACTGGAACTTTTAGTCCTGAGCCTGACGGAACAGCAGGAGTTGGACACATGAAGCAGGGGTGCTGGACTTTGGGGTGCCGCTTGTCTGCTGAGCAGCTGTTCAGGGGACTTGCCCCATACATATCTGTAACCTCAGCAATATGTGGGTCCTGAGATTTCTTTGGGAAGGAAAGGGCTGGAAACTGCTTGGCTGGAGTGGAGGCTGCAGCAGGGGGAGTCCCGGGTTTGTGGGGAGACCACCCTGTCCCCCAGGGTCCATCTGAAGACGTGCTAGGGAGACAGGGGCTCTTCACTGTCAGCCTGTTGCCTCCACCACCCAGAACTTGCACCGCCTTGAGGGGCCGGCCAGCTCTGCTTGCCCTCCTGTGAGGCTAGGCCTCACTACCGCTCAGACCGCCTCTTCCTCTTCAGAAAGGGTCAGTTATGTTTGGAGTGTCTTCTTTCCATTGACCTGAAATACAGGTCCTGGAACCTCTCCTGTGGTTCCTGGTGATTTCCTCCTGTGGGGCCCAACCCTGTCTGGGCCTCCAGCCCCCCGGGCCACTTATTAAAACCCCCATCCCCAGCCCTGTTGTCCAGAAGCCGGAAACTCGGGTCAGCCTGAGAGCCCGTCTAGCAGGTTTCGGGAGCAGGCCGCAGACCTTGGGTGTGGTCGCGGTGGCTTGGAGAACAGGCCCTGTTCCGACGTCTCTCCTCTGTGCAGACCTGGGGGCACTTGGCTGTTGCAGAGACACCTGGGCCTCCTTGGGAGAAGTGCCCGCCAGCTCAGCACCTGTACCTGGGGGCCAGGGATGCTGGGTAAACCCCGGGGGCGCCAGGGATGGGGCCTGCACTCCCCGGACAAGTGGGGGGGAAAGCAGCGTTCTCATGGAGGCCCCGGCATACATCAGCAGCGTCGGTGCTGTCGTGGTGGGAAAAATGGGAGCAGCGAGCTGTCATCATGCGTACGCTTTACAGAGGCACAGGGAGTGGGTGATGGAGCCTGTGGGTCTCACCCAGCTCTGAGGGACTCCGAGGCCCTGCCCAAGGAGACCCCAGGACAGGCATTAATCCAGTGGTTCCCAAATGCATGTGACCATGAGCCCTTCCTGGGCAGAACTTATGTTAGCTCTAGGGGCTCAGGAACAGAGTCTGGGAAGCCAGCCCCCCTGCTCCGGCTTGAAGAGAGTGGCCGGGGCACCTGGTCTCTGGTGCTGCTGCCAGTGTGTGGAGGGTCAGGTGAGCTGGGTCAGCCCTGTCTGAGGCTCTCCCTGCCTGGAGGGGTGGGAGGAGAAGTAGAGACTGCCTCGCAACTGGGACGCCAGGGCTGCTGCTCTTGGAAAGTCGTCCTCCTTGGGCCCAGCATTGATAGATTGATCTGTTGCTTGATTGATTTGCTGGTGTTTATTGAATCCCTCCCTCCATTCACATTTCCGGTGCCTCCTGCGTGCCAGGCCGGTGCCCTCTGGGATCTGAAGGGGTGGAAGGCAAGACCTGCTGGCCAGGGGCCCCTAGTGGGCGAGGTGCCTGTCCAGGTGAGAACCAGCAGGTGTGGCCCGGAGAGGGCAGCCTCTCCAGAGACAATGCCTGAGTTGAATCTTCAAGGGCCCTCACGGGCACCCGGCGGAGAAGTCAGCACAGACCCAGAGCCCGCTTGGGTAGGCAGGGCCTGCTTGGGGAGTGAACCAGAGGTGTGGCCAGCAGATGGGTGGGGCCAGCAGATGGGTCCTGTGCTTATGGGGGAAGCGGAGTCTTCCAGAGGGCGACAGAATCGGACTCACCTGCGTGCCCCCTGCCTCAGAGGTTCTGGCAGGCCCTGTCCCTTGCTCTCCAAGTCCTCCTCATCCGAGGAAACACCCTCAGTGGAGACCTGGCTCCCAGAGAGCCTCCCCACCCTGATCTCGTCCATGAGCATCCTTCCCTCCCCCTCCATGAGGCTGGAAGGGTGCCCCAGCCCCAGCCCCAGCACATAGTAGGCCCTCAGTAAATATCCACTGACTGGCTGGCTGATCAGGTTCTAGAAAGGTGAGTGTCAGGTGAGGAAGAACAGGCAGCCCTCTTGAGCACCCACTGTGCGCGGGGCCCTAGGAAGAGTTTGGGGAAACAGACTCGGTCCTTTCCCCGAAGCCTACGTGGCGAGCCGCCCTCTAGAATGATCTCTGGGCTGCTCCTGCCTCCAGGGGGCCGGCAGTGAGGACCAAGAGAAGAGGATGGGGGGGCGAGGGGCACCTGTGGGGTCAGAGCACCCCGTGTCACCCCAGCCAGGCCACCTGCCACCAAGGCACATCCAGAAATAACTTTGCTTCCTTGGCATATAAGGAGAAGCTCATTCACCCGTATCCAGATGTGAAATCAGAGCTAAGGCAGAAGTAATGAGCTCTTATTTTATATGTTAAATCTGGCAGAAACAGCTATTGTTCTCACGGAAAATAATTTTTTTCCTTTTCCCCCTCTTTGGAGTGTGAGATATCAGGCTAGGCCTGGAGAGCTGTGCATGTGGTGAGTGCGTCTAGGGGATGAGGGGTGTCAGAGGTGGCGGGACCCAGGCAAGCGGAGGAAGAGCCGTGTCCCCAGCACCCGTATGGTGCCAGTCTTATCTGGGTGCCCACATGGTTGCCGGAGCCTCTTATGAGATAATCCACGGCTCCGATTAATACATCTCCACGTGGAAACCCTCTTGGAGTCTGCCTTTAGCTGGCAGTCGCCTTCCCCGGGGCCCGTGGGATGGGGCCAGAGGTCCCTTCTCCATCCTGCAGCAGAATCATTATCTTGGTTCCCATGGTGCCCAGGGAATATACTAACCCAGAGCTTCCATCCCTCCCAGCCACCACCTCTATTCCAGTGGACACTGACAGCGGGGCTGACCCTCGGGGCGGAGCCTGGGGAGGGGGTGTGGGCAGCCAAGACCACGTGGGTGACAGACACTGGCCCCTGGCACGCTGGGCCGCCGAGCTGAGAGTCAGCAGCTGAGAGGACCGTAAAAGTTAAATCTTTCTATTTATTTCAAGAAAGGACAAGGAAAGTGGACTTGGACATTTTATATGAAAACAGACAAACAGAAAAAAAGGACCAAATAGTTCATCACATTCATCTCAACACTGAAGTTTCAAGGCACCTACAAGAAGGAGGCCCAAGGGCAGTTCGCAGTGCACTTTGGTTTGTGTTGCTGTCGTGGTGGGTGTTTGTGTGTCTGGTGGTGAGGTTGGGAGGGAAGCGGGTGGGCCTGGGGCCAGGCCAAGTCAACCAGCCAGGTGTCAGATGGCAGCAGGCAGCAGTGGGACTGGTCCCATCACTCAGACCCCCGAGGTTGCTTTGCCCTTCAGAGAAAAAGGAAGAAGCCAAGGAGCGGGTGGCCAGATGGCCCCACTGGGCTGATTCTGCAGGTAGGAAAGGGCAGGGGCTCAAGGAAAGCCAGGGGTGTCCCTAGCGGGGGTCCCTCCGTTGGCAGAAGGGACCTTGTTCACAGCCCCGTCCTCCCCATGCCATTGGCCGGCCAGGCATCCACCTTCTGCAGCGGACCCTCCGTTCACCAGGGTCTGGCCCAGGACCCCTCCCTGGTCTCTTCGTCCCCAGGCGCCAGGGATGGACTCCGCTGAGTACAGGCCCCCGAGCGAGCGCTTTAGCACTCCACGCCTCACCAGATACAGTAACCTTTGAACACTGGGAAGGGGAATTGCTGTTGGTGGCTGTTAAAAGCATTTGCTCCGCAGGGCTTATGCGTGGGGTTTCTTCTAGTTTACTCTTCTCCTTTGCCTCTCCGTTCACACCCGCCTTGTGACATTCATAATTAGGGGGCGTCCGCTCCAGCCAGCAGAGTCGCACAACTGCACTGTCTCTCTGGCTCGCAGCCCTGCAGCTGTCCCCAACCTTCAACCCCATCTCCCCGCTTCTCTCCCTCTCAGATGACAAACCTCTAAACACCGGGCGCTTCTGCTTCCTCCCCACGGCTCTCAGCATCTCTTCAGGAGCTGAATGCCAGGTGGGCATCTCAGCTGAGGCCGCTGGCCTGCAGGCAGGTGGTGTTCTGGATCGGGTAAAACTAGCTAAGCCAGTTTCAGAGTTCTGTGTGTGTCTTCCTCCTGGGTACGCAGAACCTTTTGAAAGCGGGACCAGCCAGAGGTGGGTGGTTTCTGGGACCCTCTGCAAGCATGTCCTTTGCACAGGGCAGGTGAGAGGTGCCCTGGACATTGGCTCCTGGGAGATGAGCACGTGGCAGTCCCGTGTCTGCTGTGGCTTTGATCGTTGGCTCGTGTTGCATTTGTTTTCCTCCGTCTTGAGGAGAAAGCCTGGTTAGTTCCTCCAGGTGGGCGGCTCGGGTGCGGGGACTCTCGACAGAAGCGTCAGACACGGGGGGGTGGGGCACCCAGTTCTCTGCCCCCCTCGTCACCCACCTGAGGCTTGGCTCGGAGAGGGGGAACCGGGTCACCCCGGCTGGCGGCCAGATCTCGCCAAGCGCCTGGATTTCCCCATCAGGCTCACAGCTGGTGATCGCGGGTCTGAGGGAGGGTGGAGTGAGATGCTTCAGGGAGAAGGTGCCCCTCCTGGGGCCAGGCTGCCAGCGGGGTGGGTGCAGGATAAGAGGAAGGCCGCTGCCAACACACCCGCCTGAGCCCTTTGCACTGAGCCCCAGGGACAAGAGAGGAGGGAGGAAGAGATGAGCGACCCCTGTGTGCCCCGCGCTGTGCTGGGCCTCAGTGACCCAGCGCGGAGGAGCGCAGGGACCCAGCATCTTGCCCGAGCGAGCGGCCGTCAACCCTGACTGCTGTAAAAGAGATTTAGGGGCGGTGACAGGAAAGACGTTCCTGCAAGGACCCTCCGGGCTTGGACTTTTGGGCCTTCAGGTGGGGGGTGGCGTGGGTAAGAGTAGGAAGGACAGGGGCCATGGCACCGTGGTGGCTCCGATGGCCACAGTGCCTCAGGGACTGGCTTTGCCAGGAAGTGGGGGCTGGGTTAGCCCCCACAGGACCCCCTGTGCCCTCAGCACAAGTGGGAGGGGCAGTGGCAGTGGTGTCAGAAAGCCCCTGGCCTGCCAGCCTCTCCAGCGGGGAGCAAGGCAGCAGCTGCCCACCCACCGGCTGAAGATCTGCCCGGGCATGGTGTCCCCAGGGGAGACGTGGGGAAAGGTGGGCTTGGCCCCTGCAGCATGGGAGGTGGGGTGGGGTCTTGGGCAATCCTGGAAATCATATTAATGTGAGAAAAATGGGCCTGACCCCAGTGATAATAGAATTTCCGAAACTAGAGAAAAACATTGGGTTAAAAATGCAAAGGGAGGGCTTCCCTGGTGGCGCAGTGGTTGAGAGTCCGCCGGCCAATGCAGGGGACGCGGGTTCGTGCCCCGGTCCGGGAAGATCCCACATGCTGCGGAGCGGCTGGGCCCGTGAGCCATGGCCGCTGAGCCTGCGCGTCCGGAGCCTGTGCTCCGCGACGGGAGAGGCCACAACAGTGAGAGACCCGCGTACCGCCAAAAAAAAAAAGGAAAAAAAAATGCAAAGGGAGGGAGGAAGTAAAGGGAGGGAGAATCAAGAGGCAAGGGAAGCTTCCTGAGTGTTTTTAAAGAAGCGAATGTGGATATTTCAGGCAACTACTTGGAACATTTCAAAAGAAATGGTAAATGCTTAAAAATGTAGAGTGAAAAGTGCCCCAGGCAGCCGTCACACTGGCTGGGATGGGTGTATTAAGCTGGCAGCTGTGAGCATGCTGTTGGGAGAACAGCTAGTGGGATGGTGGTGGGAGCTGGGGGGGGGGGGGGGCGGGTCCTGGCACCGAGGATGGCCGGGAGGCAGCCTGGGACGGGGAGCTGCAGTGCCTGGGAGGTGGCCCCCTAGCGGCCCCAAGAGAGCCAGCGCAGGTGGTGGGTCACCCTCTGCGCTCCCTGCCTGTCCAGACTCCTAGATGGGGCGGCGCGTGTCTGAACTTCCTCTCCCAGCGCCTCTTAGACACTGAGGATGGGGATTTTGCAGGCTGTCTGGTGGCAAAAGCGACTCTTTGACGGGGCTGGGTGGCCTGGCTGTGAGATGGCCCTGACCTGCTATTTTCAGGGGACACTGGTCCTTTTGAGCAGTCTCTCGATATCTTCCTTAAAGGGTCCTCAGGGATGGTAAAGTGAGAGTGGGAACCAGGATCTTCTCAAAGAACCAGGCGTTGGCTTAACATCTGCCACCTCCCCATCAAGTGCTTGAATGTGGCCAGTGACAAAGAGCTCACTGCCCGATTCTTTTTGCTGGGCCAGATTTCTCTTCCCTGACTTCAGTTTTCCCTTTACCGTTGGCCCCATTTCCCTTTCACTGGCTGCAGGGAATGGATCAGAGACAGACCTGCCCTGGAACAGAAAGGAAGCAGAAGGACTCATGGCTTTAGAGTCCTACTCACGAAGGGACTAGCCAGGCCACTTCCCCTAGGTTTTCACCCCGAAGGCAGATAGAATCTGGAAGGCAGGGGCAGAGACTCTGCCTGTGGGCCAGGGCCTCTGCCTGCGGGCCAGGGCAGCTTCTGAGTGACCTGTGTGGGCCACGTAAGCCCCCCCACCTCGTCCCAGGGGCTGCGCACGGCACTCGATGGAGGCAGAACTGCTTCCCCACCCGCCCCACCCCGAGCTCGAGCCCAGGCTCTGTCCAACCAGCATATCTGGAGCCAGCGCTGGGGCACGTGTGGTGTCAGCCTTCAGAGACCCCAGCTCCCCACCAGGCAGGCCCAGAAAAATCCCTGCTTTGCCTTTGGCCACTGGGGACAGGTTCAAAAAATGCGAAAAATCCCCCTTTCCCTTCACCTCCAAGGAGTTTAATCTCTCCTAATCAATTTAGCAGACTCACTTGCTTGTAAACGGTAATGATTTTCATTTTTGAGCCTTTTTATCCCTCCTTAAGAAAAAAGATGCCTCCTCTGTCTGCATTCTAGAAGGCCTGTGCAGGGCTGTGAATTGCTTGTTAGCATTCACCCTGGCGCAGATCCAGAGCCAGGCATCCGCTGCCTGTCACCCGCACTGATCTGAGTGATGGGGGACATGGGCGCAGGGGACACCCCCAGCTGACCCTGCCTGAGCCGTGGCCCTGAGAGTGTGGTCTGGCCCTTGGGGCTCAGGCTGCCATGTGCCCCGAGGCCCCTCCTTCCGGAAAATGCTCCAGCTCCCTCCTGGTTGCCTTCCCAGCTCCATTGCTCCCTGTCTGCCGCATCCAATTTTCCCTGTTGTATTTTTCATAAGTGCGAGGCTCAGAAGCCCCGTCCTCCCTGGCACGTTCAGCTGGAAGCAGATTTCTGGAGTGGGTTGGCTTTGGGACTTGAGCTGCCATTGGAGGGGGTGGCGGTGTCCTCCCCTTACTCCACAGCTCTGAGGGGGTGAAGGAGGGATGCTCAGATGCAGTCCTGGCACGTTGCCCAGTCAGCTCCCTCAGATCCCCAGGATCCCTCACCTGTCCTGTCCCTATCACTCTGGGCCTCCGTCACCTGCCTTGGGCCAACCAGAACCTTCCAGAATCAGCAGATGGTGGGGGAGCCCCCATTTGGCTTCTGGAGCCCCCATCTTTTCTGGGTGAAGCTAGACCCGGCCTCAGCCCACCCCTACATTACAGAAGGGGAAACAGAGGCAGAGGCTGTGGATTCGCAAAACCTGCTTTCCCTGCATCTCCCTAGAAGCTCTCCCTGACCTTTCTTACTCTACTCCTTGCTGGGGCTGGTGGGCTTCCCTGGACCCCTAGGGGAGGGGGGAGGAGGCCCGGTGCCCATTGAGGAAGGAAGAGGCACAGGCAGGCGTAAGCTTCGGACTTCGGGTGGGGAAGCCTGGGTCCCCCAGCCACTGTCACCTCCCCTGCCAGCGTCACCCAGAGGGGGAGGGAGCCGGTGCCCCAGCTCCCACCCCCAAACCCCAGAGGCCCCCTAGTCGGCCACGCAGCCGCCATGTTAACGGGAGGTGGTCCGGGAAGCAGGAGCCAATTTAGAGAAGATGGAGGCTTCTGTGGGAGGCCGCAGGAAGAGGGAAGGAGAAAAGGGAAGAAAAGAAGCTTTTGATGCACATCATGTCTGTGGAATTGAGTATGACTAATTAATAGATTTTATTCTTAGTAATCTCTTAAGCATTCCATACGTTGGGCCCCACGCCTGAGCTGAGCTTACAAGAGACCTCATTCGCAAAATGCAAATGACTCGCCTGGCCCTGCTGCCTTCTTTCCTTTTTTTTTTTTCTCTTTTTTTTTTCAGGGGAAATTTAAAGGAAAATTGCCATGTAATAGAAAAGAGATTCCAATCACTACATCTAATTACCACAAAGGGTAAACCACTTAACCAAAGAAGTGTCATGATTTTTTTTTTTTTTTAACTTGAAACCTGCCTTAAATGCCACAAAATACACTCATCAACGCTGAGGTCAATGAGGTTGTTCTGGCTAGTTAGAGGCTGCAAGGGTCAGGTCGGCCGCCCACAGGAGGGAGATTCTAGACAGAAGTGGTGGCCCAAGCCCTGTGTCCTCACATGCTTCTAGGGGGTGGAGGAGGCTGGGTGCCCTGGAACATCCTCTCTCATTATGTTGCATGGCTGGCTTAGAGGGGCTGGACCAGGAAGGGATGGGGTTTCAGAGCGGACCTAGCTTCAGGCCCCATCCCTGGCTTGGGGGGCCGTGAGACAGCAGACAGTTGGAAGCTTGTTCTTAGAAAGGATGCTGGAAAGATGTTGGGATGCTGAGGGCAGAAAAGATGAGAGGGGGGCCCCCGGGCCCTGGCTGGGCTGAGTCTCCACTATCTTCAGCACTTACACCAGCAGGAGGAGGTCTGCGGCAAGGCAGGCAGGGCCAGGTTTCCCCCTGGTGTGAGGTGGGGCCCAAGCCCCATTAGTACAAGAGGCGGGAGCAGGAGACTGATGTGTCCTCGGGCCCAGGCAGGCCTGGGCCTGCTTTGTGCTACGGGGCAGGAAAGTTCATCACCCAGGCCTGGCCTGGAGGGCGCTGCTGGCACAGGCAGGCTCTCAGAGCTGCAAGGTCTCCCCTGTAGCCCTCCCTGTATAGGGCCACCTGCTGTTCCCCAAATGCCTTCTTAGCCTCTAAGGGGATGATCTGACCTCCTGGCTCCGGGAGAAGAGAAAGGAGGATGAAGAGTGAGAGCAGGGGACCAAGCATGTTGGCAGCAGGGGTTGGGGGTTGGAAGTGGGGAGGCTGGGACTGATTTTCCTGGAACACTGGCCAAAGACAGGGGTGGTGCCTTGGGAAGGAAACTGCATTTCAGAACCAGCAGAGACCTTGAACTTCTGACCCCCAGCCAGTGGCCCACACCCTCGTGCACCCTCTCCTCCTGGATGCTGCTAGTGAGGCCCCTCTGCTCCTCCCTGGGCCGCGGGGAATGCGCCTGTGTCTGGGGGGTGCCAAAGGGAGGGCGAACTTTACACGGATGTGACCTTTACACAGTCCCAGCCTTGGAAACACGGTCCCAGCCTCGGAAACATTTCTCTCCTGACCTCATTGTATGAGAAAATGCTTCAGGTGGGAAAAGGGAAAAAGCTTGAGTCTAGAATGAAATGTGTCCATGACCCTCGGCCTCTCCCTGGAGCTGGGGATTGGGGTTCCCCCCTTGGTGAGACCATCCATCCAGCCTGGCAATGAGAGCCGCGCCTCTTCTCCACCTCGCTCACGCAGTTGTTGTGTCCATTTCTTTCAAGCCCAGCCTCTTCACTGAGGGGCCAACAGCATCTTTTCAGGTCCAGCAAATGGCTGGACCCCGGGCCTGTCACAGCAGCCCTGTGACTGCTGTTCATCTTTCTCTTCCTTTCTTTGGCTTTTGTCAAAGCAGTCAAGGCCTTCTGAAAACACCACGGCCAGAAGCTGGACCCCTTCTCATCCTCCCTGCCCTCAGAACAGCGTCTCTCCTTTGACATTGCCCTTCCTGGGCGCAGGACAACTGGCACCTTGACAGATGGTGACCCGAGTTCCCCGAGTGCTGGAATGTGGGAGATATCAGAGCCCCAGGCACCACTCCTCTCTTCTTTCCAGATTTGCTGTCATTATTTCATCATCGTTTTAATCTCATGGCTCACCAAACAGCACTGTCAGTTGATAAATGATGGCAACATTGATTCCAGAGGGAGGAAAAAAAAGATCTTAACTCTTCTGAGGGCTCCAGTCACTACCCTTTTGGAGGCTGGCATTTTTAGAGAGATCTGGTCTTCCCTCTTCAGAGCGGCATCCCAGGGGTGGGCACAGTGTGGTGTTCTGCATTCTGGGGTTGGGGGGCGTGCTGTCTCCTAGGGCTTTTCTGAGAATTTTCATGTCTTTTTCTGGGCTTTGTTTGAGCAGCCATGGAAACCATTAGGTCTGATCAGCTGGTATTAAAAAAACAAAAAAAAGTCTCTGCACCAATTACCTGTCTCTGGAGGAAGCACTTTGCACAGAGTAAATGCTCAGGAAGTAGCTGCTGAGGTGATTGCATTTGTGGGGGTGTAGGGGGAGAGAGGTGAGGATACTGGAAGTCAAAGAAAGCTCTTCTCTGTATCAGAAAGGAGCTTGGCCCAGCTCTGGCCAACCTGAGATAGGACTGACTGAACTGAAAACACCCCTTGCCCAGGGTCTCCCAGCCACCCAGCCAGGACAGACACGCCTCCGCCTTTAGGAACAGCATTATCCCCCACCCCGCTCCCATCCCCAACACACTTTGTCTACTTACTCAATGATTTCTAGGAGAAAGCAACATTTTCGTGACTCTATTGTCTCAAGAAATTGTACGAACTGACCCAAGAAGTACTGTGAGGACTGTATATGTGGCTCTATCTACCCATCTGTAGATAGAGACACGACATAAAGATAAACAGGTAGATAGATGCACCTCCAAGCGCTGGAACAGCCACAGCTTCCCTGGTGCTTCCATGGACTATGGTGCATGGAATTGAGGAGGGCTTCAGTATAGGAAAAAGAAAGTTTGTTTTTTAATCAGCTACATCGTCGTTCAAAGAATGCAGTGAAAGACACGCTGTTTCTGCAAATCTGTAAGGGAAATGGCATGGAAAGAACCAGGACAATATCTCCACAGCAAAACATCTTTTCTTCCCCTCTCCTTTGTGAGGAGCCTGAAGACCTTCCATCGTGTCGTCGCCAGTGAGCAGCCGGCAGCGAGAGCTGCATGGGGGCTGCGCGTGTTGGCTGCTTCTCTAATGGTTCCTTTGTGACG
Organism: Monodon monoceros; assembly: GCF_005190385.1. Taxonomy (NCBI): domain Eukaryota; kingdom Metazoa; phylum Chordata; class Mammalia; order Artiodactyla; family Monodontidae; genus Monodon; species Monodon monoceros. The sequence goes on along the minus strand of NW_021703784.1, from coordinate 99,492,200 downwards.
GCCCTGCACAGAGCATGAGGCATACACAGACGGTGCACAGGTAGTATCTTTCCAGTTCAGGAAAAATAAAAGCCCCAATCCAACCCTTCCTGCGATATTATTTTTAGTCTTTTCCTCCCCACCTGGCATAATTTGGTATAAATTATGTCTTCATCAATGTCAAATCCCCCTCCTGCCTTCTATTCTTTAAAAAAAATTATTTTTTTCACTGTTGTGTTCTACGAAATTGTCAACCCTCCCCAAACTCTGCTTTCTGATGGGAAAGTCATCATGGAATTTCTTTTCCTTGTTCTGTCAGATGGCAGCAGGCTGGTCAAAGCCACACAGTCGCCACACCACGAGGAGGCAGGAGCCGGGTGCTGGCATCATGTGTAGGAGTAGTCTATGTCGGGGATGCCACCGTCCCGGTAGCCCCGCGTGGCGCCGTAGCCGGTGGCGTGCGTGCCCTTGCAGAGGCTGCTGCCGTTGGCGGGGAAGATGGTGTGGAGCACGTACTCGTCCTTGCTGTGGTAAGGGTTGACGGGCAGCATCTGCAGCCCGGGGCCGCGGATTTCCAGGATGGAGTTATCCTTCTTGGTCCCCGACTCCAGGTAGTCGTCCTTTTTCCGGGTGCCACGGTTGCAGGCCCGCTCCCGGGTCAGCAGCTCGCTGGCCCGGTGCACGTAGCAGCAGATGGCCCCCAGGACCAGGAGGAGGAAGACGAGGGCCACGGCACCACCGATGATGCCCGCCACGGGCAGCCCCGCCATAGGGTCGGCGTTCTGCTCCTGGTTGAGCGTGGTGGTGGGGCCGTAGCTGTCGGCCGTCTCCGCCTTGGCGCACACAGGCGTCTCGTCGGCCACATGGGTGTTGCCGGTCTCCATGGTGGCCATGCAGACGATATAGGTGGACTTGGGCTCCAGGGCCGTCAGCAGGTACTCTGTCTTGTCCCCTTGCACCAGAGTCTCCGTGATGGAGCCCACGGCTGGGCTGTGGCCCAGGCGCAGCCAGCTGAGCCGGAAGGAGGAGGCGGGGAGCGTGGCCTTCCACGTGATGCGGATGGAGTCGGCCGTCAGGGGCTTCACGTGGATGACCAGGGTCTTGGCACTATCGCCCGTGGCCATGGGGTAGTCGAGGCTGGAGTCAGGGAGGCGCAGCCCCGGCCTCTTAGCCTTGAGGGTGAAGAGCGAGCCCTGGGGCGTGGTGGCAGAGGTGTGGTCACTGGCCGTGGTCTTGGCGGCGGCGTTGGCCGCTCCGCCCTGCACCCCCGCCTCGAAACATTCGTCCATCTCGCTGGTGATGTCCTTGATGGCCATGCCCCGGACCTTCTCGGGGCCCTGGCACATGAGGCCTCGCACGTTGACCACGGCCGCCCGTGCCTTCACCCAGTCCCGCAGCCACAGGAGGTTACAGCCGCAGAACCAGGGGTTGTTCCGGAGCAGCAGCTGGGCCAGGTTCTGCAGGTCATCGAACAGGCCGCGGGGCAGCGTGGTCAGGTTGTTGTTGGACAGGTCCAGGCGCTCCAGCTCACGCATCTTGGCCAGCGTGTTGTAGGGCACGTGGCTGATGGCGTTGTCCTGCAGGTAGAGCTTCTGCAGGCGGGCGCTGGGCAGGTTGAGGGGCGGGGCAGCCAGCGAGTTGCGCACCAGCGAGAGCTCGGTCAGGTTCTGCAGGCGACTGAAGGTGTCGTCGGCGATGCGCTGGTTGGCCAGCAGGTTGCCGTCTAGCACCAGGCGCCGCAGGCTGCTGAGGCCCTTGAAGGCGTGCAGTGGGATGGTGGAGATACGGTTGTCATCCAGCCGCAGCTCCTCCAGCGTGCGGGGCAGCCCCGAGGGGATGCTGCTCAGGTGGTTCCTGCTCAGGAAGAGCAGCTTGAGCTGCTTGCTGTCGGCGAAGGCGTCCTCCTCTATGCTGACGGTGGACACGGAGTTGTCATCCAGGTGCAGCTTCTCCAGCAGCGGGATGCGGGCCAGCGAGTCCCGGGCGATGGTGCGCACGTTGTTGTCCTGCAGGTGCAGCTCCCGCAGGGAGCGGGGCAGGTTGACAGGGAACTCGTCCAGGTCGTTCTCGTATAGGTAGATGACCTGCACGTTGACCTTGGTCTTGAGGTCCTGGGGGATGCCGGCATTGTTGATCTGGTTGTTCTGCAGGTAGAGGGTGGTGGCGTCGTCGGGGATGTCGGCGGGGACGGAGGTGAGCCCCCGGTCGTTGCAGTAGATGAAGCCGTTGTCGCAGCGGCACACGGAGGGGCACGTGGTGCTGTCGATGACCTCCGTCAGGAAGGCGATGAGCCCATAGCAGAGGAAAAGCCAGTCCCGCAGGTCCATGGTGGCTGTGGTCATCACGACGGTGGCCGTGACGGTGGCAGTGGGCGTGGTGGTGGCGGTGGCAGTGGGGTGTGCCACCACCATGGTGGACAGCTGGGGGAGCCAGGCCCCGCTTGACTTGCAGCCTCTACACCTGCAAGGAGCACAAGACATGTGCGGTGAGAGCGAGTTGGGTGTCCACCCACCTGCCGCTGAGGGGTGGCTGCAGTCGAGGCCATGGGGCAGAGGTCAGGCCTCGAGGTGCATGCCCCGTGGCCCTTCCAAATGTCAAAGTTTACATCACAGGTGATAGCTCGGGCTGAGGTCAGCCTCTAATGGCATTGGCTAACGTTAATCTCAGCGGGAGCAAAGATGCTGCCCGTGAACAAGACAGATGTGGCCTTGGCCCTCCGGGACTGTGGCCGTGGGCCTCGTGACGTTACTTTACTGGGAGCCGGGCTGCAGGTTCAGTCTCCTTTCAGGAGCCCACACTGAGCCAGTCTTTGTGGCTGATGCTGAAAGTGGCTGCGCAGTGTTGATGGGGTGGATTTAGAGCCACCATTTCTCATTGGAACAGGGATCTCGTATCCCTCTCTGGCTTGGAACCAGGGACTGAAGGGAAAGCTTGTTTCTGCGAGGCCTGTGAGCTCGAGGTGGGGGAGGGGCGTCACTAGAACCTGCAAAAAGAATCTGCCAGTGTCCTCACTGGCGAGCAGGGGAAAGTGGGGCGCTTCATCGTCTGGTGTTAAAACAACACGTCCTGTTTGTCACTTGTGCATCTTATAGACAGAAGAGTGAGGTGTCAACAGAACTGCTTTCCCATGGCTCTACAGAAATCTCTTTCTATCAGCGGTGCCCTTCCTACTGTGTTCCGTGTAATGTGAGAAATTATTCCATACTCTGCCCCCTTCCTAAATCACGAAATTTTCAGCTATTTTGAAAAATATATATATCTGTTTTCTTGCATTTAAAGACATGAAACAAATAAAAGGAGGGAGGGGTCCACACTCTGAGGGAATTGTCTGCAAGGTGTAATTTTGGTTTTCACAAATGGAAAAATTGCAGTGTAGATTTTTCTCATATTACGTTACTGTTCATAGTGGTAAAAAAAAAATCAATTAAAGAGAAATTATCTTTCAACCTCAGTGGGGAAGTGGTGTTCATGCAGCCGGCAAAGGTCTGCTTTATAACTCCAGGTTCACAAACGCTTTTCAGTGTGAGACACAGTGGCCTCTGGGAGCCTGAGCTGAGGCCGCAGCCTGGAGGGCAGCCCCGGTGTGCAGAGCAGAATTGGGACCCACTCACTGAATGAGATGGTGGGGCCCTCACTCCCGTGACCCAGGGACCCTGTGTCTCCATTTCTCAACCATGTCAAACCCTTCTTCCTTCTGTCCCTCTCTGTTCCTGGACTGCTCCCCTCCGTCTAGCAAACTGCTCATCACCCTTCAGGAGCATGCTCAGACGTCTCCTCCTCTGCTAGGTCTTCCTCATGCCATATAGAGCTTCCCTCTGCTCCATCCATCCATCTGTCCATCCATCCACCCATCTATCCACCCATCCACCTATTTACCCATCCATCTAACCATCCACCCAGCTATACATCTATCTACCCACTCATCCATCCATCCTTCCATCATCCATTCATCCATCCATCCATCCACTCATCCACCCACCCTCTCACCTATTTACCTATCTATCCATCCATCTACTCACCCATCCACCCACTCACCCATCCATCCATCCATCCATCCACCCACCCACTCACTTATCCATCCATGCATCTGTCCATCCAGCCATTCAACATGTCTTTATGGAGCACCTACCATGTGCCAACCTGTGTTTTAGCCACTTGGGATTCTATTCTAGTGGGATAGTAGCTCACACTATAATAAAGGTCTCACCTAGAATTTTATGAATATTTAAGTCATTTAATCCTTCCAGCAAATGTCAGGTCAGTGCCCTTTTTATTCCCATTGAACAGATGAAAAAACTGAAGCTCGGAGGTGTTAACTTGCTCGAGATCACTTGATAAGTGGTGAAGAGAAACCTAAGCCAGGATCTTGACCACTAGGCTTGTGGTGCTGCATGCATCTCGTGCCCATCTCTGTGGGCTGAAGGTTGCACTATCTAGTGACTAGTGTCTTAAGGTCCCTGACTAAATTTCGGGTGCTTGAGGGCAGGGACTGTGGGTTGTATAGGCCTGGTGTGGCTTGCCATCAGTGACCACCCAAGGACAGAAGGGAGGCGGCTGAGGTGCCAGGCAAGGCGCGAATGCCTCTGCCCTGCTCCCTGCCGACCTCTCAACTCTTGCCCCATTTGCATTACAGGGGCCTTTGCCCAGGCTGCCGGCAGCTCCAAGGCCTTCTGGAGGGAGCTGAGGCTCTGCCCGTGGCTAACGCACTAACTCTGCTCAGGGCCTGTTAGCGGAATGAAGCTTTATCCATGAGGTGGACCGAAGGCAGGTGGAGGGCCAGCCAAGGACACCTGGCTGGAAGCAAGTGAGCGTAAGGGGGAAGGGTGCACGGGGTCTGCGCAAGGAGCCAGAGGGGGATGAGGTCCCGAGGGAAGCTGGGAGGAAGGGGGACTGGTGAGACTGTGACCAACACTCTGGGCCTCTGAAGCCAGCTCAAGCCCCCTCCCAGCCGCGGTCGCTGGCCTGAGGGGCTGAGGACATTTACCTACTTACTCCTGATGCTTCTTTGGAGGTTGTCCCTAGTCTGTGGGTCATGACCCCACTCACACCCCTGCCGCTTGGGACTTGGAGTTGGTCTTTGCTTCCCTCACATGTGTTCCCGGCTCTCAGTGGGTTTGGACAGGGATAAACCCAGGCATAAGGGGCAGCCTCTGGCCAGGCCCTGCCCAGCGCCCTCACAGGTACATGTTTGCATCTGCACCCACCTGTCACATGCACACAGGTTCTCAGTCCCATTTTACAGCTGAGCAGCCTGAGGCTCAGAGAGGTGAGGGGCCCGTTCAAGGTCACAGCCAGCCCAGGTTTCCAGCTGCACATCTGTCCCTTCCTCTGCACAAAGCCAGAGCCATGAAGGTTATGGAGCCTGGAGGTCCTGTCTCAAGATGCTTATGAGCAAAGAGGCAGGGCCAGGGCAGGTGCTGGGGACAGGAAGGCTCAGGCCTTCTCAAGGCCACCTTGCCTCCGTCTCAGGGGTCAGGTCTGAGCCCAGGAGCACCTCTGCCCAGGCCCCTAGCATCTGGCCAGAGGACGCACACCCTCCTCTGAGTCCTGGCGCAAGGGATGCTGTTGGCCCCTGGGCTCACAGATTCCGGAGCAGCGCCCTGAGCAGGGGGCAGACTTGTTAAGGCCAAAGGCGAGGCCAGACCGCCTTCTCTGGAATGAACATCAGTCCCCGGTGCCCGCTCAGCGCGTGGCCATAGCCCTCAGCCTCCAGATGCCCCGGCATCGTAATAGAGTCTAAATTACACCTTTCAGAGATGCCTGATGGATAACCAAGAAGCATTTGGGAGGCAGGGACCCAAGGCCTTTCTCTTCCCCTGTCTGCGGCCCTCATCCATCTTGGCTGAGTCTCCCCTGCCACCCCCTTCCCCAAGGCCTCCGGATGCTGAGCCCTGGCTCCAGGAAGGCAGGGAGGGGCCTGGGGTGGGAAGGAAGACAGCGTGCCTTGCCTGAGGAGCCCTTTAATTGCCCGGGTGCCACGAGGCCCTTTTATTCCCTTGTTTTGTTTGTGTTTGATGGTTTATGTGGCCATCAAATGAAACCCGGTAAATCGCCCGTCTTTTACTTTTCATTGTTGCGAGAATCCCTCAGACTTCAGCATGGTGTGAGTTATGACCTGCTAGCTCCATGACTGACAGCCGGATCCTTGGCGTGCGATGGAAGTGGGGGAGGGGAGCAGTGAGATGGCTCAGACTAGAGGTATCCAGACCCCCATTAGCTGAGAGGTGACCTGGGGCATCATTCTTGGCGCTTTCTATCAGTCGCTAGCTCCTGCCATCTAGGACAGAGACACCTGGGTTCGAGCACTGCCTCTCTCCCTCTTCCTGGCTGTGAGATCCTGAGCAAGTTACTTGCCCTCTCTGAGCTTTAGTTTCCTTATCTATAAATGTAGCCATCAAGTTCCCCTTAGAGGGGAGCTCACTACTGAGCATTCAGTGAGGTAGTACCTGCAAAGTACACCCTTGTAAGTGCATGAGGTTTAAAAGCTGCTGTAATTCTCTGACTGCTCCAGGCATACCGGTCTAGCCTCTGTGTTAACTGCTTGTCTCTCTCCTCTGCAATCCAGAGGCCCTTTCTTTACTCCCCTGCCCCTGCTGTGCCTCCAGGGTAGACTGGGAGGCTGTAGGCCAAGCTGCTTCCTGGCAGAGACTCCCTGTCATTGCTGTGATGCTGGGTCTCCCCAGCCTCAAACTGTGCACCCTCAGCCCTGTCCCCCAAGCTAGGGTAGCAACACTGACCCTAAGCCTGCTCTCCCTTGTGCTGCCTCTGGGCCTTTGCACGTGCTGTTCCTGCTTCTGGAACGCCAACACACCTTCCCCACTCAAGCTTCGCCAGGCCAGCTTCTGCTCACCCCCCAGGCCTCAGCTTGGACGCCCCCTCCATGAAGCCTCCCGAGTTGTGTCTGGCTCTGCTTCCCATACCCACTTGACTGGTGGTGGTCGGACCTGAGTAATATCTGTAAGTACCTGCCAACTGGATGGAGGTGCCTCCCTGTTGGAGACGCCTGGCCTCCCGGCGCTCTGCCCCGTTGTCTTTTCCAAATCCCATCAAGCTGGGGCTGCCAGAGACCCACGGCCCTCTGGGGGGGTCTTCTTGGGGAGTCAGAGTGAGGGCAGGGGGGCAGCTGCAGGACCCCAGGCCCAGCACAGGCCCTGGCACGCTGGATAGGAGAGGGCATCTACCGCCACAGGCTCTGGGGATGGGGGCACAGTTAGACATGACGCACCAGGGGCTGAGCAGGGGTGGGGGCATGTGGCAGGAGGGACCTGGGCATTCCAGGCAGTAGAGGGAAGTCTGGATAGGCCTCCCCCTGCCTCCCAGTTCTGGCCTTCCTCCCCGTTTGCCAATGAAGGCAGCTCATGTGAGGATGTCCTGACGCTGCGACCCCCGAAGTACCAGGTACAGTCTCCGTCCCCACTATGGGAATCAGAGAATTCCAGGTGGCACTGACCCCGAGAAGGAGTCGTGTAGACTAGAAGCGGGGAGAGGACACCAGGGCTAGGTTTGAATCTGACCTCACCAGTCCTCAGCTGTGTGACCTCCAGTGACGCTCTCTGGGCCTCAGTTTCCTCATCTGTAACGTGTTGCTGAGAACCCCACTCTTCTGGGAAGATGACAAGGGAGGGGTTGTGTGAAGTGCCTGGCACAGGCCTGGAGGTTTTGGAAAGAAGGGCTGCCCCACCCTGTCCCTGGGAGGGACCCCAAGGTCCTCCTATGACCCACTCAGGGCGGCCACCCACCTGTCTTGGCTGAACTTCAGAAAGAGGGAGGGCAGACACGAGTGGGCAAGGGGGCCCCAGCTCAGACAGAGGGAAGCCCCTCCCCCTCCCCCTTTCTCTGCACCCTCCCAGTCCCTCCCTTCAGCAAGAAGAATTCATTGTGTTTTCCCTAAACCTTGCCAGGCGCTCGGGTCCTTACTGGCAGAGCAGGGCCCGAGGCAGGAGTGAGGTGTGCAGGGCAGACTGGGGGCGGAAGCAGTTTCTCAGCTCCAGGAGGACCCCTGCCCCACAGGAAGCAGTAACCTCCCCACCGGGCTGAGAGCTCCACCAGAGCAGGGTCACCTCCATACCTGTGATGGGTCCTCAGCAAACCTTTGTTTAAAGCAATGAGGGACCCCGCATTTTTCTCCTCCACCAGCTGACGCTATCTCTCAGGGCTCAGCTACAAGCAACATGGAGGGAGGAGGGCCTAGAGGCAGGGGGGCCAGCCTCTACCTCCTGGTGCTCACGGGGGCCTGGGGAGGGCTCCCCTCTAGGAAGCCTCTTCCCTGAGAAGGCCTGCCTGGGATCAGTTCTGCTGCTCCACAAACCAAGAGTGGCCTTGGGTCTCAGGCCTTCATCTGTAAAATGGGTCCATAAACTATCTACTGCCCTGGGTGTTGAGCAGAGGGCCTGCTGCAGGTCCAGGAGATGTGAACTGCAAGCAGGAGGGGGACTTGCGACTTTTGTGTGAGTGGGGCTTTTCCGAGCCCACCCTCGTTCAGGCAGAAGCCCCGGGCCTGCTCCTGCCCAGCCCGGTCTAGGCCCACTGGCGGCCCCGTCTTCAGGCAGGATGCCATGACCTCAAGACCCTTCCAGCCCTGCGTGGCACAACTTTGCTCCTGATCTTGGCTCCTGGTGCCACTGAGAACTTGTAGTGCATGGGGGAAGGGGTGGGATTCTTTTAAAACCTAAAGTTAATTATTTTTCTGATTTCATGCCGCATGCGTTGTGCATCAACTGTTATCACTGGTGGTAATTACAGACAGGTGCGCAAGCCCACTAAAAATGTACCTGGAGTTCAACTCACCGCGTAGGCCGTCTGGGCTGTGCCGGGCGGCGGGATGTCCTGAACTTCAGAGAATGCAAATTGCTTTAAGAAACAAGACTTTAAAATTGTGTCTTAGGAGGTTAATTATATTGATAACAGTGTTCGATATTAAACTATTCAGGGCCAGGAGGGGTTGGGGGGGGGATGAAAGGAGACACATGTAATTTTGTTTCTTTCTTTCTCTGTATTATTTAATAAGATGTTCCTGCACCTATATTTCTGTCTGTCTGTGTGCATTTTTAGTAAAGCTGCCTAGACTGAGGCTTAATTCCTTCTGGGAAGGAAAAAGGAAAGGTCAGGAGTTTTTCAGAAGGTAAGAGGAGGGCCTAAGGGCTGTTATTCCGGGTGGGGGGCAGCCCAGAGAACAGGGCAGGGGCCCTAGCTCTGCACTGCTGGGTTTCTCAGCAGCCAGCGGGATCCTGACAGCCAGGGGCTGGGAGAGGAGCCGGGTGATCAGGAAAGACTGGGAATGGTGATGCTTGTTGATCATAAGACAGAGGCTTGGGTGCGGCTGGGGCTCCCCCTAGGAGCTGTGTGGCATCCCCCACATGCAGGCCCTGTTCTTGGGGCGATCGCTCCCCTCCCCCAGTTGTTTATCACAAGTTGATTGTCAAGCCCTCCCACTAGGATGTAAACTTCTACGAGTCAGAATATGTTCTATCTTGTTCACTGGCCTAGTATAGAGCCTGGCATCAGAGGTGTTCATAAACACCTGTTGCATGAATGTATGAATGAATGAATGAATGAATGAGGATGCCAAAAGGGAGGCCCCAGAATCTGAAAGCCAGGACAGGGCAGTGGGAGAGAAGAGGGAGGCTGGCCCTCTGTCAGCCCCACGCTGGGAGGTAATAATGACAGGTGCCCTCACCACGGCCTCCCGAAGAGGCAAAGGGGTAGGTCTGAATTGTGCAGCAGGTGGTGGAGGAGCTGGACGGAGACCCAGGCTTTCCTTTCCCAGGTGTCTTACCTGCCTCCTCAGCTGCCTGGTGGGGCCACCCCAGGCCCCGAGGGAGCAAACGCAGGGAAAACCCCTGGCTGTCTCCTCTCGTCTGCTCTGACATGGGTTGGCCAACCAGGTCCTATCCAACTGCAGGTCTGCTTCCAGGCGCAGAGGCTGGCCCCACTTTCTTAGAGATGGCCCCTTCCCTCCCACCCCCGCAGATACACACAAGCGTGGAACTCACCCTCAGGACCCTGGAATCAGGGAGGTGGAGGACCCTGGAAAAACTGAGGCCCAGAGAGGAGAAGGGATGGCTCCAGGGCAGAGAGAACCCTCCAGCAGCCGTGAACAGCCCTCTCCCTTGCCTACCTCCTCTGGCCCTGGCACTGAACTCTCAAACCCTTTCCCAAAGGGTTGGCATGGAGAGGATGATGGTGGACAGTATCCAACTCAAGCAGGATCTAATGGGGGCTACCCACCAGCAGGTCTGCAGACCCCTCTAGCCCTGTGGGGTCAGTCCACTAGTAGCAGTAGCTGGCAAAACTGAGCCCCTGCTGCGTGCTCAGCCCCACACAAACGCCTCTCCTTTCCAGCTGGCCACAGCCCTGCGGAGCCTGTGTCCCCAGTGCACAAAGGGGAGCACACTCAAGGGAGGGAAGGGACGTCCCCAAGGTCACACTGCTCACAGCTGGAGGGCCAGGGTGCTAACCAACCTCTGTCTGGCCCCAGAGCGCAGTAAGCTGGTCTTTGTTTTCCTGCCTCAGGATGGAGGGAAGCTTGGGATGGAGGGAAGCTCAGCAGAGGCAGAGCCCAGCACTGAGCAGATGCTCCATAAATATCTGGGGGTGCAGGCCTGCTGCTGCCCGCCTCTGGCTTGGCCTCAGCCCCAGGAATTACCCACCAGTCTCTCCTAGGAGATGGGAGGAGAATAGGAGCAAGTGATGGGGCGGTAGGTAAGGATGGAGGAAGGGAGGCCGGCTGGGCAGGGGCCGAGCTCGGGCTCCAGCGAGCTCACGCCGCCTCACGGCCCCGTTGCCGGGCTGGTGCGCCGTTATAATAAATAACAGTAAATAGCCGATCCGCAGGGCATCTTTCACGCTGGTGGCTAATAACACGGCTATTAATGCCCCCTCAGACGGCGTGCGTGCAGCGCGGCGCTGACAAATGTCCCAGGCCCTGGCGCCGTCATAAATCAGCCCCTCTACTGGGGAAGAGTGCTGGGAATTGTCATTTTCCATCTTGGTAATGAGTTGGGGCTTCCCTGCCCTGCCCAGGGCGCTGCCGATAGAGGTGGCCTGGGGTTTCTGGGATTTGTGTTGGGGGAGGCATGAACCCTCCCTCCTGGCCTCTGGGAAGCCAGAAGAAGTAGGTCCCCCCCCCCCCCCCCACAAACCTAGCCAGACCACGCCACCGCTGCCACCGCCCGCTGTGTGACCTTAGGGCAATGACCGCCCATCTCTGGGCCCCATCAAGCCACTGTCACAACAAAAGGGCTGAACTGGAGGCCAGAGCAGACGATGCCTAAGGGCCTTGGATGGTGGCCTTGGATCAACCCCGCCCTGGGTTCTCCTGGCCAGGGCAGGGGAAGGCCTTGGATGGAGGGGACTTGTGGACCCTCTCCAGTTGGAGGGCAGCAGGTGCCATGGCCAGTGGCTAGTTCACCAAAGGTCCTGCCTCTCCGAGGCCTCACGGCTGCCCCCTCTGGTCAGAACTCAGAAGGGCTCAAAGTGAGACCTCCCCCAAGGGGCAACGGCTGGGAGGGGCGGGAGTTTCCTCCAGGAAAGGTCACTCCCTTACATCCTGGGTCCACCCACCCTGGGGCAGAGCCCAGCAGCACAGGGGCCACCAGGGAGCAAAGGACCCCTCCCCTGGCCAGCAGATGCCACCAGTTGCTTCAGCTGCATGTGTGGGGTCGGTGGGGTGGAGCTGCAGATCTCCAACCCAGCCCGAAGAGGACAGGCCCCATGTGTCCTGTGCCCTCTCTGGGCACGAGGAGCCCCTGGGCCTTCCTGGGCCACCGGAGCCCATCTGCATCCGCCTTACCTCCTTCGCTGCAGCCTGGCAGCCCGCAGCTCTGGGTGCTGCGCTTCCGTCGAGGTGGGCCTGGGCCGTGCTTACATTCCAGCCCACCAGCCTTGGCACTCAGGGTGCAGACCACAGACCTGGGGTGTTGGGTGGTGCTGGGGGTGCCCGGGGCTCAGGGAGGAGACCCTGTGCTTCGCTCTGCTGGGCTCCTCGTGTTCAGACGTGGCTGCGGATCCGGCGCAGCATCTCCTGCGCCCTAGGCTGCCGGCACTGCTGGCTTCTCCTCCTGGAATGAGGGGTTTGCGTGAGGGGCCTGCAGGGGTGCCCCCCGCAGCCCCGGGGCTCCCGTGCGCGACCTGAGGGTGTTCTGGGCCCCTGCTCTCCAGGCATGCCCTAGGGCCGGGTGCCCATCCTTGGGGAGGGTGGCCTCCCTGCCCTCTTTCAACTTCCGCCCTTTTGTCTGTTGGCCGCCACCTCTTCTGAAAGGCTTCTGCCTGGCTTTTACCCCTTTTTCTTTACCAAGTTTTGTTTTGTTTTTAATCCCTTTAAGTCACTTGGCAGAATGGGCTCTGGTGCAGAGAGCGTTCTTGCGTGACAGAGCTGAGAGGGAGTCACTCTCCAAAGAATCGGTATTCCTGCCACTCAGGCTGTGTCTCCGGGGGAAGGTGGGGGTCCATTACCCCGCTGAGGAGTTCAGATGTTCACCGCGGGGCTGGAGCTGCTGACATGCGCTGCTGAGCTGTCAGGCCCCACATGCCCCTCTTTGGGAAGATGTTTGGGCGGGGCAGGGGGGGCACTCAGTCTTGCTTGGCAGATCCTGTTTGTAGGAAGGCTTTCTTGCTGGGGAGATGGAGGGACGTGTTATTCCTGCTTCAGCCCTGGTCTCGTCTGTCCAAAGAAGAGTCCTTCTCACCCACTCCCTGCCTCCTCACCTGCCAAAGAGCAATACAAGTGATTAAGCCCAGGGAAATTAGGAGCCGCACGGGGACCGGCAGCCTGGGCTGCAGCCCCCTCTCCTCCCCTCCGTCAGGAACCTGGTTTTTTTTTGGGTTTTTTTGCGGTATGCGGGCCTCTCACTGTTGCGGCCTCTCCGGCTGCGGAGCACAGGCTCCGAACGCGCAGGCTCAGCGGCCGTGGCTCACGGGCCCAGCCGCTCCGCGGCATGTGGGATCTTCCCGGACCTGGGCACGAACCCGCGTCCCCTGCATCTCAACCAGTGCGCCACCAGGGAAGCCCAGGAACCTGTTTTCTTGAACGCCGCTTTCCCATGATCTGGGATTTCTCCCTTCTCTTTCCAAATCCACATAACAAACAGCCGGCCGTGCCAAGCACCCTTCCTCGCAGCTCCCTGCTTTCCCTTTTCCTGGGGGTGGGAGGACCGGGAAGAGGAAAATGAAGTTCTGAGAGCTCCCGGCCGTGCAGGGGCCGCCCGCCTGGCCCAGAGCCGGCTCTGCTTCCCCCAGCACCTGCTCCTCTTGCTATATGTCATTCAAAGGATCCAACTGGGCCACCATGGCCTCGGCTTCCAGAACAAGTGCTGCCTTTCCCCACCGTGGGAAGCAGGAGCATCAGGGAAACGGGGAAGCTGGATCCCTGGCCTCCCCACCAAGGCCGGGGTCAGTGCTTCACAGCCCGGCTGCCCTCCACGGCCACCTTCCCCTTCCCCAGAGACCTGGGAGCAGGGTTGGCTGTTGCTCAGGATCCGAAACAACCGGGGCTCTCTGGGTCGCCTCTCGTTAGCATGGCGCGTCGAAGGCCCACAGCGCCCTGGTGTCCATGTTCCCCCTGCAGGAGCCCCTCTTTGGAAAAGGGCTTTTATTGCACATCTGAGAGTGTTAGCTCTGGTTTGAAATTGGATCCAGATGGGCTCGGCTGCGTCTGGGCACTTTTCTTTGTAGGGCCGAAGGTGGCTGATTTGAGAAATGCGTGTTGTCTGAGGCTGTCACAAATAAAAACAAGGATATTTAGGGTGCACGTTGTAACAAATCTAGAGCGCAGACCCGGGGGTCATCACTCACTGGGCGCCCAGCCCGGCAGGGAGCGCATGTAGGAAGAGGGGCAGGTGCTGGCCAGGGGGAGGGCAGGTGGAGGCTGACGGGTTGATGGGAGAAGTGGGGAGGTCTTAGGACAAGCTTCCTCAGGAGCAAGGAGGGTTAAGGAACAGCAAGGTTTAAGAGCCCATGGGACATCACCCCTGAATGGCCAGGGTCTGGGAAACACTCAAGGTGTGAGCAGGCAGGTGGGGTGCAGCTCCCTGGGAAGGGGCAGGCGGGGGTTGGACAGGAGGGAAGATGAGGACAGAGTCCCCACAGGAGAGGTGAATGCTCGGCTCCAGCGCGGCTTTTATTGCTATTACACCCGCGTGATTTCATCCAATTATAAATTGTAATTTCTCTGTGAAAGGGAGAGATGGAAAGCGTCCAGTGAGGTCATCCGCCTCCCTGGCCGGGGCAAGGAAATTGGTTTATACCTTGGAGGGTGGGGGCAGAGGCTGCTGGGCCTCCGTATTTAGAGAGGATGGTGGCAGTGTCCTCAGAGCCAAGGCTCCAGCTGGCCATGGCCGGCTGATCCCCCATTACAGAGCTCTGCTTTCGAAATTATGAATCCAGGAAGGCAGCTGCATCCTGCTGGCGTCAGGCCCTTCCCACAGCCCTCAGGATGAAGGCGACACTCCTACGGCAGCCTCCAAGGCCCCACAAGGCCTGGCCCTGCCTGACGCCTCCCCCACCGCCCCGCCTCAACTCCCACCACCTCCCCCTAGCTCCCCGAGTTGGCCCCTACCCTTCCCCATGCTGTTCCCCCTCCTGCAAGTGTCCATCCAACATCACCCCTCACCTCCTCTCTGTCTGCAGGGTTGCACAAACCGTGAGGGCAATGACATAATGTCTTGAAAGGAATTAGCTTGCTGGTTCAAGGAAGAGACCACATCCGCTCGCCTGAGGCTGATCCCCTAGTGCCTGAGTCAGTGCCTTGCACACAGTAGGTGCTTAATAAATGCACCCAGTGAACTCCCCACTCTGCTTTCTCATTTAGAAAATCAAGGGTCCAAGCAAGGCTCTCAGTGGGCCTGTCCAGCCTTGTGCATTCTGGGTAACCCTCCCCTGCATCCCCCTTCCCTGAGTGTAGTCCTCCTGGGAATCAGGCAGCACTGCACGCCCCAGGCCCCACTGAGGATATGGGCTCCTTGCGTGCTTCTGGGTGAGCGGCTGCCTCTTGGGTGTCTGGGGTGTGTGTACTCCAAGGGCAGCCTGGCCACAGTGCTTGTGAGGTGAGAGCACTTTCCCCGCATGGGTGCATGATTATGTTGTAGCCACCTGCATGCGCTGGGCCCAGGAATACCTCCTGAGCCCTTCTGGCACACGCCTAGCATCAGGGCCATGCAGTCCCCAGTGGGCACAGTATTGGATCGAGTAAGCCTAGGCCACGCAGTGCAAGCAAAGTCCTCAGTCGAGTTGACCAAGGACAAAGTGAATCTTCATGGTCCCAGGGTCTCAGTAAGCTGGAGCCGCTCCTTGGCCAGTTCTGGGCACTCTGATCACAGGACAGCCTCTGCTCACCCTCCTTGCCTCGGCCGTCCCCTGTTCCCGTAGGTCTTGTCCCTGCGTTCCAGGGCCAAAGAACAGTTTTTTGGGTCAACGTAATAAAAGCTTCCATCTGTAAGCACTTGAGATGCTTACACAATTTTACTTTTTGTTATAAATAACAACATCATAACTGTATTAAAAGAAATTGGAAAGGGGGGAAAGAAAGCCAAGTGCACAATCCCACGTCTCTATAGCAGTCTCTGCATTTTGGCCAGATCTGTCTGCCTGTACATATACGCCATTTACAAGGGGACAATGTCCCTTATCCTTCTGCAGGTCATTTCTAATTTGCCATTTCCCCTGAGCCTCGGGACAACCCAGCACAGCTGGCGGGGCAGGGAGGACTGTCCACACCGTGCAGGTGCAGTGACACTGAGAAGGGGGAGACTTGTCTAAGTTTGTATGACTTACATGACAGCGAGGACCTTGAACTCTGGGCCAGTTTCCTTCTCCCTGCAGGATGCCAAGTCTCAGTGCAACAGAAACACAAGGTGGCCCTTAGGCCCATGCACCCAGGGACCTTGGGTTTCTCCTGAGTCCCTGTCATGCAATTATCCATCCATTCATCCATCTTTCCATCCATCCATCAACCATCTATCTCTCCATCCATCTATCCATCTTTCCATCCATCTGTCCATCTCTCCATCCATCCGTCTGTACAGCTCTCTCTACCACCCGCTATCTCTCCACTCATCCATCTACCTGTCCATCTTTCCATCTGTCCGTCTATTTTTCCATCTCTACATCCATCCATCCATCTATCTGGCAAATGTGTATTGAGACCCATCACACTCCCGCCACTGTGCAGGACACAGGGACCTAAAGAGGAGCCTCTGTCCTCTAGGAGCTCATGGTCCAGTGGGGGAGGCCACTGGTTTGCAGAAGGCCACAGTGTGAGACACACATAGGGCATTAGCAGAGCCAAAAGCCGCTCCTTGCCCAGCCTGGGTGTGTGTTGGGGGGGGGGGTGCCTGGATCACAGGGGGCCTTCTGGGGAAGGTGACACTGTGCTGTGGTTCTGGGGTCCTCTAGACTCCCACATCACAATAGTCAATGGCAAGCTAGAGTGGCGCAGGTGTGGCCGGGGTCCCCCCGTCCATCTTTCAGGGTGGCCACCCCAACTTTGGACCCCAGGGCCTCCACCTGAAGTGGAAACGCTCTGCAGCTTTACAGTTCCCACCTGCCTTGAAGATCAATACTCACTGATATTAATTCCTATATTAGCAATTAGTCTTCCTGCTTCTTTCCAACCTATGGCTCTTTGGGATGGATTTTATGTGTGTGTCATTAATCAGATTCCTGTATGTGCTGCTGGAAACCCAGGTGGGCTTTATGGCTGGTGACTTAGCCGAGTGGCGTTTTAAATGAACAACATGCCTGCCCCCTCCATGGGCAGAGCTGCCCTGTGGCAAAGAGGGCAGAGTTTAGATCATTGTAAGCAGGTCAGAGCTGGCGCGAGCTAGGAGACCCAGGGTGTTCTTTCATTTTAGACTTCCAGGCTGAGGTCAACATCTGTATCTGACCTCTAGAGATGAAAAGGCTCTTTGTGACTCAAACCTGGAGTTTGTTCCGTGGCTGCTGACTTCCTGCCATGAGGACGGCCATCCACAGGGCCTGTCCCTTCTCCCGCACTGCAGTGTGTGTGTCACTCACTCCTCACTCGTGCCAGCGTGGACCCGGGTGCTGCCACAGTCATGTGCCCTCTATCCGGGATGCAGAGGGCTGGGGGCCAGGGCCATGGGTCAGGGAGAGCTTTTCCTTTTGGGAGTGTGGACTGCTCCTGTAACAGAGTCAGCACGGTAGGGGGTTAGGCAGGAAGGGCGTTTCAGGCTGAGGGAACAGCATATGCAAAGGCTCAGAGGTGAGAGGGCTTGGTGCAGTGAGAAGGTTGGTGTCCCAAAGCTCTGAGTTAGTGGAGGGCAATGATCTAAGCTGAAGTGGGAGATGGGATTCTTAGGGGGAGTTTCAAATGCTCTGCTGAGGGGCCTGGTCTTCATTTTGAGGGAAGTGGGCAGCCAGTGAGGGTGCCCAGGCAGGAAGGGGCATGACCAGACCTTCGTGGAGAATTGGAGGGTACCGGGGTGCATGGGAGGGGACCAGTGAGAGGCTGGGACAATGTCCTCAGGAGGAGGGGTGGAGAGCAGGGGGCTTGAGGGGAAGGGACTGACTTGGAGGTCTCCCTGAAGACAAGCCCAGGGGCTGAGTGGGTTCCTTCCCCCTTCTCCTCCTCACTGGAGGGTGGCTGAGGGTGGCTCCCGTGACCACATGAAGCAGCGCCATGGGTGGCTGGCCCGCCGGGGGCTCTGAGCCTGCCCGAGGTGGGTGTTGGTTCTAGGTGCCCTGGGCGGGGCAGCAGGGAGGCCTCTGGAGGGGGCGTGCTGGAGGCTCCAGCCCATCCCTCTGCATGTGATTCGGCCCCCCGGCCCCCCTTCTCACTCGCTCTGGCCCCAAGGCTTGGCACGGCAGCATGGCACCCGCACAGCATCGCGGGTGAGAAGGGGAGGAGGTGAGGGAGCCTGCATTCAGGCGTGAACCCTCCCAGCCTCCGCTCTGCTAATTAAACCATTTCCTGACAAAACCCAGACTTTCAGGGATGGGTGTGCAAGCGTGTGAGCCGGCGGGCAGTGCCCAGAGCAGAGAAGCCGCTGGCTCCAGGGTCCCAGGCTCTTCCAGGCGTGGCTGTACCAGTTTAGGGTGCTGCCCCCACAATGTGGCCGAGCAGCGGGCACCTAGAAAGGCCGTCAAGTGGGCACTGTCATCCCTGGGCAGCGGTGAGACAGAAGAGCGGGCGGGTGCCTGCAGAGGCCTCCCGCACCTGGAGTGGTCTCGTGCCTTTGAAATCTCCTCCAAGCCAGTGGGCGGCAGGAGGGACTCGGTGCCGCGGGAGCTGCGAGAGCGGGCGAGGGCGCAGGCTGGCCAAGGGCGCTGGCACTCGGCTGGGCTCGTGACCACTGCTCCCAGCCCGAGGGCGGGAAGGCCCTCGACGGGGGCTGCAGGTGGTCCTGCCGTTCGGGAGGGATGGAGGAGGGTGAGGGCACAAGGAGCTCCAAGGCCTGCCCCTCTGCCCGCGTAGAGGGACGCAGCAGTGGGGCCAGCCTGTGCACGACACGGGGCATTCGTGGCCTTTGCCCGCTGCCTGCGGCTCCCAGGAAGGGGCTGCCTGCTGGCCAGGTCTACCCCACAGGGCTTGTCGTAACCGGCTGTGTCCAGCCCGTGGGAGCCCGGGGAGGATGAGTCTGGCGTAGCGGCAGCGAAGGCCAGGCCTTTCTCAGGAAGTTGGCCTTTGCCAACAGAACAGTGGCTGTGCGTTTCCCACCGCACCCCACTGTGAGCTCTTAGCCGGGTTGGCCCTCAGTGGATGCAGGTGGTGGGAGCCCCAGGCAGAAGACCCGGTCCCCTCCCGGCCACCAGCCTCTGCATGCTCTTACCCGGGCCCCTGGCCACCCTGGCCACAAGATGGGCCCTGCAGAGTCTACATGCCATAACTCTCGAGCAGATGTTTGAAGCAGGGCTTTGCTGGTGTGTCTGGTAGGTTTGGGGTCATGGGGGTCACAGTTAGTGGCCTCCCAGGGAGCAGGATGAGGAGCTTTCAGAGCCCAGGCTCTGCTCGTGGGGTCTTAGCTCCCCTCCTCCACAGCCCCTTCCCTCAGCCCCCTCCCCAGCCTCAGATTCCTTCAGGAGCCCTACACCCTATGGGCACAGGCAGGTCCTCGGGGTTTAGCTTGCAGCCGGGGGACCTCAGTGCCCCTCCAGCTGCTGCATTCAAAGGGCCACTCCTCCTTAGACCCCCACCACTGACCACACTCAAAGCCATGAGCTGGGGTTCCAGGCCACGCACCTCCATCCTCCAAGTTACTCAGGTGCAGCTGGTGGAAGCCGCCTTTTCTTCCAGAAGTATCTACTTCCCTCTCGCCAGCTGTGCCGACCCCCAGCCCCCAGGGACAGGCACCCTCTCGCCTGGCTCCCCCTCGCCTGGCTCCCCGGCTCTTCAGATTCCCTGCACCAGCAGAAGCCTGTGCCAAGGGATTTTCGCCTCTGCGTTGGAAATCTCTCGCCCCTCCCCTCCTTCCCGTAAACTCACTCTCCAGCTGGGAGCAACGCACGCCGCCCAGGCCAGGCGGCCAGGCTTTGTTAATATTTACAGCGAGTGGCTCAGGAAGCTATTAGCTTCCTTTTCTTGTTGTTAATTGAAAGAGGAGAAAATGGTTGTAACACTTCAAAAGGACTTAAAGCACAGTCTGAGAGACCAGCTGAATTGGGAGGAAGGGAAAAGGGAGGGACTATTTTAAATCAAGAAAGGAAGCCCACACCCCACGCGAGGGTGGATGGATGCTCCTTGCCGGCTCTGCAGCCGCTTGGCTTTCCTCTGAGGTTCCCTCATTGCCACTCATGTATATTTTCCTTTTCATTTGGGAATCTGCCTTAAGGATAGAAAGAGGAAGAAAAAGGATTCAGGGCGTGTTTTGTTAATAATGGGGCTCTTTGAAGCTGCGGCTAACGAGGCCCCTGGTACCTTCACTCCTGGAGCACATGGGCCGGCCTCGCCTGGCAGCTGCTTCCCTGTCCTGTGGGCACCAAAAAACCGGCACTCACCTTCCAGGATACAGGCCCAGACAGCGGGCACTGGGCTAAAGCGATTCCCTGGCCTCAGAGTCCCCCCACCCCCATGGACCCCATGGACAGGGATGCCATGGTCACGATGGGTGGGGGGACTTTCTGAATCCTGGTAGACAAGGAGCTGGGGCTCCAGCATTGCCGGGTCTCTGGCCTCTGTGGTTGGCCTCTCCGAACCACATTTCCTTGAGATAAATGATCCCTCCTATAATACCTGAATAGTTAGCTCCTGGAGTCCGACCTGTGATGCAAGCAACCAAACGGCTCTGCCAGTCTCCCTGTGGTCACATGGGGGCGGATTGGGTGACTCAGAAGGTCTTTGCTCTGGGAGCCTGCCATTTGGTTCTGGCTGATAAGTGCCGCCGCCTCCTCCAGGAAGCCTTCCCTGACCCTCCCTTGTCCCCAGCCTCCTTTAGAATGGCCTCTCAGGCTCCCCTGGCACCCTGCTCTCTATTAGACTGGCTTTCTCTGTGTCTGCAGAGCGAGGTGACCGACTGCTCCAGACGCGGAGGGCCCCAGCTCCTAGTTCTGGATGGGCTGTGTTGAAAGGAGGGACAGACTGCACCCTGCTCCCTGCCTGCTTCTGCCCAGGTCAGACTAAACAGGAACCCTGTTCAGTCTGGGCTCCATGAGATGCACAGCCACACTGCAGGGCAGGAGACCCAGAGGAGTGAGAGGCAGCTAGGGCAGTGACGGAGGGAGGATGGGACGGTTCGGGGAAGAGAGCTGGTCCCCTGTCCTCCGTTTTCTGGACAGCTGACCTAGAGAAGGAAGACCAGCCTACTCTGGGGAGGCCCAAGAACTAGAAGGACCAGGAGAGATTGAGTTAAGGAAGAAATCTGTAACAGGCAGAGATGCCCAAAGATGGGCCAGACTTCCATTGCCGCGGGTGCCAAGGCCCAGGCTGGATGGCCGCTTAGCAGTGAGGCTGGATGAGGATGACCATGTCAGGTGGGGGCCTAGCCAATCCCCTGAGGTCTGCTCTTGCAGCCATGCTGTGGTTCCTTCTGGCTACCTCCACAAAGCCCCAGCCCTGTACTCTCCACCCTGGATTCTAATTGTCTTTAACCCCCTGGCTGTGACCTCTTAAGGGCAAGGACTGTGTCAGCAGCAGTGACAACAACCGTAGCTAAACTGATTGAGTTCTGACTACAGCCCAGGCACACAGAGCTAAGTGGATAATAATGATACAACAATGACAACAACAGTAGCAACCCCGTATTAAGTCTGAGGCAGGCACTATTCTTACGTCACCTCACTGAAGCCACAGACACTATTATTACCGTTTCAATTTCCCACCTGAGGAAACAGAGATACTCAGCAGCCTGCCCAAGGTCACACAGTGGGTCCACCGCGGAGCCCGAACACAAACCCACTCTCGACTCAGCTCTGTGCCCACAGCACATTTCCTGTGTGGCCAGGACCAGAGGGCTGCGCTCAGACGGGCAGGAGGCTGCAGGCCAGCGCTCCCCCAACCCGGTACACAGGGCGCGTCGGCGTGTTAAAGGCTCTGAGAAGTCCCGTCTCAAAGATACCAATTTAACCCTGTTCGCTCCAGCGGTTACCTGTTAACCTCTGTTAACCTGTTAGCACGTTCTTCAGATCACGCTTTGGGAGACACAGTATGGTGTTTGGTGAGTGTCTGCTGTGTGCCAGGCAGTGGTGAGGACAGGCATGTCTCTGCCCTTAACCCCGCCCCCCCCCCCCCAGCTCGGTGCCTAGCACACGAGAGGCACACGCATCAGTGAATGCGGGCCAAATGAGGGAGGGGGTGGATGTGTAGGTAAGCTGCTCTGGGGCCACGGGAAGCCACAGGTCCTGGCCAGATGCAATCTCTGTCCTGAGCTGCCCCCATCGCCTCCTCCTCCAGCCCTGGACCGATGCTGCCTCCTCCGGCCACACCCAGCCTCGTCCTTACCCCTGGAGGCCAGGTGAAGCCAGTGCACTGGAAGCAGGCTGCCCCTCGCAGGCCCCACAGTGCTTCCTGGGCAGGTTGGAGCCCTCTGCCCCCACCCCAGGGCCCCTCTTCCCTTCCCTTCCAGCTCTGTGACTCTGGCCTTGACATTCCAATCACGTCCCCCAGCCCTGCCTAGAATACTAATTCTCCCAAGATGAAACCATCCGTGTTTAATTTTTGTAAGTGCCAGGCAGAAAGAAAAGACAAGAAAAGGGAAGCATCAGTGGTGGAAGTTGGGGCCCTCCTTGAGGCTGTGTTCAGAGCTTCTCTGGGCGGCTGGCCTTGAGAAGGTGCAGTGCCACCTCCCTCCCCCCCCCCCCAGTCGCACTGCCCTTGATGAGGGCCAGGAGGGGGTCGGCCATGTGCGGTGCTACCAGCTATCCCAGGACCAACTTGCTGTCCCTAAAACAGGCCAAGCAGGGGGGCAGCCCATTATCCAGTGGGTGGGGGACAGCGGCAGGGGCCCAGTCTGGCCTTCTGAACACACCAGGGCATGCTGCTGGCCCTGGCTTGGGAGGGTTGTTTTTTGAGGCCTTCAGGAGGGAGCCCCCTTAATTAAGAGTGGGCAGCCAGGCTGCCTCTCCCCTGTCCATTGTTTGCAAATTAGGTTTCTGCCCAGCTCCTGCCAGAAAATGGAGCCTGGGGCCTCCCCAGATGGGCTGGGGTCACAGTGGGGATAGAGGGAGGGCTGGGAGGCAGGGGCAACCTGGGAGTGCCCATAGTGGGCACAGGGAGAGTGCTTCAGTGCTAGATGACCTTGGATGAGTCCTTGACCTGTTGGGGCCTCTGCTGCCTCCTTGGGGCACTGGGATGTGGCTACAGGGTTAGGAGGGCCGTTAATAGGTGGTTAACAGCCTGGAGTCAGAGGTCGGAGTTGAACTCCTTGTGTAGCTTCAACAGCTGTGTTACTTGGGGCCAGTGTGTTATGTCTCTGAGCGGCCGGTTTCTGCATCTATGAGATGGAGTAATGAGGGAAGCACCTCACAGCACCTCATGGGCCTGTGGTGACGATCCCAGGAGGTACCGTGTAGATGCCCTAAGGACCAGGCACATGTGGGAGCCAGCGGTTATTATCATCATAACCCCTGAGACAAGTGTTCTTGGTAAAGTTCTTCCCTCGGCGTCCCGTCGGACTGCCTGGGAAACCCACCTCCCTCCTGCAGCCCCTCTGCCCCAGCCTCAGCCTGTGGCCCCAGACCAGCAGACTCCTGCTGCGTCTGACTCTCCCTCGCACCAGCCTGGCCCTGGGACAGGAGCTTAGCTCGGTGCCACCTCCGCCCCGCATCCCAGTTTAACGCCCTCGTGTCCCCAGAGGGAAGAATGAAATTGTCATGGCAGGAAACATGTCAGAACATGAAACGTGATGAAATCAGCTGTGTAAATTATGAAATACAAATCACAGCCCTTTCCTTCTTCAGCAGCGTAAACGCTGGCAAAGGCTCTGTGGGCTGGAGACCCTTTGGTGGAGGCCTCCGGGCCCCCGAACCCCTAGACCAGGTACTGTGACTGGAGGCTGCTGGCGGCTCCAGCCTCCCCGCCAGCCGCTCACGCCCTCTCCCTCCTCCTCCAGCAAGCAGGGTCACGGAGACCACTGGCTGGCCCTGAGGCCTCAGCGAGACACCACTCTGTGCAATTTCTGCTCTGGAGCCCCCGTGAATTAGATCCGGGCCAGGACCACCACTACGCTCCTCCCTTCCCCTCCTCTCCCGGTTCACGTCCTCCCTTAGGTTTTTCCCATGAGCTCAGGCACAGGACCCCTGTCTCAGGCCCTGCTCCCCTCGGCTCCCACCGGAGACAAACCCCAAACTGCTCCGTGAAGAGACCCACTGCTGTTCCCTTGCCCCATTTTAGTCTTGCGATACCTCTGGCTCAGAATGTGGGCCTGATTGGTGGTCAGGGACACGCCTGGGGCCGGTCAGCACTTCAGCTGCCTGCTCCCCTCTGCTCTCCTCCAGGGGCGCCCCTGCAGCGGCGCCCATGCTTCCCCCTTCTGCCTCCTCCCTTGTGCGCTGGGCCGCTGGCCTCCCTCCCCAGCCCCCACCCTAGCCGTCACCGCCACCTGTGAGCACAGAGCTGGTACAGGGAGGGTGACTCCAACCTACCGTGGTTTTTTGGCCACCGCCCCTCTCTTGCAGGGGATGCATCACAATTTTTTTTTAATAAATTTTATCTATTTATTTATTTATTTTTAGCTGCGTTGGGTCTCCGTTGCTGCACGCGGCCTTTCTCTAGCTGTGGCAAGCGGGAACTACTCTTCGTTGCGGTGCGCGTGCTTCTCGCTGCGGTGGCTTCTCTTGTTGTGGAGCACCGGCTCTAGGCACTCGGGCTCCAGTAGTTGTGGCACATGGGCTCAGTAGTTGTGGCTCGCGGGCTCTAGAGCGCAGGCTCAGTAGTTGTGGCGCACGGGCTTAGTTGCTCTGCGGTATGTGGGATCTTCCCTGACCAGGGCTCGAACCTGTGTCCCCTGCATTGGTAGGCGGATTCTTAACCCACTGCGCCACCAGAGAAGCCCTGCACCGTAAATTATTATTGACCGAAAGCCGGCCCGGGCTGGAGAGGAGATGGGGAAATAAAGCACTGGGCTCAGTAATTGTGCCCTGCTGCCTGAATTTACTTATTTGTGGCTTTCCTACCCACTAGGAAACTCGACGATAAATAACTGCTGACTATTAGGGTCCTGGTCGGGAAAAACACCCTTGGATCCATTTCCTGAGGACAGGCAAGGGCTAGAGACCCACACGCCCATCCCATCCACCGGCTGGGTCTGATTTGATTTTCCCAGGCCTGCTCACCCAGGTAGAGGGCTACTTCTCCATGTTACAGACGAGGAAACTGAGGCTCAGAGGCGTGAGGTACCTTGGCCCAGGTCCAGGATGACCCACAGGTCCTGTTTTGCCTGGGACTTTCCCAGTTTTAGCATAAATCCTGGGCAACCCGGGACAGCTGGTCACCCTATCCTGGTCTCACAGCAGAGTCGAGGCCAGGACCCTGCTCTTTCTGACCCAGAGCCTGTGGGTGCTCTTAACCTATGTGAAGTGTCTTCACCATCGCCTGTCTGCATCCTGTTCCAGGGCCCGTGGGACTCTGAGAGGCTGTGCATGCTATCCCTTCAGATCACTCTCCAGCCTGCTCTAGGCCCAGGAGGCTGTGGTCACCAGCGAGCTCCTGGAGCCCTGGCTTCTGGCTGGGCTCGGCCGTGGGGAGCCCCAGCAGCAGCGCAGAGGGAGGGAGGGGAGCCGGGTGCAGCACGGACTCCCGGGCCGCGTCTCTCTGTTGTTCAGGGACCCGCTGACGGCCCTGGCTACTCTCTCTGGCTACCACTGCCTCCACTCCCCCTCAGACCTGCGTGGTGACTCTCCCTACTGTCCCCAGCCCAGAGAGCCTCCCCTTCCTGTGCAGGTTTCCCTAACCATGTCCATGGCTGTGTGAACAGCCCCTCCAGTACACTCTGATCCCCTGCGAAGTGACAACAGAATAGCCGCTTCCACCTCCTGAGGGCCTCCTGTGTGCCACGTACGTTCAAAGTCTTCTACTGTCTGCATTGACTCGTTTCATACTCTTAACGACCCTGTGAGGAAGCATACTGTCCCCTTTTCACAGATGAGACAACTGAGACGCAGAGAGTTTAAGTGACTTAAGTGCAGGACAAAGCTGTAAGGGGCTGTGCACCCTGGAGCCACAGGGATGAGAGGCGGTGCCATCGGGGGCTCAGGCAGACAGCAGCCCCTCACAGGCGTCCCGGTGTGTGTGACATGGTGCCAGAAGGGACCCTGTGAGTACCTGCAAGAGGGATGCCGGGGCTGGGGTGCGGAGGCCAGTGGGCGGAAGGGGGACACAGATACCTCACAGGGAGCCCTGAGCTGGGCGCTCTGCCCAGGACAGCACAGGGACCAAGGCCATCACGTGGCTGCACTGCAGATGGCCACAGTCCCGGCTGCCACGTGCAGGGGACAAGTCGGGGAGCGCGAGGCTGGCAGTTACCGAGCGCCCGCCTTCTCTGCTGAGGCTCACCCTCACAGCGGTGGCCCTACAAGGAGCATGGTGGTGCCTGTGCCTCCTTTTCACAGCTGAGGAACCTGAGGCTTCCAGAGCAGTCTGTCTGAGGTCTCGCAGCTTCAGAGGGGCAGAGCTGGGGCTGGACCCGGCCTCCCTGCCCCCGAGTCCCTGCCACCCGTCCCCAGCCCTGCCTGGCAGCTGAGCCTCTAGACACACAGGCCCCTCCATCCTGGTTACGGCTCCCCAGGGTGCCCTCCTGTCTCTCCCCAGGGGACACAGCGGCTTTAATCGACTCACCTGGAGGAGTCCCCTGGTGGCTCAACTTTAATTTTGCAAGCACTGTCTGAGTAACAGAGTCCCCGAGGCCCTGGGGTGGGGGCGGGAGGCTCACAGGGGCCCACGTGTCTATGGGGAGAGCCAGAGGAGGAGGCCAGGAGAGGCGGGTGGTGATGGGGGACAGTGATAATGTGGGAACCCGCTGGACTGGGTGACCTGGGGCAGAGCCCCCCCTGGGCCCTCAAACAGCTGAGGAGGCCTGGACTCCCCTCCTGACACAATCTGGGCCTCTCCGGCCTCTCCCTCGCCCCAGAAGCTAAGGGGAGCTAAGCTATCACCCGCCCTCGCCCACAAGGAAAGTAGTCGATGGACCCCGGAGTGCAGAGATGCTGGGCCAGGCATCCCGCCCACCAGCCATCCACACCTGGGCTGTGGGGAGTGAGGCTGGCAGGACACTGGCTCTAGCTGTGCCCATTCTACGGGCCACCATCACCTCGGGGCATCCGTGGCAATGCCCGGCAGCTTGGGACCTGGGTCCCTGTCTCCTAGCCCAGAGCTCCTTCAGGGGGTGGTGAGGCTTGCACCCAGCTTGACCCTGCCCGTTCTAGGGCCTAGAGAACACAGCCTGCTCGGTGAGAGCCACATGCCCCAAGCCCCTCCCTCGGCCTGGGTTCTCCTGTTGCCCTGAGCAAGGGGCTTGGGTTGTGGGGAGCCGGCATGACCTACAGCCCCGGGGCGGGGGGGCATGGGTGGAAGAGGGGGGGAGGTCTGAGTGGTGAGACCGTGAAGGAGCTCCCCTGCCCTGATCTGCCCACATGTTCCCTCCCCGGGCAGCAGAAGCAGGATCCCCCGTCTGGCCTGCTTTCAGAGGGGACAGCAGCCAGCTTGTTTCCCTCCTTAGGTCCTGGGGGCCTTCCAGAAGGCCCAGTTCTGGGCACCAACATGGGGCTGGAGCCCCAGGGGAGCAGGAGGCCAGCACAGGTGCGCTTCTGCCAGACCTGCAATTCCCGGGCCTCACTTGACTGCGCCATGATTTATTTTAAGTCCTTCGTGGTCCACGTTTGGGTGCAGGTGAAATACGGCCCCGCATCATTCGTTTACTGGTGGGGCTGTTAGCTGTGCACCGCTGATGCAGGACGAACATGCATCTGGGGGCATAGCTGAGGTGGCCACGTGGCCACTGTGTGGGAAAAGGCCAGCAGAGCGAGGTGGGCCGAGGGCCTGCGGGTCATGAAGGGTGGGGAACCAGGCACCCTGCGTGTGTCAGGACCCAGTGTGTTCTGGGAGCGTCGGCCAGGAGGTGTGGGGGCCAAGGAAGGGGTCTCTACATGGAAAAGGCTTCTCTGGTTCTCCTCTCTGCACCCCTGCAGTGGAGGAGAGGGGGCAGCATCAGCCCTGCTTCTCCTACCACTGTTTCCAGGGGGGCTGCAGCAGTCACAGGGCGGGGGAGGAAGGAGGGCGAAGTTACAGTCCCGCCGACCTCGGCTCTGCCGGCAACTGCCTGGGGACCCGGGCGAGTCACAGATCCCCCAGTGCCGTCACCTGTGCTGTGGGTATGATAACCCTCCCTCCTTCCTTCTCTCCTCCCTTTCTTCCCTAAACGTGAGCCAACATGGACAATATGATACCTGGAGCAGGGTGGGAGTCAGCAGCAGGGAGAAGGCCGGCTCGGGGAGGTAATGAGAAAAGCCCACCTGGGCCGGGCCGGGGCCAGGGAGAGGTCAGTCAGCTGGCGGCACCCGGGGAATGGGCCTGCACTTCATCCTGAGGGCAGCGGGGTACCGGGGAGGGCGGAGCAGAGGGGGAGGGGCAGGTTGAGACTTGAGAGTAGAAAACCGGGGAGGGGAGGTCTGGGGCAGGCAGGAACGTTTTGTCCTCTGAGCTGGGGGTGGTACACGGAGCTGGTACTTCAGCTGGTGTGTGGCCTGCCGTGCACCTTACACCTGCACAAACAACAATTAACAGCTAAGGGAAGCTTCCCTTGGCCCTGCACAGAGGGCCTTGGGCAGGGTGGCCAAGCTCCCCACCCCAGCCCTAGGGCTCCCATCATATCTCAGCGTGCAGCCCCCAGTGCTCCAGGGGGAGGGGGCAAAGGAAGGAGGCCTATGGGCTTCCCAGATTGCTCCTGCAGTGGCCACCCCTGCTCTTCCCCTTTGGGCACCAGGCCACTCGCTGTCTTCCGGGGGCAGGGGCTGTGGGCAGAGGAAGGGGCACCCAGCCCACCTCTCTGAGTGCGCAGGTTGGTGGTGGCCCCCAGAGGAGCCCACTTCGTTCCACGGCATTATCTACATCACCTTCCTTATTCCCCCTACATCCTCCAGGGGGCGCTATGATTCCTCCACCGCAAGCTGAGCAAACTGAGGCCTGGAGAAGTTAGGAGACCCGCCTCCTGTCCAGGAAGAGGTGGGGCTGTGATTTGAACCCAGACCTTTCTGACAGCAGAGCCCCCACAGCCCCACTGGGACCCTGGCCCAGGCCTTTAGGGCCCCCAGCTGGTGACACCAAGCTTCCGCTTGGGACAGACAGGCTGGGCCCTTGGTCAACCCCAGTAGCCGGCGCCTGGCAGGACCTCCAGGCCTGTCCGTGCATGACTGTCCCTTCTCCCCAAGGCGGGCAGACCCCGCTGCCCTGCAGCTACGTAGAACATTGAACGAAGCTGTCCCTGTGCCGGCCCAAGCTGAAGCCTGTGGTGGACCTGGCGGGTGGCAGGGGACGGACTTGGAAAATCTATGAGCTGGGTTAAAATTTAATTTGGGTGGAAGATCCCGGCCAGCCAAGCCGGCTGCCCCAGACAAATGGCCTCATCCCCGCCAGCTCCCGCCTGCCAGGCCCGTGGTTGGGCCTGGCCCCTGTGCCAGCCTCCCCCGCACTCCCTCCCCGGAAGGCAGGCCGCCGCCCACATTGAAATCAGCACCGAATTTGATTTGGCGTGGGGTGGGGGGACGGCAGCAGGCACTGAGGCTTGTTTGCACTTCAGCTCAAAACTGAACGGGACAGAATGGGCTTTGGGTGGGAACTGCCTCTGCCAGGGCCTCCCTTGGGACCTAGGGTCAGCACTGCCTCCAGAGGGGCCCCGACATGCCCACCAGCCTCCTCGCTGGGGGAGGTGGCCCTGGGCACCCCACCTGTCCACTCCGTGTGCCACCCAGCTGCCCTCTGTCCCCAAGCCCTGTCATCTGCCCAGTACCCTGATCCTCCCTGGGCCCTGACTACCTGGGCTGGAATCCCAGATAGGCTAGGAGATCTTGTGCAAGCGACTAAACCTCCTGGGGTCTGTTTCTTCATCTGTAAAATGGGACAG
Source organism: Monodon monoceros (assembly GCF_005190385.1). Classification (NCBI taxonomy): domain Eukaryota; kingdom Metazoa; phylum Chordata; class Mammalia; order Artiodactyla; family Monodontidae; genus Monodon; species Monodon monoceros. Next base: position 99,462,720 of record NW_021703784.1, on the reverse strand, counting down.
TCTGTAAAAGAGGGTCTATTGTTATTAGCTGATGTAATAATGTAACCCCTGGAGGTGGAACCCCCTCATTGCCACAGGGCAGTGCCTAGGCTGTGAAGGGGAGGGAGCAGGGGGTTTGCAAAGCCGAGGAGGGTCTTTGACTTCCCAAGAATCTTGTGGTCTCGCTCCCCACCAGGGCCGGGGGTCATCTCTTTGGACCTCGGGGTGCTATTTTGGGTTTGCGCAGCCTGATCGGATAAGGAACAGTGCTGGGGTCCCCAAGGCTGAGCTGTGGCAGCACAAGCACGTGGGCCCCCATGCACAACCCTGCTCGCTCCGGGCTGATCCCCTGCCTGAGCGGCCCCATCACTGTTCTCACCCCACTGCCATGTTGGGCCCCTCTTAGGTGCTTTCCTGAGTGGGCACTGTCCACCCATTTTACAGATAAGTGAGGCTCAGAGAGGTGAAGAAACTGCCCCCTGCAATTTCTCTGCTGCCTCCCAGCTCCTGTCCAATGTGGGGGGTTATGGAGAGATGAGGGGGAGCTGGGCCAGCTCAGGGAAGGGGGGGCAGAAGCATCTCCCTCTCCGGAACTCACATACACACTCACGCACGCACGCACGCTCGTGCTGCCACTGGCAGGAATTCAGGCCCGGAAATAGCCATGTCACCTTCCGAGGCTGAGTCCCCGAAGTTGCTCTGCCTAGGACTGGGGAGGAGGTGACAGGAGGGGGCTGCAGTAACCAGGATTGTACAAGGCACGTGTGCATGCACACGCCCTCCCACATGCACCCGCTCACATATGCACAAACACACATGCACACAGGAGGGGAGGGACAAGCTTCAGATGTCACCATCCTGGCCTCCTGAGGGACCAATAAAGGTTGGGCCTGATCCCGGCACCTTTCTTCTCCAGTTGTGCAATGAGACCCTTCACCTGGCCCCGCAGGAGTGCCGGTGGGGGGGTGGGGGGTGGGGGGGGCGGCGTCTTCACTGAAGAGTGGGTGGCCGCCAGCTCCTGGCAATCGCTGGACCTTAACCGGGGCTGCCCAGCACCCTCGCACACAGAGCTGGGGCCAAGGTGTTGAGGGGGGACCCTTGGGGGTCTCTTTTATCCTTTAGTCCCCCCAGGAATCCAAGGTCCTTCTTTCAGACACCCGGGGATCTGGGAGCCTGGACTCGGCCTCCTCCAACTGCAGCAGCCATTCCCACCCTCTGCTCCAGCCTGGGCTGGAGGACCCTGCGTCCTCTTGCTTGGGAACTCAGCTCTGTCCCTTGCAAGTGCTGGGCTAATCCTCCCAATGTGCTCCCAAGGGTGGAGGGATTAACGTGTCAACATATTTGCATTATAACAGGAGCGTCAGGGGCTTGGCTCCGAGAAGCCAGCAGCATGGTGAGGAGCCAGACACCGCTGCTGCTGCATCTCCCAAACCCCATGCGTGCACACCCCTTCCAACGCACCCAGCACCCTCCCCAGCCTGGTGCCCCACCGCCCCCCGTGGGTGCTGCACGTCAGCCCCAACTCACCCTTGACCTTGGGAGACCCAGCCTTGGGGCTGGTGCACCTCAGGAGACACACACACACACACACACACACACACACACACACACACACACACA
>NW_021703784.1:99391182-99461111 GCF_005190385.1 Monodon monoceros | reverse complement strand
GAGGGACCGGAAATAGCCCTGTCCATGCTGTCTCCTACTCCCAGCTCTGACCTGGGATCACCATCCCCCTGCAGCCTCCCATTATTTACTTATGTGTTTATTTATTTATTCCCATCTTGTCCTAAAGGATTTGCACAGCTTACAGAAGTACAACCTAATAGGAGAGGATCAAGAGGAGGGAGTGGAGTGTGGTGGGAAAACCCAGCCTCCGAAGCAGACAGGCTCGGGTTCAAGTCCTGCTCTTCATCTACTTATTTTGCTCTGGGGTCACCTTGCCTCTCTGAGCCTCAGTTTCCTCACGTGGGAAATGCAGATAATAATGCCCACCCAGGGGGATGTTAAGGGGATGAAATGAGAAAACACCAGGGGAGATTGAGCGAGTAGGTACTTGGCGCACGGGAGGTGCAAACAGCTCTTGGGTGCTTTCGTGGTTAGGAGAAGATGAAGGGAGAAGGAAGTCAGGGCAGGACAGGTGGGGGTGAAGAGCTGTAGCAGGCACAGCACAGCCCATCTCCGAATCCTGGGGCCTTCCGGGTCCCGAGCTGCAGGAAAGCGGTCTGGGCAGGAGTCTCAAACTTCTCGAATGCCAAGGTCCAGTAATTTCCCGCGGATTCCTCTCAGAGGGCAACACCACCATCACCCCACCTGCCTCTCTTGGGGTGCCTAGAGCCTGCAGGGTGGAGAGGTCTGGGGTTCCAGGTTGGGGACTCCGCCCTCACACCTAGTACCTGCACCCAGAGGTGGGGTCTTCAGCTCCTGGCCCCTGAGCCTCACCCCAAATCCGATCCCCTCTTCAGCCTTGAGCTCTGACTCCCGTGGCCCTGGTTCACTCTCCAGCACCAGCTGTTGGCCCCAGCCTGACCTTCAGCCCCTTGGCCCAGCCCCCAATTGCCCCCAACCCCTTCACCATCATCGTCACCTCCTCCAGGGGGACTTCCCAGCCTGCCCTGAGTGTGGTCTGGCTTCTCCCCAGCCATCAACTGCTCCAGGCCCCCCGTCCTCTCTTCTGTGGTTTCCCCCAAATCCTCCTCCTCCTGGGGGCTCCAGGCCTGACAGCCAGGAGGGGCCCGGGGAGCCAGGCACAGGCCCCCTGATCCACAGGCCGGCCAGGCCACTCTAGGCGTGCACAGAGCAGGCAGAGATTCCCCCCTGGCCCAGCCCAGGACGCTGGCGCTCACATATTTTGTAATCCTGCCCTGGGAGGTGGCTGCCTACTCTGCGAGTGGTGAATTTGTTGACACAGCTGTGGGGACTGAATGCCTATTAGAAACACCCGGTGGGAAGCAGCACCCAGGAGAGAGCCTGGGGAGTCCAGTGCAGAAACCCCCCACCGCTGAACCCTCAGCTCCACCACCCAGCAGCCACTGTTGTGAGTTGGAAGGATGGACCCATCCTCTCCCCAGCTCCATAGCTACTCTTGAAGGAGGCAGATGGGGAGAGGCATATGCCTGCCCAGCTCAGCTTGGGGCCTCAAGGGGGTGGGGTGCTGGGCGGCCAACTGCCTGTAGGAACAGGCTTCTGCCACCCCCTCACCGACTGGGTCCAAGTGGAGAAGGCTTTATGGGGCCAGAACAAACACCAGACACAGTCCATATCCTGAACAGTCCAGGCTCCAGGACCACCGTGCTATGATGCCGAGTGTGCCCGACAAGCGGGGATAAACTGAGGATAAACTGGTTCACGGGAACTGATGTTAAAAGAATTACAAAGTGTAGGCCTTTCAGAGGAAGTTGGTAGAGGGTCCCCTCGTTAAATAGACTCCAGTAATGTCAGTGTGGGGACTTCAGGAGAATGGGGGACCCCCCCCAATTCTCCCGTGCAGGCTGCGTGCTGTGGTCCCCAGCGATGGCCATATGATGCCTCTTCACTTCCCTGCGCTAAGAGTTCTCCTGTCACTGTCTCCCTTAGGGCCACACCAGGGCTTCGTGAGCTCACCTAGCTGTAAAGCAACCCTAGGATCCACTGGACGGCCTCTGTGCCCTCTCCTGTTTCCTATTTGCTCTCTCTTGGTTCTGAGTGGTCCTCAGTAGTCTGGGTCTGTGCAGTGGGTGCATGGAGGAAGGAAGTTCTACAGGGAAGGGTGAAACGGGGACACAGGAAAGGGCCCTTTTCTGTATAATAAATGTAACCCTTCCTTATCAAACAGGCACTGTACACTGTCTCCTATTCAACCCTCACCACCTCCCTTTGACTCAGGTGCTTATTTGTGTCCCCATTTTACAGATGACAAACCTGAAGCTTCTTTTTGGGGTGATAAAAATGTTCTGGAATTAGATAGAAGCAGTGGTTGCACAACTTTGTGAATATATGAAAAACCACTGAATTCTACACTTTAAAAGGAGAATTTTTCTTTTTTTTTAAGGCTCTAGGTGTGCGGGCTTCAGTAGTTGTGGTGTGTAGGCTCAGTAGTTGTGGCACACAGGCTTAGTTGCTCTGCAGCATGTGGGATCTTCCCAGACCAGGGCTCGAACCCCTGTCCCCTGCATTGGCAGGCGGATTCTTAACCACTGCGCCACCAGGGACGCCCCTAAAAGGAGAATTTTATCTTACATGAATTATATATATATATTTTTTAAGTGAGTTTGGACCTTATAAAGAAGAAAGAAAAAAAAAACAGGCTCAGAGAGGGGAAGGAACTTGCTCAAGGTCTCAAGTGAACAAATAACACAGCTGGGGTTGGAACCCAGGTCGTTTTAACACTTCCCACAATACATCCCTGCTTCCCTCATTTATGACTGAAGACAAGCTTTAATCTTACTACTCCCTCACTCAAGAACTTTCAGTGGCTCCCTATTGCTCCTTCCATAGGCCCAAGAGCTCCTCCAGGCCTGGCTACACCTCCAGACAGAAGAGCCTTCTTCCTCCTCACCGCACTCCACATTCCTCCCTCCCCCATCCACTGCCCACTCCTGCCTGTGCCCAGCGCACCCACTCCACCCATCCCTTTCCTCCAGGGGTCTCGGCTCCCATAGGCTTTGTTCAGGCCTGGGCCCTGACTCTGCCTCTCTGTCCAGCCCATCTCCCACCCCAGACCCGTCCATCGCTCTGTCTGTCCCCAGCCTCGTTGGACTGCTCTCCGTTCCATGACAGCTGAAGTTTCTCCCACCGCCCAGCCTTGGCACTTGCTGGTCCCTCTGCTTGGGACACTTCTCATGTGCGACTCCCCCCACCTACCCTGGCTGACTCGTGCTCATCCCTTAGATCTTGGCTAAGACACCCGCTGCTCCCTGCACGTGCCCGCATAGCTGCCCCTCCTGCCTGTAAGTTCTGACTCCAAATCTGTCTCTCCCTTTAACCACAACCTCTCGGAGGGCAGACCCGGGTCTGTCTAATTCCCAGAGGCACCCACAGCGCCAGCGCTGGGGAGCACACAGCAAAGGTGGGAGAGCTCCTGCAGTCCTAAAGCACCACACGGGCAGCTCTTCGGGCGGGAGCAGGGAGAGGCCACAGGGCCTCCCCTGGACCCCCTCGCGCCCCCTCACAGTGGTCAGCAAGTCCTTTCAGAACCGACGGAATCCAACCACTTCTCTCTCGTCTATCTGTCCACCCGCCCACTCCCACCCTGCTCTAAGCTCCGCCTCTGCTTGGAGCCCACGATGGCCTCCTCCTGCCCGCCCCCCGCACAGCGGTCTGTCCACCGGCAGCCAGAGCAAGCCCCTGGGAAACTAAATCCCACTGCAACTCTCCCTTTAGAACAAATCCAGGTTCTTTACCAGGGTCCGCAAGGCCTCCACCTCCCCGCTCACCACACTCCAACACACTGGCTGCCTTTAGGCCCTGGATCCGGCCCAATCCCTCCACACTCTGGGCTTTGCAGTTCCCTCCCTGGGCCCGCCTCCCGTGCCCGCCTGTGCCGCAGCGTGTCCTCCTCGGAGGGGCCTTCCTCCCCGCCATCGCCCATCTGAAACCAGCTTTCCGATTTACCTGTGGCCTGTCTCCCCAGCTCGGTTACCTCCCTGAGGGCAGAGCGCCGCTCTCCCTTCTCTGCGGGGTCCCCCTGCCCAGATCAGGCCCCTCGAAGCTCTGTGCTCAGTAAATATCTGTAGGAGGATGGGTGACGGGCTCTCCCGCCGGGCCGTGGGCCGAGAAGCCTCCACAGCCTCGTGGCTTCCCTGCCAGCAGGAGCCGCGGGAACCGAGTGCGCCGGGCGCATAGCCCCGGAGATGGGCAGTCCGTCCCGCGGCCACCCCGTGGGACCCGGTGGGGCACAGGGCCGCGCTCAGGCCGCTGCCCACCCAGACAGCTGCCCCTCCTGGGCATCCCTCTGACGCTGCCGAGGGAGGCTAAGGCAGAGTAACCAGATTAGCCTAAGCGGTTCCTCTTGTTTCCTGGTGTAATTGGATTGAGGCCATGTTTCGGTGCAGCTGCATTTAATATCGTAACTCCGAGGCCACCGGTCCCCTGAGAGCATCGGCGGATGGACATAGACGGGACTGGGCGGGGACTTCGGCCTAGAGAAGAAGCCAGGGGCAGGGGTCTCCCATCTCCCACCTGTGCGGAGGGCAAGCATGATGATCTCCGGTGTGGGGGGAGGCGGGCAATGTCCTTCTGAACAAGGGACACGGCCTGCTCTTCCAGCTTTTCTGGGCTGGGCAGGGGGCTGCGCACGAGGGAGAAAGCACTGGGTTGTCACCAGCACCCATGGGTGGGGGGTGCTCTGGACCGAGGGCAAGACTCTCGAAGGGGCAGGCCACTCCCAGATCTGATGCCAGACAGCCCAGGCCTGGGGTGTTGGGAGAGCCCCTGGGTTCCCGGCTGCTGAAGGACTGGGGAAGGAGGCCAGGCTGGGCCAGAATGGGCTCATGGGAGGCCCTTGGACCAAGTGGCCAAGCAGCAGCCTTTCCAGGCTCCTAGGTGGCCAGAGACCCAGGCCGGCAGTGGGTTGGGGGGATCCTCTGTAAAAAATGTCAGCCCAGTGCTAGGTGACCTTGAGATAATGGGCAGTGACACCAGCTGGATGCCCCTCCAGACCTGGGCTTAAATGTTAGTGCCTCCAGAGACCAAGGGGGAGAGGTGGGTGTGTGCATGCCAGTGTGTCTGTCTGTGAGTCTGTGTGTGCCCATCAGTGTGTCCGGGCTGAGCACGTGTGTATGTGTGTTGGGGGCAAGGAGCCCCCGTGCCCCCCACCTTCCCATCTGCAGCCTGAAGCCCAGCCATGTCTCCACAAATGCCCATCAGCACCTGGATCCTGAGGCCAGGCTGATGGGTGTTTAAAAACCAAGAAGCTAAACGACAAAATTGAGAACAGGGCACAGCTGAGGAGAGAGGGCAGGGTGGCCTCGTCACAGGGTCCTTGATTCCCAGACACCCCTGCCCCAGGCACGGCCCCAGTCCCACCTGATGTGCACACTTCCAGTCTCCCAGCGGGGGCACCTGTTGGGCAGATGAGTCACTTGGCCTGGTGTGGCTGGTGCCTGTCCAGCTGCTTCCTCCTGGAGGCTCAGGCCCATCTCTGAAGACCTCAGGCACAGAGCAGCTTCCCCCTCATCAATGAGAGGGGGCTGAAGCCCACCAGGGGCTGGGGAGTCACCCCAGGGTCGAGGGCACTGGCTGGGGTCTGTGGACCCCTCACTGGGCTGCATCCCCCTCCCTCACTCCCACCACTGCTCCCCACGGCTGGAGGGCCTGGCAACAGCTCCCGTCCATCACTCGGCCCTATTTTTGGGAGGTGATAACCCAGCTGTGAAAATTCACTCCATGCAGATCCCTTCCACGTGAGGGAGTCTTAGCCCCAAGCCGAGGAGATGAGTGGGGGCGGGAGTATGAGACGGAGAGGGATGGTGGAAGGGGAAGTTGGAGAGGAGACCCTCTGGCTGGTTTGTGGTTTGTGGCTTGCATCAGGCACCTGGCAGAGGGCACGGGGCAGCTCTGCCAAGCTGTGGGGATGGGGGTGGGGCTGGGGGTGGGGGTTCCTGGGCTGGTCTCCTGGGGCAGCCCACTGAGTACGAGGGCTAGGTCCAGAGCCTGGGTCCTATCTTGGCTTTCTCAATAACAACAGCCTGCTGCTCTGAAACTCAGTTTCCCCTCTGTAAAGTGGCTGTAATCTCACATTACAACCTGGCTCTCACCCCCCCAGGGTCCTTTCTACCTCTTCTTTGTAGGGCTGGCAGATAAAATATAGGAAACCCACTTAAATGTGTATTTCAGACAAACAACCAATACTTTTTTGGTATAAGTCCCAAAGATCACTTGGGGTATACTTAATACTACAAAAATTATTGGTTATTTCTCCAAAATTCAAATTTAATTGGGCATCTGGTTATTTTTTTTAACTTATTTACTTTATTTATTTTTGGCTGCGTTGCATCTTCGTTGCTGCGCGCGGGCTTTAGTTGCAGCGAGTGGGTCTTCGTTGCGGTGCGCGGGCTTCTTATTGCGGTGGCTTCTCTTGTTGCGGAGCATGGGCTCTAGGCACGTGGGCTTCAGTAGTTGTGGTGCCTGGGCTCAGTAGTTGTGGCTCGCGGGCTCTAGAGCACAGGCTCAGTAGTTGTGGCACATGGGCTTAGTTGCTCCATGGCATGTGGGATCTTCCCGGACCAGGGCTTGAACCCATGTTCCCTGCATTGGCAGGCGGATTCTTAACCACTGAGCCACCAGGGAAGCCCCGGGCATCTGGCATTTTTATTTGCTAAATCTGAACTCTATTTCGTTGGATCAAGTCTCTCGCCACCCCTCTGCCTGAGCCAGTCCAGCTGCTAAAGGGGGAGTGGCCAATAGGTATTTGCTCCATCCTGGCTGCACTGCACCCCTGGGTCCTGCCCCCTCTCACCGCTTGGGTGCTCTGGTGCCACAAACCACCCAAGTCATCCCAGTGTTTGCTGGGACCAGACCTCCAGCTCCTGAAGTCGGGGTTGGGGGCCCGCATTCTCCTGGCTGTGTGACCTTGGGTGATTTCACATCCCTCCCTGTGCCTCAGCTTCCTCCTCTGGAAAATGGGGATAATGGTGTCCACCATATAAGGCTGCTGTGAGGATTAAATGAGCTGATACTGGCTGAAAGTTTAGAGCGGTGACATGAAGGTTGGCCATCTCTAGATCCTAAGTGCCTGCACAGAGACCAGCGCAGAGGACATTCATTCATTCATTCATTCACCCAGAGCATAAGGCCGGCCTGTGACATGCCAGGCACTGTTCTGGGCTCTGGAGACAGATCAGGGATCTGAGCACTAGGCTGCTCTGGGCACCCAGGGAGCCTCCAGACCTGCCCTAACCTCAGAGCTGCTGAACCAGGGTGCAGTGAGGGGGGTCTTTGACCCAGGAGGTGGGAGGTCTGGAGGTACCTCAGTGGGGAGGCCTATGAGGGGTCAGAGGGCTTTGCTTGGGAAGTAGAAACCTGCAGGGTGATATGCAGCGGGGCACAGAGCATGGGGCATGGCTCATTTGAGGAGCAAAGGGAGAGAGGGGCAGGGGGGGTAGGGGGGGAGAGCTGGGAAGGTTGCTGGGGCCAGAGGTAGAGGCCCTCCATGGTCTCACCAGGACCCAGGCCAAGGCAGGTGACTGGCAGGGTAAGACTGTGTTTTAGGGAGATGCCTCTGGTTGCGGGGAGCGGAGGCACCAGTGAGGAGGCAGCAGAAAGGAGTGAGAACAACGTGGAGCGGGACCCCTGGGCTGTTCCCTCCAGCTTCCCTTCACCCCAGGGCCAGGTTCGGGGTCTCCCCTCCCTCTCCTCAGGAGCTGTGTAGATTGTCACTTCAAATGAGGAGGGAACAGGACAAGAATCCAGCCACCGAGGGGAGGGTCAGCAGGGCCAGGTAATCTATCCACCTCTGCCTGAGCCTCGGTTTGAGACTGTATGCGGCTGGGCCACCTACCAGCTGGGTGGCTTTGGACAAGTTACTTAGCCTCTCTGAGCCTCAGTTTCCCCATCTGTAAAATGGGAATAATAGTGGATTGTGATAAGGCTCCAAAGAAGCAAAGCGTTTAAAGTGCCAGGCTTTAGATGGTGCCCAAGGAGTGGTTCAGACCCAGGAGGGCCACCCACGGGCAGGGCCAGTTCTATCCAGATGGGGTGATGACAGGTCATCAGGAGAGCGGGGCCAGGTAGGTCCCAGCCTGTCTAGATGTGGCCCAGGATTCCCGGGGAAGGTCCTCATAAGCCACCCTGTGGGGTCAGCCTCACCTCCCATCTTCTCCAAGTAGAAGAAAGAGGCCCAGAGAAGATAAAGTGCTTCCTGGGGCCATAATGGAGACCAGGCCTCCTCAAGTCCAACATGCCCGGGTCCTCACACCCTTCCTGTCCTGCAGGTGGCTGGGGCAGGGTCTTGGATCCCAGATCTCCCTTTTCAGCCCTGGGGAAGCCAGGAGGCCAACTGATTTGATAGGGAACAACCCGTTTGGCCCCAGAGTGGCATCTCCTTGACCGAGCAGGAGACTCCCAGATGGAAAGGGTATGCTCAGGATCCCAAAATGAGGTCAGAGATCACTGGGGCAACCAGAGCCTTACCTACCCCAAGCTCCGAGAGCTTGGAACTTGGAGATTTGGTAATCTGCTTGCTGGGAGTAAAGCGCTGAGCTCAAGAACCCCAGGCAGCAGCTCAGGGGCCCACAGGGCTGATTAATGGTGTCTGGCTCCTGGGAAAAAGGGGGTCTATCTGGATGCGCTGGAAAGGTGTGGGCTGTCCCTCGAGGAGAGCCTGGTTCAGTGATGGGAGAAGGGCTACAATGGAGGGCATGCAGAGAAGGAGGCTGAAGGCACAGAGGGGGATTACTTATCCACCCTGTATTTGCTGTGTGACCTTGGACCAGAAACTCAACCTCTCTGAGCTTGCTTCCTCCTCTATAGCATAAAGATAAGTTCTCCCTCCCAAGGTTGCTCTGAGAGTCACATGGGATCCAGGGTGGGGGAACCCACTAGGGCTCAGCACAGAAAGCTGTGGTCACAAACCTCAGAGGTAAGAGGGCAGGGGTCAGGAAAGTTCTCCCAGAGCTTGGGCCTTGAAGGATGCATAGGAATTCAGGAGGTAGAAAAGTTGAGGGAACCTCCTTCATAAGCCTTACCACCCTGGTAGAGACAGGAAAGAACCCGACAAACAGGCTTCAGAGGCCTTGGGGAAGCCCTTCCTTTCTCTGTGCCTCAGTTTCCCCATCATAAAAGGAGACCATTGCCCTGAGCCAGCCTCATGTCTAGTTGTGACATTCTAGATGACTCCTCCCTGGGGGAAGGCAGGACTGGAGTGAGGAGGGTGTACCCCCCCAACATCCCTCTGACCGGCTAGGCTGACAGGTCACCCGTGGTACAGACGGCTGGGGGTGCGGTTGGCAAGATGCCTCCCCTCTCCCTCGTGCCAGGGCCTCCACGGCACCCCCAGTGGCCAGGGCCCCAGGTTCCCTCCCCTGCACTCTTTGTCCAGCCAGGCCTCCAGCCGCACAGCCCGGAGTCCCAGCTGCGGCTCTGGCCCCTGCAAGGCTCCTGGGGCTGTGGGGCCTCCCTGCCCTGAGTCCAGCCAGACACCAGCTTCTCCGCAGGAAGCTGCACTGTTTACCCTGCAGAGGCTCAGCCTTTACTCTCCGAGGAGTGCGTTTAGGAGGAGAGAACCCACGCGCACACGCACACTCCCACACCATCTGACGCGCCAGACCACACAGGCTCCCGGCCCAGCTGCAGGTGTGCAGCCCCAGCGCCGTCTACGGGCTGCGCCTCCTGAACTGGGGCCGGAGCTGGGCAGCCTCGGGACAGCAGGAAACTGGCACTAACTTTGAATTAATAAGTTAACAAGTGCCACATATGACCTCAGTCGGTCCTTCCCTAAACCTCCCAGCTTCGTTCTGTCCATCTTACGGATGCCCAAACTGAGGTTCTGGGCGGCTAAGTAACCTGTCCAGAGCAGAAGCTGGAAAGTGGCAAGTGGGGTTCAAAGGCAGACCTGTGGGACCTGGAGTCTGGTGCTGGCTGCCTCAGAAAGGAGGGAGGATGGGCATAGGGCAGCAGGGATCTACAGAGACCACAGGACAACGGCCGGGGGACAGCACGTCGGTCACAACCGGACACCCTGTGTACAGCATTAGGCAGCCCTGGGGGTCTGAGCATGGTGCCCCATGGCCCTCAGGACCTTGCAGTGGCGGGGGGGGTCTCTGGCCCCCTCCCCTGCATATGGCCCAGCATCCTCGGAGCCGTCAGCATCCTCTGGCCTGCCAGCTCCACCTCTGGCTGACCACGGGTGGGGCTGTACACCTCCCTGGGCCACAGGACCCCTCATAAAATGGGGCAGTTGGAGCAGATCAGGGGTCTTCACTTTCAGAGGGCTCACCTTGAGAATCTGATCCTGTTCCTGGAATATGAACCTCCTCCCCCAGACATTCAGGTTTACAAGGGATTCTTAGGGCTCACAGACCCTCAAAAGGCCAGGTGAGGGACCCCGGGGCCACACGTGGGGTGAAGCTGCAACAGGAAGCAAGGGAGAAAGAAATCCCAGATTCTGCCGGGAGCAGTTACCTCTTCCTGTGCTCCTAGTGCTTTAGAAATCTGCACTCATTTCATCCTCAGAACAAGCCTATAACCAGGGTGGGGGTTGCTCTTTATCACCCATCTTATGGTTGTGGAGACTAAGGCACAGAAAGGTGAGGCAGCGTGTCCAGGGCCACACAGCGGGAAGCGGCACAGCTGTTATTTTAACCCAGCAGTCTGGGCATTTAACCACTGGGCTTAATTTGCATGGTGGGTTCAGAGTGTGTGATTTATCATTATGCTTCATGACTTACAGCGATGCCACATGTATTTTTTGTATTTATCTGATGTTATGTCATTATTTTAATTAAAAACAAAAGAGCTGGATCAGCTGACCTCCTAATTTTAGCTTCTGGGATTCCTGCACTTTTGGCTTCCAAAGCCTCCTCCCCGATGCAGCCCCCAAAAGGCGACTGTCCTAGGCCCGCCTCCCCGGGGCCCAGCCCAGCAATGGGGGCGGGATCAGCCCCTCCATCCCAGGGCAGCGGGAGGATGATGTGAGGCCCTGCGCCCCATCCCTACCCCCCCGAGGCCCCAGCCGCCTGCCCCCTCCTCTGGCTCCCAAGTGGCGGGGCAGGGCCACGCAGGTTATGAGTTCAGCAGTCGATTCGGGCTCGCATCATCTTGTCTGCCGGGAGGATTTAGTGCGCTGTCGGTCAATAGTGCGCTTGTTTTGTTATCGACCTGCCGGCACAGCGCAGGAGATGGCTCGTCCCTCTCGGCCGCTCAGGCCTCTCCAGGCTGTGGAGCCTGGAGCTGGAAGCACCACTGGGCGGGTTGGGGGGCTCCTTGTGACCCCCCGCCAGGCCTCCTGCCACTCCCAGCCCCTGTGCACAGCCTGGCCTGGTGAGTCCTGACTCAGGGTCCCTCACAGGCCCAGTCTCCTGCCTCACCTGATGCTGGGGCCTCCTGCCTGACAAAGGGCCCTGGTCTCGTGCAGACCCCACAACCACTTCACAGATGGGGAAGCTGAGGCCCAGAGAGGTGCAATGGCACAAGCTGTACCTGGAGGAGGAGTTTCCAGGAACAGGTCCCCTCGTCTAGGGAAGCCCCCAGGTTGGTCCCAGCCCAGTCCAGGAGCAGGGGCCGCCTGGCAAGCTGGCAAAGGGACTCTGTCCTTGGCCTCAGCCCAGCCCCGGCCGTACCAGGTTACAAGGAAAGGTAGACACTGGGTCTCTGTCCATGACCTTCAATCACGCATTCATTCAACACATATTGCCAGATTGCTGCTCTGTGCGGGGCCCCAGGAACCCCGGGTCCCCCGCACAGCCCCGCACTGGGCAGAAATTGAGGGCTGGTGCTAACAGGGGGCTCAGGAGGGCTGGAAGGCTGCTTTCAGCAGAGCAAAGCCCTGGTGTCCCACACGGGAGCACAGGGAGAACAGAGAGATGAGTATGGCCAGCACGGGAAATGTGAAGGTTTGATGAACTGTATGCACTGCTCCTTGGGAGCAATGAATAAAGACAGCCCCTCCTCGGTTTACTTAACCAACCCCCGGAGGATGCGGACCCCCGAGCATCCCCTTCCCCGATAGTGTCCCAGACAGGCCCCTGGCCTCACTCTTCCTTCCTTCTCTCCCCACTTCCAAAATGGGAAAGAGCAAAAAAACTATTATTGTTCACGCCTCATCTCCCACCAAAGTTATTAAATTTCATTCCACGAACAAAAAAATCCATTTTTATTGCAGCGGGAGGAGCGGGCAGTGGTTTGCTGTTTTACGTTTTTATTTTTCAAAGTCCTGTTAAATCTGCCCTGATCAGCTGGGCGGCCCCACGGCCCCAGCACGCCTGGGTTAGTTACGGTGTTTCCTTCTCCACCACTGTGGCAGGCGGGGCTGGATCCCGCTGGCCCTGCCCCTGGCTCTCGGGTGACCCTCCATTCACCTGCAAGGAGTGTGGGGAAGCTTCCCGACAGCCTCTCGTTTATCTGGCATTTTATAGTTTTCCAGACACTTCCCGCACATTTCCTCCCGAGGCCCAGCCCCGCCATTTCACAGGAGACGAAACTCAAGCTCAGAAGGGTTCCGGGGCTTGCCCAAGGCCAGGAGAATCCTAACCCTTAGTTGCAGCTCTGTGGGCCTGGCCTGGCCTCCTTGGAGGGGACACGCTGGGCTCTGATCACAGGTCCCGGTCACCTCACTTGGTTCAGCAGGAATTCAGTTCCCACCTCTGTCACCCACCAGCTGTGTGGCCCTGAGCACACGACCTGGCATCTCGGGCCCTCAGCTGCCACATCCGCAGAAGGGATATAATGGCATCTCCTGCCTAAGGCCGCCATGAAGACCGAGATGCAGGGAGCACTTAGCACAGAGCTTGGTACCTGCCAACACCTCTCATCACCACCCTCCCCCAGCCCCCCAGCTTCCAACAGGTCTGCTGGACCCCCTGCTCTGCTCCCCTGCAGAGGGACACGGATCCGGCGCCCGGGGGTCGGGGAAGCACATGCCTTCATAGCTGAGGTCTGAGATGGGCGCCCAAGATAAATCGTCATCATGGCTATTTTTTCTCCCGAAACCATTTGCTAAAGACTTAATGACTGTCAATAAGTAGCCTGTTGCGTCGGCAGCACTGCCCGCTCGCAGAGGTTTCCCGGTGAAGCATTTAGGTGACGCAGCTGCCCAGGCCAGGCTCGGGAGTGTCACTGCACCCCCTCCCACGTGAACACGCCGCTCTGCATGTGTCCCTGCAGGGAGGGGACTGCCTCCCCCTGCCCAGGATGGGGCCCAGCCATTGCAGGGCAGAGCCAGCAGCCCCGCCCCCCCCAACTGGCCCCACATCTGGGAGGACTGCTGGGCGGGGAGAGCCCCCCACCCCCCCTCCCGGGCTTCCAGTGGCCGGGCTGACCTGAGAACCATCCCCTCCTCGAGCTGGCCCGGGAGGCCACCCGCCCCGCCAGGCGCAGACAGCTGACAGGCTGCACCTCAGCCAGGCCTGGCAGCGCTTCTCCCCTCCTGGTTCAGAGCTGTCTCGGGTGTCAGATGGGCTGTGATTCCAGGTGAAGACATCCCCCATGCCCCCCTCAACACACACGCACACACACCAGTGCCTTCCTGCTCTCCCTCCCTCCACCTCTCTCCACCACCCTGCCATCAAAAGCTGGGGGATGGGGTGTCCCGCATTCTCACGCTCCCCCCCCCCCTTCTCCTAGGCTCATCTCCTGCCCCATCCTTCCTCACCCCTCCCTGCCGCTGTTCGCTGGGGATTCCCTCTTCTTTTCCCTCCCAGACTGATTAGCTCGCGGCACTATCAAGAAAGGCAGCTCCAGATAATGTCCCCAGTGCTGCCTGTCGGCACCTGGGGCCGCTCCAGCCTGGGAAAAGGGGGTGGTTACGTGGGTGCCCATCTCCCACCAAGTCCCCTACAGTCCTGACAACCTCTAGCTAAGCCCAGAGGCTGACCCTGGCCAGGTTGGGAGGGCTGCTTGGGAGCATAGGTCCACAGTGGGGGTGGGCATGCCCACAGGACTGCAGCTGGGACCTGAGCACCGGGCTGGCAGCCAGCCCAGCCCCAGCTTCTCTGCCCTCAGCAGGGAGAGAAAGAGACACAGACAGAGAAGTGAAATCAGGACCCTGCATGCTGGCTGGAAGAAGTGCAGGCAAAAGCCGCTCGGCGTGTGGAGCCCTTCCCATTTCTGCCTGTACCTCCCTGGCCTCAGTTTACTTGTCAATCAAATGGGAATGCTGGCCTTGCCGGCTTTGCGGGGCGCTCTAAGATTCACTCAGCAGTAAATATGTGCGACAGTGATAAAAACCATCACCATCCTAGGACCTCATGCTTATGGCAGGCTCCACTCTGCCCCAGGCCTTAACATGCCCAATCTCCCTTATTTCTTTTTCTTTTTAAATTATTTTTGGCTGTGTTGGGTCTTCATTGCTGCACGCAGGCTTTCTCTAGTTGCGGCGAGCGGGGGCTACTCTTCGTTGCGGTGCGTGGGCTTCTCATCGCGGTGGCTTCTCTTGTTGCGGAGCACGGGCTCTAGGCGTGCGGCCTTCAGTAGTTGTGGCACACGGGCTTCAGTAGTTGCAACGCACAGGCTTAGCTGCTCCACGGCGTGTGGGATCTTCCCGGACCAGGGCTCGAACCCGTGTCCCCTGCATTGGCAGGTGGATTCTTAACCACTGCGCCACCAGGGAAGCCCCTCCCTTATTTCTTGATGCCAACTGGCAACACAGGTGTGGTGGGCACCTCCATTGTATAACAGCTGGGGCACGCCAAAAGCCGGGCCAGAGGCAGGGAGCAAGCCAGTCAGAGTCTCTGCCAGGGCTGAAGTGTCCTCCAGGGTGGAAGGGTGGGCCAGGCAGGTGCTGGGTGTGGTTGGGGCCACCTTGCCCCCAGCTCCCCAATGCCTGGTACAGAAGGGGTTTCTGGCACCGCCTGGAGGTGCCACGTCACCTGAACAGAAGGCGGAGCCCTTGCCAACGCTCCCCTCACATGACTCCTGCCAATTCAAACGCTGTATCTCAATGCCATTAATTTATATTTTGATTCGACTTTCTTCATTTTAACTTCGCACGACTCTGGTTTGAGAATCGTTTTAATGTATTTATCTGTGAGGCAATTTGTTAAATAACCCCCAGGACTCGGTGGTTTTCCGTTCTGAGCTTTCATGGCGAGGGTGTTTTAAATTAAATTAGTTGTCAGGGTCCCTGAGTGCATTGTAACGGGGATGAGTTCACTGCCAGCCCACTGAAAGTCAAGGGAACGTCGGCTAAATGGATGGGAGCAGGAAGTGCGCCACTCAGCTCCTCCCGGACCCCCTTGGTGCCCATTTTGGGAGCGCGGGAGTGGCAAGCCACCTGCAGGCTGGAAGGCCAACAGCTCTGGAGCCAGCCCCGATTCCCAAGCGGGGCCATGCCTGCCAGGCCCCTGAGGGCTGACTGTGTCTGATGCCTCCGATGCCGCAGGCTGGGGCAGCTCCTTCCCTGGGCTCCCTGCTCTGGGGACACCAGGTGGTGTGTGTGCAGGAGCCACAGGCCCGTCTGTGCCGTCACTCGCTGAGGGCAGCAGGGAGCCAGAGCCTGGTCTCTGCTTTGGGTCCGTGAGTCCCAGGGAGAACTGCTGGGGTTTTGGGGGGTTTGGGGGGCCTCATTTCCACATCAGTAGTTGCTGTGGGCTCTCCCTCACGGCTCTCCCAGGGGACACTGAAGCAGCGGGGAGGAGGCCAGGTGTCCTGCTTGCAACGCTTCTGTGCCCATCGGGTCGGCGGGTGCCCCGAGCAAGGCTCTCCCCTCCCACCTCCTGGAGCTACATGCTCCTACGGGTGGGCATGCTGGCCTCCTACCCCCGCCGTCCTGCCCGCCTGACCCTCAGCAACCCTCAACCAAGCCATTCCTTGCTTGTGAGGAAATGAGACACTTCCATTCTGCCCTTTAAACCTCACATACCCTGGGGAGCTGCCAGCCCCTGGCAAATGGACCGGGACACTGGTCACTGAGAGTCACTGGAAACCTCACTGGTCTCCCCAGGGTCCGCCCAGCCCGGGTGAGGAGGGCCGGGACGCTGGTGATGCTTTGGCACCTCCTCTGCAGCACCTGGCAGGGGCCTGACACAGCAGGTGTTTGGTACAGAGCCGTCCTGTGCACGGGGAGAGCGGGGCACCCTGGTTATCAGTGTGGGCGCTGCCGCTGGATGCCTGGGTCCAAATCCTGGCTCTGCTGCTCTCCAACTGTGTGATCTTAGGCTGTTTGCTTGCCGGTCAAGCAGCCCTTCTGTAAGAGGGGTCCTCAGAGGAGCACCGTGAGGATGGGGTGGGTCAGAGCACTCAGGAGCACCTGGAAGCAGTAAGCCTCACCATGTGCCCACCCTGGAGGCAGACATCTCCTCAGAAGAGTCACTCTTTAAATACACCTTTATAGCCACTTGGCAAGCTCCGATTCATCGATCAAGCGCCCCCCCCCCCACCGCCCCAGAGGTCGCCTCCTTTGGGAAGCCTTCCTGAGGCAGGGTGAGTTGTGGTCTCACGGTGCTGGGATGAACCTGGCTGCGTCCTCTCCAACCCGGCTGGCTGTGCACCGAGGGATGGTGGACTCTCTTTTCCGTCTTTTAAACCTTCCCTAGCTCAGGATAAGCACACACCCTGCCACATTCACCGTGGCCCCCATGAATGTTTGGTTTTGGAGGGGAGGAAGGAGAGAGGGAGGGAGATCCTAAAAGGCAGATCTGACTGTGTCAGGCCCTGGGTTGCAGCCCTCCAAGACCCCAGCCGCCTCTGAACAAAGCTCAGCCTCCTGCCCCAGCCTGCCGCCCTCTGCCTTGCCTCTCACGCTTCATGCTGCCCCCACTCTTGACCTCTGTGCCGTCACTCCTCGGCCTCTCCTACCCCGGCCCTTCTCCTGAAGTGCCGTCCTGCACCCCTTTCCTTGGCCACCACCGTACCTCCATACACGTGTCCAGCCCATTTTTCCTCTGGGAAGCCTTTCCGAGGCCCCCAAGTCAGGGTCAGGTGCCTTTCCCGGTTTCCTTCCTCCAGCACCATCACTGCCCCATGTCTGGCCTGTCCTCCTACTAGACTGTGCTGGGGTGCTGGGGAGAGGACCAGAGTGTCTCAGCGACCATGGTGTCCCTCCTGCCTGGCTGCTGTGTCCTAGGTGGGCTCTGGAGGCACTTGGTCAATGAATGAATGAACAAATGATTGATTAAGGTCTTTGTGAAACTCTGGGCTCCTGGCCACTGAGTGCCCGAGGTGTTGTCTGGCAGCCCCCTCTCTGCCAACCTTCACTGGGCAGTGGGTGCCAGGCCTGGCTGCCTTCTGGGAGGCAGGGGAGGGGGGAGGGGAGAGCTGAGAGAGCTCTGTACTGTTTAATGTCTGGCCAGAGGCCCTACCCTCTGCACCCCGCTGCCCTATCGCTGTCAGGACGCTCTGGGTTTTAACAGGGCTGGAGAGGAGGAAGCCACAGCCAGCAGGCGGGTCTCAGGCGAGGACCGTGTGTCGTGCACACACACCCGGCCCCGCGTGCCCAGCCAGGGCAGGGCCTGAGGGCCCTGGCTCTTTGGCCAAGAGAAAACAGAGACTGCTTGTTCCGGTGCCAGGTCCTGAAGAGTCAGGACCCCGGGGCCCCAGCCCCAGTGAGGACATTGATCGGCCTCCCAGACCTCACGTCCCCCTCCCTGTGGAGCCAGAGCCATCGGACGGGTCTACCCCCGAACAAGCAGGCCCTCCCTGGGTGAGACAGCCACCCCCAGCACCCGAAGGGCTGCATGTGGAGCTGGGAATGTCACTTGCTTGCTGGCTTTCTGTCCTCAAGCCCGGGCTGTGCAGTTTGGGATACTTCCCCCCTTTACTGATGTTTATTCATGGAAACCCAGCCTGCATCTGTCCTCAGATGACAAGAGAGAAGATGCAGGACAGAGAGGGAGAGACGGGGCGGGAGGGGGGGCGGGGGGACTCGTAGAGATCGAGGGGCTCGGAGAGAAGGAGACCTCACGTATGTGTGGGTGTCCCTGTGCAAAGCCAGACAACCTACAAAGATCCACCGAAGATGAGCTCTCTCCCCGCAGCTGCCTGACAACAAGAGGAGCCATCACTCAGATGCGATTCGTCACCTCTTCCTCTGTCGCTGGTTCCTTTTCAAACCTCTCCACAGCTCTCTAGGGAGGGCCCGGCCCGTCCCCTGCCCTCTGCCACCCTTTCTGGGGCCGGGGAGGAAGTGGGAGGCTTTGTCTATGCTAATTGCATTGTTAGACTGAGGGTGCTTGCGCTTGGCTGTCTAATTTGGGGCCTTTATTAAACATGACTGCTGGCTGACAGGTGGGCGAGAACCAGTGGCGTTGCTGCCCGTGTAGGGAGAACCCGGTTTCAGCACACGCTGAGGCCTGTCCCAGCTACCCCCCCCCTTCCCGCCCCCTCCAGCACACACACCCAGGTAACCCAAACCTCACTCCCCTCAAGGTGGTTTTATTCCCAGATGAGCTTCAGCGAGCAGAGGGGAAGGAGCTGCTAGGAGGGTTGCTGGGCAGTAATGGGGGCTTCTTGGGGCCCTGAGACTGCCCTACCCCACCCCCTGACGAACTCCTGTCCATCCTTCAAGAAAAGCATAATGTCACTTCCCCCGGAATTCTTCCTCCTCTCCTTCCTTCATTCCGCGGGCTTCCGTGACACCTGGTATACATATGGGCTGTTTTCAGTTGACGCACGAGTGGCACTTCCGATGAACAGGCAATCTTCTAGGTGTTTTATGACTGTTAACTCCTGCAGCCAGTGTTAACCCTAGGAGGAGCCCACCAGTATCACTCTCCACGCTGCTCAGATGAGGAAACTGAGGCACAGAGAGGTTAAGCGATCAGTCTGAGGGCACACAGAGCCCGAGTTCACCCTGCTCCTGTGTCTGTGCCCTTGACCACTCTACAGTGGCCTTTTCACTGACCACATTGCCCTGAAAGGCTTCATTCAAATGGAGACTGCACTACAGCAACTGAGCCCTCACACCACCTTGATCCCCTTATAGCCAGGAGGTGCGGCAGGAGCCCTGTCCCCTTGCAGCTGTGGTGTCCCTGTCCCAGCATATGTCAGTCTCATCAAATGTCAGTTTGTCGGTGTGGCTCCGCCCCCAGTGCCTGGAACAGTGCCTGCAAAGAGTGGGTGTTCAGTAAATGCTGACCGAGTTGTTACAAGAACCTCACACTCACCCTAGTTTGGGTGCCAGAGTGCAGGAGGAGGCTGGGCTGAACTGGGCTGAAATCTGTGACATTTCCTTTGGCCTCCTATGTGGTGGGATGTGCCCCCTCCACATCCAGAATGCCCAGGTGGGCCCAGGGTATGGGCAGAGGACTTAGCAGATATAAGACCAGGATTTGGGAAGACCTCTGCATAAGCCCAGCCCGAGTCAGCCCACAAACTCAGGGCTCCCTCTGGGAGGCAGCCAAGGCTCATCACTTGTTCATTGGTTCACACACCTCACGCTGACTGAGCACCTACTGCGTGCCAGGCACCGTGCAAGGCGCAGGGGGCTGCTCAAAGAAGCAAAGGGGAGGTGCGGCCCTCACAGTGTGGCGGGACCAGGCACTTGTGTAGAAAGGCAACTGTATGCCCAGCCAGAGGACTGAAGAGGAGGGACCCCTGTCTAGGGAAGTTCGAGAAGGCTTCATGGAAGAGGGGGCATTTGAGCAAGGCCACGTGGACATCCAGGCAGAGAAGGGGCCAAGGCATGCCAGGCAGAGGCTTGGACAAAGTCTCAGAGGCATGAACAAGGCCATATTTGTTTGGAAAATTAGCCAACAGAAGGAATGGAAATGGGGGGGTGGGGGGGTGGAGCGGGTGGCCAAGTATAAGAGTGTCTCATTTACTCCTTTGAAAAGTAAAGTTGGAACTTAACATTCCACTGAGGGATGCTCTCAAAAGTGCCCTGGCTGCCTAAATTGGGGCCAGAGGGAGGTGTTTTAAAATGCAGATTCGGGACCCCACCCACAGATAATCCGCTCCTGCAAGTTAGGGGTAGCACCCAGGACCATGCATTTTGAACAAGGCCCTGGCCACGGGGTCAGAGGCAGGTGACTTAGAAAGCCCATGCCGGCACAAGGAGGGACCCGAGGTCCCGGAGGCTGGACTGGGGTCCGAGCAGGCGGGGCCTACCTACTCCTCTCCCCTAGCAGAGGGTCTTTGCCTCCAGCTGGGGGCGGGACGGAGGCATAGCGTGAAGGAAGGACGGACAGTGGCAAAGTCAGCGCGCGGCGCATCCATCTGCCCTGACAGCCAGCAATTACACCGCGTGATCGCCAGATTACTCCAAATGCATTTATTACAGGGGTTAGAAGCGGGGGACTTATTTACTGGCAAATCCATACTCATTACAAGACTCAGCCTAGCCTAGACTGAAAACAGCTCAACTGAAACAAATAATTACCAAAGTCCTTCCAGCGCGAGGCTCTCAGGTGGTTGGGGAGGGAGGTGGAGGAGCGCCGGGCACTTTCCATGAAGAAAAGGCAGGAACAGGCCGCCGGTTGAGGATGCCCCACCGCCCGCCCGACGCGATGCGATGCGATGCGCATGCCCGCCCAGGTTATGAATATGCAAATAGGCCCCGCAGAGGTAGGGTGGGGCTGACACGCTTGGCCCAGAGGGCTCGGCCCACTTCCCACACCTACCGAGGCCGAGAGAGGCCTGGGGAAGGGGAGCGACGTGGGGCCTGCAGGGTTCCCAGACTGGGTCTTCGAGAGGCAGCGCAAGTCCAAGGAAAGAAACAGTGGGCCAGGCACAGAGCACAAGCCCCCAAGTTGTTGAATGAAGGAAAGGATGAAGTATAGCCCAGACAGTCCTTGCCGGGATCTCACAGGCCTGAGGACCCACTCTCGTTCCTCAGGCTGGGGGGCCGTGGAGGGGCCACCTCCCAGAGTATCGCCAGGCTGGGGTCTTCTCCAGGTACCCCTTCACAGGCTCACACAGCTGACAGACACTGGTCATCCCTGGGGGCGTAGACTTGGGGGGGCAGAACACTGGGCTCTAAGGCTCCAAATGCCTTCTGCACCCACTTGGGACTCTGGGGTTTCAGAAAGAAAATCAATCCAAGGATTTTTTAAAGACTGACAGAGCTCGCCTGGACTCCTGCTCCCATTAGACAGATGAGAAAATTGAGGCCAAGATGGGGCAGGGCCAGCTGCAATCTGCCTGCGCAGGGATGGAGAGCTCCCCGCCACTCTGCGCTCTTGGGCCTCCTGGGTGGCAGTGGCAACAATCAATGCCTGCGTGGGGAGCTGTCAGGCCAAATGAAATGTGGGCCCGGCCTCTCTGCCCGCTAGGCAGATGCTGGCACCGCCACCCGCGCCTTAAATATTCATTCACTTGACAGAACACTAATTAAACAAAGTAAGGTGCATTATTACTTGATTAAATTTTTTATTGGCAGCTTAATTGGTCTGTTAGTTGCCCCTTAGGGAGTTGGTCACCCGCTTCCCCCTACCCACGCCGTGTGGGAGGGGGCCCCTAGCCATCCCTGCGCCTCCCGCGCCTCCCACCCCTTCCCTGCCTGTGGGGCCACCTGGGCGCCCGCCCCACCCCCACCCCCACCCCCCGCCACCCCAGAGCCCCAGTGCCAGTCTGGGCGCCAGGGGTCTCGAGCCCCGCCCCGCCCCAGGGCCAGTGGGAGAGGCAACCAATCAGCGCCTAGGGGCGGGCCTCTCGCCGTCAAGCTCGGTTCCACCTAAAAATGCGCTTCTGAAACACTTTGGCGAGGGAATGGACCCCAATTTGGAGGGGAAGGCCTCGGTTTGATCCGCCTGCAGTGGCTGGGTGATCCACCGCTCTCTGGGCCTGGGCTTCGGTTTCCGTATCTGTGCCACGGCAGGGCTGCCCCCATAGGCCCTCTATCCAGGTACAGACACCTCCGTGCCCACTGCCACCGTGCTACCTGTTCCCCCAATCAGAGTGGGGTTCCCCCAGTCAGGTATGGCCTGGGGGACCCAGAGCCCGCACGGTCCAGCCGTGGAAGGCCCTGGGAATGCCCCCTCGGAACAGGTCCAGCCTCCCACCACCCCTACAGGTAGCCCGCTCTGCGGCACCCCTCTTGGGTGCTCACCACCTCCCAAGTCTGTGGCTGGACACGCCCACCCTAAGAGGAGCTGGAACCTGCATGTTCCCTCTTCACAGCCCACACCTCCTATGTGCTTCTTCCATCCCCTTGGCGTGATGGGAGTCTGAAGCCAACCTTTGCCCCTTTCAGACAGGCTGCCCCTTCCTCCTCTCTTCCCCCAAGTCTATCCTCTGGGGAGTCACAGCAGAGGAGAAGGGCCAGGGGCCGTCTCGTTGCTTCAGCACTAGCCAAACCCCTGTGCGAGCCTCAGTTTACCCCAGTGCAAAATGGGTGCCCATCGTCATCCTACGGGCATGATTTAAGCGTGGGGCGCTGGAGCAGGAGCTCGCCCTCTCCACTCTGAGCTCTCATCCCACCCGCTGCAAGGGCACTGCCTCCACCACCCCGCTTTACAGATAAGGCGATGGGTGCCGAGGGGCTCAGTGACGTGTCCAGGGTCTTCTGGAGGGCCCAGGAGAGAGAGGAAGCAGGCAGAGTGGAGGTAGCAAGGCCAGGGAACGCTACTGGAAAACCAGAGGTGGGCGAAGCTCTGTCTGTTCTGTTCACATGCCCACTCGCCAGCAAACGGTGAACCTGCTCTGGGGGTGCGGGCAGGAAAGAAATGGGCCCTTCCCGGGATGGCGTGGGTCTGTGTGTCACACCCCTACCTCCAGCCCTGCCCAGTACGACCCCCAGACCCCCGCTGCCCTCTCCATACCCTCCCACTCTCCAGAGAGGATCTAGGCCTGGCCGATGACAGAGGAATCATCTGGCAGCCTCAGAAGCCGCCGCTGGCGAGCAGGAGGTGAGGTAATTGGGATCGCCGGCTGTGGGAGCAGGAAATGAACGGCCGCAGGCCGCGTGGAGCGGGAAGCTGTTCAGTGTCATCAACCTTATCTGGGAACAGGCTGCCCAATTACAGGGCCCCGCCTGCTACTCCGACAGCTGCCAGCTCTGGCTCCGCTGCTGCCCCCTCCCCAGTGTCCTCACAGCACCTCTGGGCCTGGGGCATCTGCTGCCCCTTCCAGAAAGCACCAGGCAGCTGCCCAGAGAGAGGCCTGCCCTGATACTCCCCTGTCCAGGTGTGCAACTCACGTGACCCCCAGCCAGGCCTAGCATACAGGGGAGCAGCTACCAGGTCCCACCCCCCGGGCCCTCCTCACTTACAGGTGACGGTCCAGGCCGAGCCCTGCCCTGGGCTGCCTCTTCTCCTACGGATCAGGCGTATTCAGGCCAGGAGCTGAGATGAGAAGCGAGGAGCACACAGTCGGGCCGGCAGGGGTCCCCAGCTGCCCCATCTCAGGGTTCCCTCGGGGAGAAGGAGCAGGTCACCCTTCTCAGATGCCTCACCCCCTCTACCAGCCACCAATGAGGATTAATAATCCCGTGGGTGGACGGTGCTCAGAAACGCAGCACCACTGGGAGCCCTGACAGCCTGTCATGTATCAGGAAAACAGGACTGTGACGGGTTTGCAGTTGTACATAACGCAGCCCGATATTAGCAGACCACGCTGTGGCTCACAGATCAGGGAGGGGAGGGCTGTCCCAGGAGGGCTGAGCCGAGGGTGACACTGGGCCGCCCTTCCAGACTGGCGATGGGGAGGCGCCCGGCAGTGCTGTGTGCGCAGCCACGGCCCAGGAGTGGCCTGGGGGAACAAGAACGGCTTTGGGATTGGACCCACCTGAGTTCAAATCCTGTGACTTCACCAATTCATGCCTCCCTTTCCGCATCTGTAAAGTGGGGGCGCTGCTGCCTGCTCCTAGGGTGGTTTCTGAGAACTCAGTGGGCTCGTGGACAGAACACTTGGCGCAGTGCTGAGCACAGAGTAAGTGCCCAACAAGTGACCGCCCCCTCCCCCTCCTCCCACAAGAGCACCAGTGTCCCCCGCCTGTCAGACCCTCCTTTCTGGGAAGTTCTCCGTCAGACCTGCAGACAGAAAGGAGCACCCTGCATGAGGGACACGTTTCTGCAGCCCCCTCTCCTAATCTGGCCCCTGGGGTGATGCGTGCTGGCGCGGGGCTGCCCTCCCCACCATACACACTTATGTGCCCTCTGGGGCCCACAGAGTCGTGCAAGAGTCCCCTTCCTGTTTGAAGACACCCTTTGCTAGGCAGAGAGGAGCCAGATGGCCTCAGGATCTCCGCCCCTCTGCCCCTCTCTCTTCGTCTAAAAATGGGCCATGATGGTCTGTTTGGCCTTGGAGAGCACTCCATGCCCGGCACCCTTGCTAGCTGGGAGCTCCCCCAGGGCTGGGAGTGGGTGTCTGGCTTTTCTCTGTCCTGGAGCTGGCACTGAGCCTGGCACCAAGTGGTCACTTCCCACGAGGTACTGAGTCCACCTCGGCAGGTGAAATTGCTTATCAAGCAGCAGCTGTGCACGAACGGGGCAGACAAGCGTCCTGCCATCTCTCTGGCCTGAGCCACAGGTGGGGGGGGACCGGAAGGAACCGCAGTAGGCTGTCCCCTCCCCTAAACCCAGCCTCCGGCCAACTCACCTCAGAGACCTGGTTCCTGCCCTCTCACTCAGCCTTATAAGCTAGCAGCTAACTGAGGCCAAGCGTGGTATAGGGGCCACCCAGGGCCACCAGATGGGCATACTGAGATCCCTGTTTAGGGGTAACCAGTGTGGTGCAGACTGGCCTGCAGGGAGAGGCCTGGTGGCCAGGGTGGCCTAGGGGGGCTTCTTGGGGGAGGTAGCACGGGAGCAGAGGCCAAAAGGAAGGCCAGGGAAGGCCTTGAGCTGGGCAGGGATGCTGGGGTGGAAAGGAGGACTCACTGTCCTTGTGGCAGTGAGTCTGGAAGGTAGACCAGCCCCAAGTATGGCGCCTTGAGTCTGAAGAGCATAGACGTGATTTATAAGACAGACTGGGAGGGCTTCCCTGGTGGCGCAGTGGTTGAGAGTCCGCCTGCCGATGCAGGGGACGCGGGTTCGTGCCCCGGTCCGGGAAGATCCCACATGCCGCGGAGCGGCTGGGCCCGTAAGCCATGGCCGCTGAGCCTACGAGTCCGGAGCCTGTGCTCCGCAACGGGAGAGGCCACAACAGTGAGAGGCCTGCGTACCGCAAAAAAAAAAAAAAAAAGACAGACTGGGAGCCTTCCCAGTGGGGTGGGACAGGCCCCTCACCCAGTGCCTCAGACCCCTGACTTCAGCCCGAGGTTCATACCGTCCCAGCCCCAAATCATGGAGACCCTAGGACTGGCCTAGCGCCCCTACTGCGTCCTCAGCTGTCCCCAGTGAGCGCCACTAGTGGGCAGAGCCCCCAGGATCCCCTCTGTCCCACAACCTGTTGGCCAGTTGGCCACGCCTCTTCATCACAACCGGCCCTGCCTGCTGCCACCAGACTCCGGACCCACCACCCAGGCCCCATCCCTCTGGGCCATGAGGGCTGGCGGCCCACCTGGCCCCCGGCTGTCACCTACAGATGGAGGTCTGGGTTGTGTCTCCCGTCTGTCCACTCTCCCGTAGAGCCTCCTGTTCCCGCAGCTGCTCCCCCTTCCTCACCACCCTCCTCTCTGCAGACAGCTTGGTTGGGCTGAGTCTGAATTTCCACTAGGAGGGAGGGCCTGTTCCTTCTGTTGTGGAAGCTGAGCCTGGGGAGGCAGCAGGAAGCAGTTGGGTGGATGGGTGGGGCTGGGGAGGGGCACTGGGTTTCCCCAGGGGCCCTGCAGACCGGGGCTGAGGTCTGGCTCCCTCGGCCCCTCCTGTGGCTCGCCTGCCACAGCTCCTACGAAGCCAAATAGGCAACGACATCCAGGCCCGGATGGCCCGGAGGCTGAGAGACAAGCGGGCTGTGGTCCCACCTGCCTTGGCTCCATACTGGGGGCTCAGAGCAGACTCCTGAGCATCCTTTCCCCTTCCTCCTCTACCCCTCCCCACAGGGAGAACAAGCTGTGCTCCCATTTTGTGGATGGGAGGGCCGAGACCCTGAGGATTGACACTGTCTCCTGGGGCCCCACTGCTCACAGAGCTCCCCAAGCGCCTGGCCCGTGTGGCTCTCAGCGGGAGCCAGCGTGGCCTCTGTCCCCACTCTGCTGTACCCTGCGTGCTCCAGCAGCCCCTACGGGACAAGAGCACACCCAGTAGTCACAAGCCAGGCCTGGTGCTAAGAACTGTACCCAGACCAGGGCTCTCTGTACGGAGGGGGCACCGAGGCAGTGCAGAGCAGCAAGGAATAGACCTGGCAGTCCACCCACGGCCCACCCTCCATCCATCCGTGGATATTCACTGCTTGTCTAACGTGCCAGGCCCTGGGGAACAGGAGAGAGCTGAGGTTCCTGCCTCTGCAGCGCTCACTGCCTGGTAGGGACAGACAATGGAGAGGAGTTACGCTATAGACAGAAAATGTCACGTTGTACCCTGTGCTGGGAAAGGACACAGGTGAGATGCTCCCCAGCTCCTCCTAGACCCTATGGGGGGGAGCCATGTGGGATGGGGACAGGCAGACCCTGAGCTGCCTGCTCCCACCCCCAGCTCTGGCTTTGCCTCCCCTCCCCACCCCCGGGGGGCTGTGCAGAGCTCCTGTCCCCTGTGGTTCCTGCTAATGAAGGGCAACTCCACCCACCCAGAAACCGGGCTGCTTCCAGCTGGTATTTAAAGAGGTGTCTCTGAGTATGATGATGGCGTTCGTTCCCATTCCTGTCTTGTGCCCACCCCACAGTGTCCCTCTCACGGCAAATTGGAGACAGAGCTACTGGCTGCCCCTCGCCCCTGCTCTGGCACCAGAGGAATGCCTCATCCAGGCTGGGCTCCCTGCCAGGCCCTGTGCGGGGCACGGCAGATTCAGGGACAACTAAGGCCTAGGGCTGCTCTCACGTCACCCCAACTGGCTGTGAATGAGGGTCAACTTCTGGATCAGGGTGGGGGAAGCAGGGAAGGCTTCCTGGAGGAGGCAATGTCAGCACAGAAAAGAAAAGGCAGGCAAGAGCCAGACTTCAGTGCATTAGGAAATGGCAGGTGGGAGGTTCATCAACTGTTCTGAGAAATTTGGCTGTGAAGGGGAAGAGAGATAGAGGGCAGTAGCTGGAGGGAAAAGGGAGGTCCAGGGAGGGTGTTTTTAATAGGAGACACGAAACCTCCTTAAAAGCTGCCCGGAAAATGCTATCCGAGGAGGGATGGCCACTCAAGAAAAGAGAAGATGAGTTTCAAAGGGAGGACCCCTCAAGGCAGGAAGGGGCTGGCCAGGGGTGGGTGGAGGCCTGGAGCAAGAAAGTTTACAGGTTGGGTAGGTAGCAAGAAGAGGGGACTTTCCGTCTTCTCTGAGAAGTGAGAGACAAGGTCATCTTTCTCCCCATGAAGGACTCACCCACTTAAAAGATGAGGAAACTGAGGCCCAGGAAGGTTCCATGGCTTGCCCTGGCTCGTGGACTGTCTGGGGCCCACTGGCTAGCTGTCGGCCTGCGCTCTGTCAGGTGACTCTGGGCTGAGAGGGGATGAAAGGGGTGAGGGCCCGAGGGCATCCTACGGGGAGCCCAGGGCCCACTTTGTTGATACCTGCTGGAAATGCCGCCTGCATATGTAGGGCAGCGTGTGTTCTGAAGCGCTCAGATCAAGCCTGCTGCCGAGCACAGGCTTCTGGGGAAGCGGCTGCCGCCTTCTTCGCAAACTCGTTAATAATCCCTGCTGTCAGGCAGTCCTTCCTCTGTCTAACCTAAATCTCTCCTGTCATGGCTGAGCCAGCAGTCTCTGCGGGGCTCGGCTGTCCTGGAGCAGGCTGCCATCTGCCCCGCAGGGGAGGCCCGCCCTGCTCCCACACCCTTGGCTATGGGCACTAAGGGCAGAAGTGTGTTGAGGCCTCACCCTCTCCACACCAGTGGGTGCTCATTTCACAATGACGTCTCCAGAGAGCTGGGGCCCCCTTGGTCTCTTCCCAAATCTCCTCTCTGAACTGGGGATTGCCTCTCTGGCTCGGGCTGGCATCCGGCTCCTCTCTCCTACCTGGTGGGAGAAGCCTGGGCCATTCACAGGCTAGGGCACCTCCTGCCACCCCAGGCCAGGCCTCCATTCCTGAACTGGGCTGGAGACAGGAGTCAGTGGCATCCCCTGGGTGGAGCACTTAACACGGTGCCCAGTACGTAGGAAGCACTTGGTGAGGAAGCCGACCCCAGGCCATCGAGGTGGTGCGCAGGATGGTGTGGAAGGAACCCGGGACGTGGCCTCGCATCTCAGCCCCGTCACTCGCTGCCGGCTGACCCCGAGCAGACCCCTTCCGCTCTCCAAGTCTCTTTTCCCACCTGCAGGCGAATGAGGGGCTCTGGAGCTGGTGGCTGTGCCACCAGGCTGGGAGCAGCCAGAGGGGGGAGGGCAAGGTGGGCAGGGACTCCAGCTCCCCCAAGCCCCTGCCCCCAGGCAATCATACCTGCTGAGGGTGCCGCTGAGCAAACATCCCTCGTGGGTCCCCAAGGCAGAATCCCTGTGTCCCTCCCGCTCCAGCCTTGGGCTGTTTGCACAGAGGCGTCTGGGTCCAGAGGTTCCTATGGCCTCAGACCAGCCCTGCCTGCCCCTCTCCAGGCCTGGGTTCCTGGCCACACTCCCACGGGGGACACAGACATCCCTGGCCCAGCCTGACCCAGCACGTCAGCCCGCCAGGACCGCAGGCCTGGCCTAGCCGCCACCTCCAAATCCCAGCCTGCAGGAAACCGTGGGCTGCAACAGCCCCGTTTGCAGAGCCCAGCCTGATTAATCTGCTCCATTAAAGGCACTGATTAATTGGCTTAATTAAAAGGGTAACCTGGAAGCCAGCAGAACTCCCTCCTAACAAGGCACGAGGCGGTGCAGAGGCAGTGCTGGCGCGGAAGAGGGGAGCCCCCCGCCCCTCCTAGGGCCCAGCGCAGCCCTCAGCTTCCGGCAGCTCCCGGCCTACGTCGGCCTGGTGACTGCTGACCAGCCCCCCAACCCCACACACCCCTCAGTCAGGCTCAGCGTGCTGGCAGGAGTTGGAAGTCCCACATTCACACGCACCACTTGGCTGCAGTTAGGAGCCTGGAATGTAAGTGGCCATAATTAGACAGCACAGACAGGCTGCAGCTGCTAAAGTTTAGCAGGCCTAGAGGGAGGGATGGCCGTGGTGGAGAGGATGAGCCTGGCCACACTGTTCCTGTCCCACAGGGAGCTGGGTGGGCCCTAGCAAGAGCACTACTGGCACTGTGGCAGAACTCCACCTGGGCAAGGAGCCCCTGAACCACCAGTTTCCATGATCACGAAGCTCTGGGGTCAAGAGAACCAGGTTTAAATCCCACCTCCACCTCTAGAGACTGGGTGGTTGTGGTCAGCTACTTTGCCTCTCTGAGCCCCCATTCTTCATTTGCAAAACACCTGCCAGAGATGCCTGACAACTTCCCTTCCCAGGCAGGCCCTCCCTGGCTCAGCAGAGGGGAGTGCTGGGATTGATTAGTCACGTCTGCCCAGGGCAGTGGGTAAGGAGTGTAAGCGTGTAGGCTCGTATGCCACTCTGATCCCAACCATCCTGCCAGCCTCTGAAGAGGCTAATCTCTGTGTCAATATTTCAAACCTTTCCCACAGTCAGAGGAAAACAATTTTCACAACTCCTCGAACATAAGGCCTCACTGCTGAAAAAGGTTTTAAACAGACAATATTCATTTGCGCTTCCCGCCACCCTTCAAGATTTGGAACTGAGCAACCCTGGTTCAGAACTGAGGCTCTGGGGTGGCCTGTCCGGAGCCATCCCCTGGCCCTGAGGGTATTCCTTCTCACTGGAAGGAGGAGGGTGGGGGCATCCTCCAAGGAAAGAATTCGCACTGGCTTGGAGACCCTGCCCTCCTCCTCCCACGAACACTGCCCAAGATGCCAGCCAAGTTCACGAATAGCCCCCACCTCTTTCTCAAGCAGAAATGGCATAAACACGTAACGTGGTGCGTCAGGAGCAAGCGGCCTTGGAATAGTCACTAGCTGCCCTTCTTGAAGCCCCCCCCCCCGAGAGGAAAGACAGGACCTGGGGATGGGGTGGGGGTGGCCCCCAAGATCCAAAGGAGCCCGCTTAGGCCCCAGAGTCCCTAGGGGATGGGCAGGGAGTGAGATTAGAGGCCACGGGTGCTCTGTCCATCAGTTTAGGATGTAGAAAGGTTCGTGGGGGTAGGAGGGAGCCCCTGAGGGTCTGAGCCCCAGCCCTGCCCATCTTGTGGACAAGGCCTAAGGGCAGTCTGGCCAGCCCACTGTGCAGGGAGGAAGTCACCGACCCTGGCCCCCTGCCCCCATGTGCTCAGTAACCCTGGGCTCAGAGAAGAGAGTCGTCTGGCCCAGGTCCTGAGTACACACGGCTGTCAGCTCGCAGCCCTCTCCCACGCTGAAACTGCAGGGTGGAGGCTCAAGGCCTGTCTGTCAGACCCGGACAGATTTAGTCTCAGTGCAAACAGCTGTTAGCCTGCTCAGCGGACAGCGCTGCCACCATGCCACCAGCCCGGGAGCCAGAAGCGAGGTTCCGGGAGGGTGCCCCCGCCCTGTAATGATAAGACTCAGTCAGAGCCAGGCCCCGGGGAGGGAGGGGCCGCCACTCGGCTGTCACTACCAACAGTGTCAGGCCAAGCCACCGGAGTCCCCCGCCCCTCCCCAGCTAGAAGGCGCACACACCCACCCTGTCACCCACTTGGGTGCCCAGAGGGATGTCAGTGCTGGTATCTTTCCAGAGCTGCTTCACCCGGAGGGACCAGCCCCTTCCCTCCCCTGACCAGGCATCCACGAGAGGTGAGCTTCTGCCCACATCATCCTGTCTTGGCATCCCTGGCCCCGTGTGACAGAGGAGGAGGCTTAGGCCTAGTGAGGAGGCCAGGTGAGTGGCTAGGGCACTCAAACCTAGGGCCCTGGAGCTGCACCCAGAGGGAGGCTTCCATGGAGCCAACCCCCCAGGTGGGCACAATACCTGGGCCCAAAGCCCTGGAGCGCACGACTGGGGACATCCGGCTGTTCCCTGGCGAGGCTGAGTGAGGAGGACTTAGAAGTGGGGGCTGAGGGGACAGTCAAGGCCACTTACAGCAGGAAGGCCTTGGAGGCTGGACGAGGGTCAGGCTGTGGGTGCCGAAGGCCCGGCTCAGACATCCGGGCGAAGGAGAGGCGGCCTCAGCTCTCAGGACCCTCTGGTTCCCCCTATGAGTCAGAACCCTGCCGGGGGCCAGCGACCCTTCTGCACACTGAGCCACAGCCCTGCCCTCACTCCCGCCCCAGCACGCGTGTGTGGTTTGCCCAGGACCACGCGCATCTGTCCCTCCCCCATGAGAATCCTCGGGTGCAGGGCGGGGGCTGAACCACCTGGAACCCAGCACAGTTCGGCCGAAAGGAACGTGCTCAGTCTGCTGGCTGGGTGACACCCATCAACCGCTGTGTGGGCCTCACTGTGCCAGGCTTGCACACAGCCCTGGGAGGGGGACTGTCCTCCCCT
Organism: Monodon monoceros; assembly: GCF_005190385.1. Taxonomy (NCBI): domain Eukaryota; kingdom Metazoa; phylum Chordata; class Mammalia; order Artiodactyla; family Monodontidae; genus Monodon; species Monodon monoceros. The sequence goes on along the minus strand of NW_021703784.1, from coordinate 99,429,779 downwards.
GGAGACCAGTGGGAACTGCAGCACAGAGGGGGTGCAGGCCCAGAAGCATCCACAGCTACACGGTCAGGAAGGAGAGGGGCTGGGGCCACCGTGTCCTCCCAAGGGCTGCAAAGGCTCTGCCCACAGGACAGCAGCCACCCTGGGCAGCAGGCAGGCCACGTTGCTGGCCTTGTCCAGCTCCCCTCGGGCAGCCTGCACGTTTCCAGAAAGGGCAGGTAGGGAGAGCGCTGGACTCAGAGTCAAGTCCTGGGACCGAGCCCTGGCTGGGCCTCTTGGAAGCTGAGAGTCCTCTGGGACTGCTTCTCTCTCTGGGACTCAGGTCCCTCGCGTGGGAAACGGAGCCGTCAGCCCCCACCCACCCCCTCAGGCTGCTGTGAGGGTCCTGGAGCGGAGCCAGCAGGGTTGAACAGGGGACTTGGAGCCTGGCACCTGGCTCCCCTGTGGGGGTCACCTGCGCCCACCCAGGAGGTGCTGGGTGGGGCATAAGGGCCCGAGAGCCTGATTTCCCACCCTTGGGAGAGAGCCCAAGGGAAGAGCAGACGGTCACCCTCATCATTTCACCAGCCCGCTCATTATGAATGTTAATAGCATTAATTATTTCTAATCCGGCATCCAGGCCCGGGCTGGCTGTGAGTCACCCGCAGGCCACCAGGCTCTGAGGGAGGCTCAGTCTCCTCCCCAGGGCTGTGGGGTCTGGGTCTGGGGCAGAACCTTTCAAGGGCAGAGCTGGGAGAGGGGAGGGGAGGGGAGGCCCGGCCCCAGCAATGACGGGGTCTACAGACAGGTTTTCACCCGTGGGTCCCCTAGGAAGGGGCTGCGCAGGCTCGGCGCCCGTTTCACAGGTGGGGAAACCACCCAGCTCAGAATGAGAAGGAGGCAAGTTCAGCAGCAGGACACTGTCCTGCAGAAGGTCACTGAGGTGTCCATCTGGCCCCACCGGAAGTCCCATCCCCCCCTCAGCAGGCACCTCCGACCCTGAACCATCAGGGTGTCTGTGCCAGAGGTCAGGGTCCTGGGGGGAGGGGAGAGGCTATCCAACCAGCTGAGCTAGGAGACCTCCAGGGTGTGGCCTGGGGACAGTTGCCTCGGTTCCCTCATTTGTATCATGGAGATTATAACAGTACAGCCCTTACGAGGTCCTTGTGAGGGTTAATTAGTTACCCAGGTCAATGCTTAGAACTGGGCCTGGGACACGGAAAGTGCTCAGGGTTTGCTGTTCCCCCACCCCGCCCCAGGTCAGCGGTGGTGTCCTAGTGAACAGCACAGCCTTTGGGGGCCCGCGTTCAATCCCCAAGGCTGTGGGACCTGGGCCAGGCCCTTTCCTCCTCTCTGTGCCTCAGTCTCCCTGACTGCACAGTGTGGATATAACACATGGTCTCTGAGGGTTCTCCCAGGAGGGACTGTTGGTGTCGGAGGAGGCTCAGTCTCGAAATCCCTCAGTCTCTTGCTGGGACTCCACCACCTCCTCCACCACCCCCTGCTGTGGGACCTTGGAGCCCAGCCACAAAGTTTGGGCAACTGTCCCACCTACCCCAAAGGGCAAGCCTGAGGAAGGACCCAGGTGGGGAAGCCGCATGTAGATGCAGTCTGCCCCTCACCAGCCAGGCACCCAGACAGCTCCCAGAGCATGTTTCCTGGGCCCTAAAATGGGGTGACGGGGCCTCCCTCACAAGGGACTGCAGTGCAGATCAAGCCCAGTGGTTCGGAACTCTGCAGGGCAGGGCAGGTGGCTCTGTGCCTGTACACCGCGGTGGCCATCTGGGTGCTCAGCGGGGACGGCACTTAAGAATGGGCTCTGAGGGCTTCCCTGGTGGCGCAGTGATTGAGAGTCCACCTGACGATGCAGGGGACACGGGTTCGTGCCCCGGTCCGGGAAGATCCCACATGCCGCGGAGCGGCTGGGCCCGTGAGCCATGGCCGCTGAGCCTGCGCGTCCGGAGCCTGTGCTCCTCAACAGGAGAGGCCACAACAGTGAGAGGCCCGCATACCGAAAAAAAAAAAGAATGGGCTATGGATTGGGTCCCAATGCTCCCCTAGAGCTCTGTGAGGGGAGGTGAATGTCTAACCTCGCAGAACCTCAGTTTCCTCATCTCTAAAATGGGGCAAATAACTGTCTACAACCTGTAGGGCTGCTTTGAGGAATCAGTGAAATAACACACACACATGCCTCTCAGCAGACACACAGTAAGAGCTCCACGAACGGCAGTAGCCATCGTCATTATTGCTGTTATTATTATTATCTTAAATTAACCCTCCAGCTTCCACACCTTCTCCTCAAGCCTGAGCCAGACCAAGAGCCAGCCCCCTCCAAGGCCAGATCTGTGCACTGGGAAGAGTTCCTGGGTCTTGGCAACACAGACCACACCCATCCTAGGCCATCTGAGGGTCCAGGGCAGCTCCTCCCCGGGGAGGACCCCAGCCTCCCGCAGACAAGAGCCTCTGTCCTGCTGACCCCGGGTCAGGGCAGGGGCAGTGTGCTGGCACAAAGGCTGGGCTCTGCCTGTGCCTGAGGCGGGGGCAGCTGCCCGTGGAGGACCCTCCTGCCACAATGAGGCCTTTGAGCAGCTGCCAGCAGGAGCTGAGCTCTCCTTGAAGGCCCCCGGCTCTCACAAGCCCCGTCTGTCTGTGAGGCCACCGGGCCCGGCAGGCAGCTGCCGTGGGGGCAGGGCCCACGCCTACCCTGCTGCTGGGCACACCACCTCCCCAGCCTCCTCTCACCCAGAGGACGCCTGGCCAGGGCAGGCTGCAGGCCTGAGAGCCAAGCTGGGCCTCAGGGGGTGGAGGGGAGGGCTTGCCCACATCCCTGCTCTGAAGTGACAGTTCCAGGCCTGGCACACAGAACATGGGAAAAGCCCCTATCCCTCCCACCCAGGGCTCTCAGGAGGTCACTGTGGGGCTGGGGCTCTGCCTCCAGGCTTCCCTTCCTCTCTTGGCCTCAGTTTTCTCATCTGTAGAATGGAGCCTCCAAGTACATTCCCCACCTCCACCCCCAGAGCATCTGTGAGAATCAAACGATTCCTGCATTTAATTCTCTACCTGGTGCCAGGCAGGTGTGAGGACTCAGGGATTTGTTGACCTAATCATGACCCCATCACTACTCCTACCTGGGACCTGGCTTCAATCCCAGCTCAGCCTGGGTGACCTTGGCCTGGCGACTGAACCTCCCTGCGTCTTTGGTTTCTCCTTTATAAAATGGGCTAATGCGGGAATTCCCCAGCGGTCCAGCGGTTAGGACTCTGTGCTTTCACTGCTGAGGGCCAGGGTTCAATCCTCGGTCGGGGAACTAAGATCCCACAAGCTCTGCGGCGCGGCCAAAAAAAAAATTTGTTTTTTAAATAAAATTAAATGGGCTAATGCCACCCACTCCCAGGGCTGCTGTAAAGAGAAAGCCATTTCTCAACACGCCTCAGGCTCAGGAAGCCTTGGCTGGATGAATTAATGCATCCCAGATTTGACTCCAGAGATAGGCAGCACCTTGCAGGGGCCTGGGGAGGGGAAGGAGGATTAGTAAAGGTGGGTGGAGGTGGGGCAGATGTGTAAGCGCAGCCACCTACCCCATCACAGGGAGGCCGGCCAAGTGCTCCGGGGATGAGAGGCAGGAAGGGCTGGTTCCTGCAGTCGGTCAGGGACGGCTTCACGCAGGAGGCAGCGGTCACCTGATACGGGGATTGAGGGTGGCCTTTTGGACACAAGGAACAGCAGAGGTGTGAGCCGTGTCATCCACAGGCCTAGTGGGGGAGGGTCTGGAGGAGAGGCTGGTGGGCCAGCCAGGGCTGGGCTGGGGAGGTCTGACAATGCCAGGCCAAGGGCTTTGGTCAGTGTTTCAGGAAATAGGGAGCCACTGATGATCTCAAAGCCAGTGAGTGACTGGAGTAAGTGTGAACCCTTTTAACTGTCTGGTAGAGTCTGCTAGAGGGGCAGGGATGGGGGACATTTCCACGTGACGTCCTATTTCCCACCGCTGCAGTTTAGAGCGGGACGGTCAGGGCTGTGTATGTGAAGGGGACTTCGGGCCACGCACAGCCGTCCAGAGCCTGACCCTCTGTGGGGTCCTAGTCCCAAAGCCAGCACTGCCCAGGGCTACCGTGACGTGCCCCTGTGGGCAGCCTTGCACCCAGCACAGGGGATACTTTGAGAACCCAGAGCCAGCCTGGGTTCAAATCTGGCCCTGCCCTGACTTGGTACAAATGCCACCACCTCTCTGAGCCTCTGTCTCCACGTCTGTGAGGAGGATAAGGATGCCTGAGCCCCACAGTGCCCCCGGGACGGTTAAGTTCAACCCTTGAAGGTGCCTGCAGGACGGGACCCCTGTTCCCTCCTCTGGGCCTTCCTGTGTGCCAGGAAGAGGGGGGCTGGGGACCAAGGGGAAGCCGGGTCTCTGTGGAGCCCTGACCAGAGTCAGTAACTGTGCTGAGAGAGGCCAGCGTTCAAATCCCACCCCTGCCTCTTCGAAGCTGTGTGGTCATGACCCTCTGTGCCTCAGTTTCCTCACGCGTAATAGGACACTAGACATTCCATCGCACAGGGATGCTGAGAGGATTGCGTGAGACGCTGCCCGTAAAGCACTCAGCACACGTGAGAACTCTGTAACTGGGCTAGCGTCGCTGCTGTTTCCACGTTGTTAGCTCTGAATCCCTTCCCGTCCCCCAGAGAGGCCGAGGTGTCTTCCTGTTTTAAGGCGTCCGGGGGTACGGGGGCTTCTGTAATCACACAGCTGGTAGCTGCAGGGGTGTGGGCCCCCCAGTCACCACCTCCCAGCAACCGGCTTCCCCTCCCCACCCCGGAGACCCCAGGAGCCATCTCTCGGCTTTGCATCCTCAGGGCCCCGCGAGCTTGGCCCGGCGTCAGGCCCCACCCATGCCAGAGTCAGGACAACAAGAGGCCCCAGCCACACCCCGGTCCACACCAGAGTCTGAACGAAGCTGCTGGGAGAACCCCCTCTGCTGCAGGTGTGGGTTTGGGGCCTCTATCAGGGCCCCAGAGGATGCGGCCTTCACCTCCCCCAGGCCTCCCTCCTCCCCCGGCCCAGGCCACCCCAGCTGCACCCTCGCAGAGCCTTGCTCCCCCAACCTCCAGAATGGGGGGGAGGATGGGGCGCCCCCACTGGAGCTGCCGACGGAAGGGCCGCGCTGCCGAAAGCTGGCTGAGCAAATAATGACATTTCCTCCTCTCTCCTGCGCTCTTCGCCCCTTTCCCTTCCACAAATAAATTATCAACATGCCCAGGTCCCGGCGGAGCGGAGCATATCGCAGGGAACAATGAAAAAGCTTTTAATAGGATTCCAGGAGCTGCAGCCACTCGCTCTGGGCCCTAATGGAGATTGCTCCGTGACCGCAGGCCGCAGGCCACCCGCGACCCTGCGCCGCCAGCTCCTCCTGGCCCCGCGGGCCGCCTGCTGACGTCTCAGGCAGCGTCTGGCTGGAGAGCAGCCGGAGGAAGGGGAAGCACGTGCCGCCACCCAGCCTGCCCACCGTCAGCTAGCAGCCCGACCCTGCAGCCCGGGAAGCTGACCCGGCCCGGAGGGGCCCCCGCCTGGCTCTCCCTCCAGGGTCCTGGCACCTCCGCCAGAGCCCTCCCCTCATCCTCCCACCCCATGCGGGTTAAAGGGCGGCACCGGCGCCTGCACACAGTGGGGCCTCAGGGAGGGCGGGCTGAGTGCAGGGGCCCTCCAGGAGGCTCGAGGCTCTGATGGGAGGAGACAGCAGGGGAGGGGCAAGGAGGAGGGGGAGGCTTGAGAGATGAACCTCTGTGCTTGGGTTTCCCGTCTTCAAGAGCATTGTAAGGACCAAGGGTGCCTCGATGGCTGCCCTTCCTTGGTGTGACCTTGGGCAAGTCACTTCAGCTGTGTCTGTTTCCTGGGGTAAAATCAGGATAATAACAGAGTCTACCTCAGAGGCTTGTTGGGGGGGATAAATCCAGTTAATACCTCCGGGTGCGTGGCAAGTGCAATCTGTTGGCTACTACCTCTAGGACAATGACCACCATTTCCTTATGTGTTGGGGGGTAAGGGGTAAGATGCCCTGTCCTGGCTGTGCAACCTTAGTCCGGTCACTTTAATCTGTCTGTGCCTCAGACAGTTTTCTCTTCTGTAAAATGGGTTGTTCTGAAGCCTCAAGGAGTCCTGCATGGGAAGAGTCCCTAGCATGGTGCTTTGCGGCCTGCCACGTAGACGGTAAACAGTCAATAAAGGCAGCGGTAATGGCCTCTCTGCTGCCCTCACAGGAGGGATCTAGTCACTGGTCCCTGTGCCTGGCTTCCACCCGGAGGCCTGGCACACAGGAGGTGCCCAGTAATACCCAAGGGAGACCGGCCTGACCCCATACCAGGGGACTCACCCTGGGCAGAAGGTGACATTTGAGCCCTACACTCTCCCTTTTCTTCCTTGGCCCCTAACCCCTCCATTCCTCCCACCCCCCCAACCCTACTGCTTCCCGGAGACCTCAGGGGCTCCCGTTCTCCCCAGTTTCCCCAGAGTTACCCACATTCCAACACGCTCCTCATCACAGCTGAGTGGTATAGGGTCCCCTCCCCTCCCCATCTATCCACCTGCTACCCACCTGGGCCACAGACCTCAGACACCGACCTCTGCCCCATGAGGAGCTCAGCAGATGCCCCGTCAGCCTGCCGGCCAGGAAGGACAAGAGGCCAGCGTGTGCAGCCCTTCCCAGGCCCTGAGCTCCTCAGAACCCCAAGCAGGGCCAGCATCCCAGCCCTGCATCTGGCAGGACCTATTTGCTGGAGTGCAGTAACTGCTGGTTCCTACAGAGCCCTTCTGTGGACACTGTCACATTGAACCTTCACAGTGACCCTGGGAAGTGCACTCTGTCGGTCCCTTTCACAGGTGTGGAGACTGGGGCACACGGAGGGAAAGTGAGGCATCCAGGGGCACCCAGCTGATAAGTAACAGAGGTAGGATTGGACCTCAGATCCACCAGACTCCAGAGCCTGGGCACTTTCATTCCACAGTCCGCTGCAAGGCTGACAATCTCCAGGCCTCCTCAGCTGGAGCAGGGCTTGGGGAGGGGGCGCTCACCCCAGCTTCTCACTCCTTTGCATCCACCCCTTCCCCAGAGAGGGGCCCAGGGAAAGCACATGGGCGACAGACGGCCCTATCTGCGGGGTCGGGATGGGCAGGGGCTGCACAGGAGGAGGCCCTGGGCTGGGTGGGTGGCAGCCACTCAAGGCTCTTCTTAGCAGCGGGGCCCTGGGGGTCAGATGGGCTGTGGGGTCATCCACCAGAGCCCGGCTCAGGGAGGGCAGGTTAAGAGTGATGGGTGTGAACCTCTGTGTGCAGGAGTGTGAGTGTGTGTGGGCACGCGGGAGGTGTGAGCACGGTGCACACCTGTCTCCTGTCCTGACCTGGCTCTGCCACGACTGGGACTGTGCATAACTCATCTGTGACAGGCTCCAGGCCTGGCCCATCCTGGGCAGCTTCTCTGAGGGAGATAGTGAGCTCCCCCCGGCCGCTGAACCTGAGCCCCTTACTCAGGGCAGGGGCAGCCCCGCCCAGTCTAGGAGCCCAGTGGGCCTGCTGGCAGCCAGATTCCCTGAGCCTGAACCAGGCCCCTCAGGTCTGACCACAGAGGAGCATGTTTTAAATCAAGGTCATCCCCGGGAAAGCCAGCGGGCAGCTCCTGGGCAGGGCCTGCAGGGACCCTCGTCCAAGTTTAATACAGGACCCACGGGGGCATGTCCCTTGAAGGGTAGCTCAGTCCAGCAGATTTCATCCCCAGGAGTCCCAGCTGGCACGTTGGACCCTCCACTGCCCCCCACACCAGCTCCTGAGGCGGTTCAGCCATGGCTTCATCCTTCACTCATCCGTTCATCCACCCTGCACCACACTGAACACCTACCACGTGCCGGGCCCCCTACCAGGACCTGGGGCTGCACCAGTGAGCAAGACAGACACAACCCCTGCTGTCAGCCATCCCTGCTGCACAGGCCCTCTGACCCCTTGTCCCCGGCCTCCCACCACTCAGGACCAGCCAGCCGGGCACTCCCCCCACCAAGAGCAGCCCTGGACACCCCCCATGGCCCCCTGAAAACTCGGCTCTCCCCTCTGCTCCACCAGGCAGCCCTTGGCAGCCTGCCCCCAGGGAAAGCCCATCTGGGTGTTTGAGAGGACATGTTCCCGCAGCACTTCCCAGGCAGGCATCGTCGCGGTGGAGGCTGGAGGGGCACCAGGGCGACAAGAGCAATTTGCTTCCGTAGATAAACGCCGTTGTCCTCTCCTCCGAAGTGGATCCCCCTTTCTTTTCTCTCTTCCTCGCTCGCACACGCTCTCTGTTTTTTTTACAGTTTGCTAAATCTGTTGTAATCTGGTGCCAACGATTAATTCAGGCAGAGGGAGGGAATGGGGAGCAAAAAACGTGCTGTCACAGAGCTGCTTCTCGGGAGCAGTGCAGACGGGAGCGGCCAGGACCAGCACCTCGGCCACCCCGGTTTTAAGCCCAGTTTTAATTAAGTACAAAGCCATTCCCCAAAGGCCCAGCCGCTGCCTCCCTGACAGCGAGGCCCACCCCAACCCCCACGCTGTGAGCAGATCCTGCAGCACCCGGGCCCAGCCACCCTCCGGAAGCCTGGGTCCCGCGCTCTGCCTGGGAGGCAGTGTCCCCTAGTGGTTAGCTGAGCCCCATACAGCTGGGTCCCGGTGCCCCCAGGAGACCCAGCCTTCACTGCCTTCTTTCCCAGCCCCTGTCTGAGGGACACTCAAAGCCGGGAGGCAGGGAGGGGGGTGTCTAAGGAACACCCTTCGTCACCAGCAGCCCTCCGTCTACACCGGGGCCACTGCCCCCATCACAAACCAGCCCAAATATTCTCCCTCCTGGCCCATCAGAGGCTGGGTCAGGCTGCCCACGCAGGCGGACACACAGCTCTCAGGAACAGGGGACCACGCTGAGCCCAGGAAGCCCACCCTTCCAGGGGCCCACCCAGGAGGCCTAGGCAGCTGGTCGTTGAGGCAGGCCTGGCAGTCCCGAGAGATGGAGATGGACAGGCCAGCAGAGACCCAGGGAGACAGACCACAAGCTGTGAACAAACCCACCATCCAGATGCCTCCCCAGCCCCCCAACGCTCCTCACACCTGCCAAGGGGTCCACATGCAGCCCCTTCTGTTGGTTCTGTCCTCTGGGCTCCTATTCCTGTCCCTTCTCCTCACCGACGCCTGTTCCACCTTCATGTCCTCGGCTCAAGCACCCCGTTCCCTGATCCCGGGCCCCAGCAGGCTCCCCGGTCGCCCCACCTCAGAGGGCTGCCTTCCTGCCTTCAGAGCCCAAGGCTCCGAGGTGGGAGGGAAAGTATCTGATTGCAGTCTGACCCCCGCTCCCAACTGTAGCTCCCCGAGCGAGACTTAACAGCTGCTCGTTTTCCCTTTCCCCCAGAGCCTGCACTGCACCTGGCCCACAACCGGTGCTCAACACGAATGAATGAATGTGTGAATGAATGGGCAGGAAAGGAGGGAGGGAGGGACAGACAGAAGAGCCAGGGAGCCAGGGGTGCCCAGCAGGACACCTTGCGAGCCAGCCCCCCATCCCCACAGCAATACCTGTGGCCGACCTCCCCTCCCCCACTCTCACTGCCCCCCCACGCCCCCCCCCCGCAGCTCTGCGGGGTGGGAGGCAGCACGAGCAAGGCCAGGGTGGGAGTTTCAAAGCCCAGGGCTGCAGTGAATCCAGCAAACAACTTCCACAAGGCGAGTCGAGGCCCCTGAATGCTGACATCACCCGCAGAGCCGCTGACCCCAGGGAGCGGCTGAGCTCTGGGGGCCGCAGGCAGCGGTAAACAGACATCCAGCCGCCGCTCAGGCAAACAGGCCTTGCGCAAACACGGCCCTCTCCACGGAGCCCTCTCCACTCCAGCTGCTTCTAGGGGATGCCAGGCCGGCGGGCGGGGGCCAGGGCATGGCAGGAGCACCCTGGGGTCACACTGTCCATTCCCCTGTCTTTTCCTCCAGCCATGCCCCCACCCTGGCCATCTTGGGGTGACTGCCTTGTGGCAGAGGAATGAATACAGCTGCCTCATGTCTGGTGCCGGAGCAGGCCTGAACTTTGTCTCAGGGAGAACGACCCAGGTTCTAGGGAGGCGACCCCCCAAACACACACACCAAGGGCAGCAAGTAGGCCTGAGGCCAGCGCCAGCCCCACCCTTCCAGAGCTACTGCGGCCTCTCCGATGGTAAGCACCCTGGGGCAGCCACCACCCACCCCACTGCTGGCATTTAAGACCCCCAGCCACGCCCACACGCGTCACACCCCTCCTGGTCCATACGCACACAGCCCATCCCATGAGGGATCCAAGACAAAACCCCTCAGCCTCACCCCTGTTGCTCCTGGACACTCCCACTGTCACTGGAGCTGACGCCCCAGCCAGCTGGCACATGAGATCCCACCCAGAATGGACTTTGGTGGCTGTGGCGGGGTGCCGAGGCATCCTTCCTGCTACTCCAAGGCCTGCAGAAGCTGAAAGCCCTCAGCCCAGCGTGATCCAGGGGTGGGGACCCCAGGGGGCAACACACTGCTAGGCATAAACTCTGTTAGAAGTTTCATATGCATCATCTCATAGTGGGTACCCCAAGGTGGGAACTGCTATTACCCCACTTTACAGATGAAGATACTGAGGCCCAAGGAGATCCAGTCACTGGCTTGAAGTCAGCAGGCCAGGCAGAGAACCCTCCCCAGGAACCACAAGTCCCTAGGACCCTGGGGCAGAAGGGCTGGCCCAGCCAGATGCCCCCCCGCACAGCCCCAGACAGGCCCCATCTCTGAGATCAGGCCATTTCTCAGCCCTGACTCCAGGGTAGCCTGGCTGGCCGGGGAGGTGGCTGCCAGCAGGTCCCCAGTTCCCCGAGGACACAGTGGGGCCATCTACATCTCAGGGCAGGGCCTTCACCCACTCACCGCAACTCCTGAGCCATCTGCCCCTTCCCCGGGCAGGGGGGCAACCTGCCCTGCCCCGCCCAGCCCTGCCTCCCTGCCTCTGTCCCACCTGACTGGGCAGAGGGAGCTGTGCCCAGCGGGCCCCAGGGGCCTCATCCTCCCCTGCACCAGGGCAGCCGCTTCCTGACAAGTGCCCCTGTACTGGGCCTCTGCAGGCAGTCAGCTGGTTCCGGGCCTGCCTCGCTGTCCCTCGACACCCGCACTCAGGGTGCCCACCCATTCTCACAGGGTGGGAGAGCCGTTATATCCCCCTGTGCAGGCAAGGAAGTGGGTCCCCAGAGGTACAGGCCTGGGGCCACCCAGTGGGTGACACAGGCTCAGCCACCAGGCCTCAGTCTGTGCAGAGCTGAGTCTTGCAGGCCAACGCCCTCCCCGCAGAGCCCTGGCAGCAGGTGATACGATGGGGCGGCAGCAGCCCTCCCACCCACCATCTCCTTAGAGATCAGCTGGGTGGACCTCCCAGGGGCTCACGATGACGTGAGGCCTCAGAGGAGACACGAGGGGGGATACCAAGAAGGGCGCTGCTGCTGAGGGTCACCGCCAGGCTGATGTCTACCAACAGGCCCCTGGCTGGGGGGAATCTGACCCCCCCAGCCCTCCGGGTGCCCTCAGCCCTCGGGGACCCCTTCAACAGGAGCAGGGCATCTGTCCACCTCACCCCATTTTATAATGCATCCTGTCCCCGCCAAACTCAGCCTCAGGGGGCGAGTACACTCAACAAGGCGAACTGAGGCTCAGAGAAGCAGGGACTTTCAACTAGTAAGTGGTAGAGCGAAGGCACACAGACCGGGGCTTAGGGGACATGCTACAGGCTACAGCAGCCCCAGGACGTGCCTGGCTCAAACTCATGCCGGGGAGGCTTTTTACTGAAGAGTGTCCAGCCCTGTGTCTATGTGAGGTCAAGGGGCCAGGGACGTGCACAGAGGCCACCCCCCGCCTCCATACACAGACACTCTGTCTGCCCTCCTCTCTCCTGCTCTCAAACTGGCCCGTGTCTGACCCTTCAGCCAGGATGTGACAGCCCCTCGGCTCTTCCTGTCCCTCACACTTACCAGGGCCCCCTCTCTGCCTGCTCAGCTGGGCAGTACTCCCTCCCAGGCATGGGCCCTGGCAGCTCAGGCCATTTCCATTTAAACCTCTGAAGAAGCCCTGAACAGTCGCCCACGGAGTCGGCACCAGCTGACAGGTGATGTTTGCGCCTCTCCTCCTGGGGCTGGCAGGAAGAGATGCAGTTGGCTTTCACTCCAGAAACCTGAGCCTGGAGCCCTTGAGCGTAGCCAGCTTCCCCACGGCTGCTGAGCAGAGAGGGGCATGCCCCAGCCCACATCCTTCTGCCAGGGGCATCCTGCGTTCTGTGGGGCTCTGAGCCCCACACAGGCAGCCTCCTCCCCAACTCCTGAGCCACCTGGGGAGGGAGACAAGAGAGACTGGTCTCTGTCCTCCCTGAGGGTGCAGGGGCCAGGGTGGGGCAGGGCAGGACCCAGATGCCCCCCACCTCTGCCCCCAGCCTAGGCTTTATTTATTCACATCAGGTCTCTGGCTTGGGCTACAAGGGCCTCGCACAGCCCAGCTGGTCTGTGTTCTCTTAAAACCACACGCCCCAGAGAGCCTCACAGCCCTCGGGGCCGCCGGGAAGCCTGGGGCAGCTCCCTGATGTCGATGCTCCACAACTTTCTCCTCCTCGGAGAGCTCTGATCAGCTAAGGCTCCCTGCAGCTGGGCAACAACACTCCCCAGCCTTCTGTCCCTGGGCCTCCAGTCCCCCGGGAGGAGGGGCATGCGCCCGGCCCCTGGCTTCCCCGGCCTCCAGTCCAGAGGTCCCACCGTTCTAGCCGCCAGGTGCACCGCCCTGGTCTCCTGCCCCCCACAGGGCTGACAGTCTACCGCGCGCACAGGGAGGGAAGTTGGAGGCTGCTTGTGCCCCCCTTGAAGTCGTTTTAAAAATAAAACCTCGCTCCAACCGTGACTCACGCGGCTGGTGGGGACGGGAGAGCGGCGCCCGGGCCGGCGGGCTACCTCTCTTGGCGTGCGCCAAGCCCTCCGGTTCCCGGGTACTAGACCTGAGCCGGAACAGTCCAGCCCAGCTAGGCGACCCCCGCGGGCGGGGCCGTCTCCCTGGGGGCGCAGCGAGGTCTCAGGCCGGGGCTCCCGCCGAGCCCCCGCCCTTTCCAGCCTCTGCTGGGGAGAGTGGAGCCGCCGGCCGCGCACCCCGCGCCTCCCCGCGCCGGAGCCAGCGCCATGGGTACTCGGCTGTCGACTGGGGGGGCCCCCCTCCCGAAATCCCAAAGGCTGCGCGGTCCCCGCGGCGGCCGGGCAAAGCCGGGCAGCCGGATCCTGCGGCGCCTCCCTGCACTCTCCCACCCCGCCCCGCTGGCCCCGGCGTCCCGTCCCGCACGCTCGGACCCCGGCCCCCGCCCCGTGCATCCACCCTTACCTGCTCAACGGCCAGGGAGGCGGGTCTCCTCGGGAAACTTTGCGGCGACGGCTGGAGCCTCAGGGGTTATTCCAAGGAGCGGGCGGGAATTGGAGCCGGAGGGCGCCCACGGGGGCCCGGGAGAGGAGCCCCCGGCGCGCGGCGGGGCGCGGTGGCGGGCCCGGGGCTGGGGGCGCGCGGCGGCTCATCTGCCCGGCTCCGGCGCCCGGCGGAGCCGCGGGGGGCGTGCGCGGGGGTGCGCCCGGCGGCCGGGGTGCGTGTGCCCGGGTGGGTGCGCTCGGCGGAGCGAAGGCCAGCAGCAGGGCTTGCGCGAGCGGCGGCGGCGAGCAGGGCGCGGGGAACCAGGCTGTGCGGCCGCCTCTCCCTTCGCGGCGGCAGCGGCGGCGGCGGCGGCGGCGGGGGCCGTGCGTGCAGGCGCGGAGCGGAGAGGGAGGGGAGGAGAGGGGAGGCAGCGGGCGGGGAGGAGGTGACGGGGGCGGGGGCGCCGCTCTGCGCACTGGCCGGCGGGACCGGGCGCGAGAGGCTGCGCCGCCGCGCGGGGACTCGGGCCCAGCCTGGGAGAATCGGCCTCCGCGTCCCCCTCCTCCTGCCCTCGGCTAAAATGGATGGGGAGGGTGGGGAGGTTGGGGTGTCGGTCCTCAGTGCGGCGGGGGCTGAGGAGGGAGGCTCCCAGAGCCAGCCTCCAGCGCGGGGGCGGGGAGAGAGAAAAGCGTTCTCCCTCACGTGCGCCTCCCCTTACACCCCTCCTCTCTGCACTCATTCATTCATCCTTCCAACCATCCGTCCATTCATTCATTCACAGTTACCCACCATCTACTGTGCGTGCCGAGGTAACCCCTTCCTCCCTGCCTGGCTCGCCTTCGCCACGGGGACCCCCTCGTCTGCCTTGCTTGCCTTGCTCCACCAAGCTGCCTGAGCGGGCAGTGCCCCGGGTCAGAGCCCAGCCCTGCCTTTCCCTTCACTAGCTGACCGTGACCTTGAGTAAGTTACTTAATCTCTAAATCTCAGTGTCCCCTGTTGTAAAATGGGAGCATTAACATCCTACCTGCAAAGGGTTAACAGGAGGGTTGAAGGAGACCTTGAACAGAAAGGTGGCTAGGGCCATGCCTGGCACACACTGAGGACTAGAGATGTCTGCACCTGTTGTGTGGGGTCTGGTGCGGGGGTGAGGGTGCGGGTGGACCAGACCTCCCTCCCCTGAGCCTGGAGAGTCCCCATGCTCTTGGCCTGCTCTGGGGTACTAAGGAGCTCTCTGTCTGCCTGGCCTCCCCCTGGCCAGACCTTCTTACCGAGCTCAGTCATCAGGCCCTGCAAACAACCCTTTCCCTGGAGGGCTGCTCTGAGTGAGTCCTTGCCTCTACCTAGAACCCCACCGCCTCCACCTAGGCCCCACTGTTTGCCAGTCCACACCCAGAATGCCCACAATCTGGCTGGGACGCCTCCCCCTAGACCCATCCTAGCACCTCCCACCCACTGTCTGAACTGCAGGCCCGTGTTAGACCCTTCCCAGAGCCCAGTACTCGTTGCACTTTGCTGTCCGTCAATGCCTGGCCAGGCCACCCCTCCCCTGGGATGCCCTCCCGGCTTCTCCCTGGGAGGAGGTCACCATAAGGGATACTGGCACACACACACACACACACACACACACACACGTCCTGTGCTCTCCCGGCCCTCTCGCTCCCAGCCTGGGAGCATGCTGAGGCCTCGCCTGAGGCTGCTGCCTCTCCTCACTGTGAGCACCCCTGCCTTGGCCCTTCTTCTGTCTCCCTCCTCACCCCTCCCTTCCCATTTCCTCCCCTTATCTCCCTCTCTTCCTTCCCCTGCTTTATACTCAATTCACCAAACAGCTATTTTTTTCCTCCCAACTTTTATTTATTGTCCAAAGAGCATTGTACCAACAATAAAGGAAAGAAAAATCACCCACACCGCCACCATCCTGTGGCGTCAACAGCCTCCATTCCTCCGCTCCCTTGCAGGTTTGTCCGTGCACTGTTGGCTGTAATTTTTACAGAGCTATGGTCTCCGTCCCGCCTCCCCAGACCCCCATAGACGTGGGGGCCCTGGGGCTCTGTCTTCCCTCCATCGTGGCCCTCAGGAATTATGCATGTCTTCCTTCTCTTCTAAACTGAATCCCTTGAAGGAGGGACCCCTTTCCACCCCTGCCACCCCCATGCCAAGCACAGGGCTGGCACGAAGCAGACACTCACAGCCTCGGAGTGGAGTGGATGGTATGGATATAGCGGTTTGACAGGTTGCACTTAGATATCAAAGTATCTTCTTCATAATAGTGGTTTTAATGGCTGCATGATATTCCATTGAGCTGCTGTACCTGGTGGCTACACGCTGTTCAGGGAATATGGAGGTCCACCGTGCCAGGTGCCTTTTGGGTGCCAAAGACCAAAGGGAATCAGGCCTTACTGTACCCTGCCCTGGCAAAGCTGGAATCCAGCCGGGGCACGGCCACCTAAATAGCTTTGGCTTAGCGGGATCTTGCTGAAACAGACATCATTACCACGTGAGCCCTGGACACAGGGGCCAAGTCAACTGCAAGATCCGAGGATGGATTCCCAGGGGAGGTGGCTGTTGAGCTGGTCTTGGAAGGTAGGGAGGAATGTTCTTGGCAGACACTAGAAGCTCATTTCAGCTTGTTCTCAGGGGCTATGATGTGAAAGAGCCTGGCTGGGGTTTGTAGATCTGGAATTCTTGGTTGGAGCTGGGGGTTAGGAGTCAACGGGGACCATGGTGGAAGATGGGGTAACTGATGTCAGCCAGGCCAGGTATACGGGGCCTTGGACAAGCCTGGAGAGTCTGGCCTTTATCTTGGAAGGAGTAGGGTGCCAGGGAGGCTAAGTACGGCAGAGGCACTATTGGCTATGAGATTCAGAAAGATCCCTCGTTCATTCAACAAACACTTGCTGAGCCCCTGTGTGCTGTGGGGCTCCCTGAGGGCATGGGCTCGTGGGGCCCTGGCCCAGGAAGACTGAGCTCGTCTTCGAGCCAGGCAGTCACAGAGATGCTCTCAGCACGAGGCAGCACATGTCACGCAGGGACAATTTGTGGCTTCAGCCGTGGGCTCGCCAAGCTCCAGATCCCCAGCTCCCAGGGCGGCAGTAACCCAGGCAGTGTCCGGCATCCAGGTGCAGTGGGCTCTATGCTGGGCAGCCAAGGTCACGCTGGCCCTGCCTGCAGCACCCCGGCCTCCCCGCCATCTGCCCGCCTTCTTGGGAGTCCTCAGATGTGGATCCTGCTCACCACCTCGCCACTTACCCGCTGCTGACCCCGGGCACTGTTGCAGCCTCCCTGTTCCTTATCTTAATGGGGCCATCACAGACCTCCTAGGGCTGCTGTGACAGTCTGATGCGGCCACAGGAGGAAAAGTGCTTTGTATACTGTGAAGTGCGGCAGCAGCACGACTCACCGTGATTAGACTGTTGTCAGCCAAGGTTGTGCCACCCTTGGCCGTGCTTGGGCTTGTTCTGGGCTGGGGGCAGCAGAAGGGACCACCTGACTCAAGAGAGGGGTAGGGTCTGCCCCACTGGATGGTCAGTGGGCATCACCAGGGACCCCTTCGCCCCAGGCTTGCATCCAGGAATGAAGCCCCCTGAGGGAGTGGTCAGGGACCAGCACCGCTGAAAAGGCCAAGAGCTGCTGTTCAGAGGGCATGACCTTGGACTTCAGCCAGCTGCCCAAGAGTCAGAGGCTCAGCCTGCCCCGCAGGCCCCAGCCTGGACATCATCTCCAGGGAGGGTAGATCTCCAGCCCCTCACCTGGATCCAGAGAGCCTCCTAATGGACTTTCTGCCCCATCTGGGGGTTCTTGGTCTTGAAGATCACTGCCCTCCAAGATCCCCAGGGTCCACTGCATCTGGGGGTACCTGATTGGGGGGTACCCAGAGAATCGCAGTCACTGAACACCTGGCCATCCCAGACTGTGGTCTCCTGGCGACACCCAGGGGCGCCCTGATATGTTTCCATGAATCGGCGTGTGGCCTGTGGGTAGGCTGGCTGTGCACACCTGGCTGGGAACGACAGTTCTCACTGGAAAGTCCCAGCAGCTTCTCTGATCCAAGTCCTAACACCACCACGCTCTCTCTTTTGCCACTGTGCACTAAACCTTTCCATCCTGCACAGCACAGAGGGTTGGGGCTTCTCCCCATAAGCACAGGGTCAGAGTACAGGAGAGGCAGGGGTGGGCCCCAGGGCAGAATTTCAGGGACAGCAAGGCCCCAGCCCAGGCGGAAGTCCCAGAGAGGGTGCTCCAGGGAACAGGCACAGCAGGGACAAAGTTAGGTAGGACAAAGCCAGCAACTCCCGAGGACAGGTGCTGGGAGCAGTGGGGAATGGTGGCCTGGGGCAGCTGGCCTGGGAAGCCGCTGGCCTTGTCCGGGCATTGAATCAGGGGTCCCGCTTCCCTGCACTCTCCCACCTCTCCGGACCAAGCCAGCTCCTACTCACCTCTCAGCCCAGGGCTTGACCATCCTGTCCTTTGAGAGGCCTCCCTGAACCCATTTTACCCAGTTGGGTCACCTTGTTCTCTCTGATCCCTCAGCTTCTTGGTAGCACTTAGCTCAGTCTGTGATTATGCATGATTTGTATGACTCCATTTTTCATCTACTAGACCAAACTTTCACATCTCTGAAATCGGGGCGCGGCTGGCAGTGTGTCTTCTTCCTCAGTTGTACATGAAGCCGTGGTGAGACTCAGAATCGATGGAGCCCGTGTTCAGTGTCGTGTGTTTTGTTAGTGTCTGTCTCTCCCAGTAGCCTGTGAGCCCCTTGGGGGCACATCCTGGGCCTCTTGTGGTCCCCACGTGTCCCCAGCACCTGCTGCAGTGCCGGGCACCTGGGGAGAGCAATCAGGCGTTGCTGAGTGTCAGGCTGGGACAGCCCCGCAGGCAACGTGACAGAGCTGCCCAAGGCCAATCGTGATTCCTAAAACTGCCCCAAGATGATGGCTCCAGGGGTTCAGAGGGGCGTCAGACACACTTCCAGCTACTGGAGTATGGCAGGGTAGGGTCCTGGTGTGTTTGTATGAGTTGGGGGTGATGGGAGGTGAAGGATGGAGATCAGAATGGACAGATACCACATCCAGGCCCCTGGGAGGGTGGGGAGAAGTACGCCAGAGAGAGTTAGAGCCAGGCCTGGGGAGAGGCAGGACCATGCCACCCCAGGGACAAGGGTTCCCCACCAGCCCACCCTCCCCTGCCATGGCAGGACTGAGGCTGCTGTCCAGGCTTGTCTCTGATGGGCCCTCCTCTCCCTTGAGAACCTCCTCTTCCCCCCACAAATGACATCACCACCACCCCATCCCCCATCTCCTCCAGGCACCCGGGGCTGCCTCTTGCTCCCTCCCGCCCTCACCCACTCACTCCTAGGCCATTATTCCCAGAAGTGATGCTTCTGATGGTGATTTAAGCATTTCTTGACTCTGGCTATCATTCACCTGTTACACACATCCCAAGTCAAGCTCAGGAAGGGAGACCTGAATTGTGTCTTAAAGGACAGTCCAGGACTTCCCTGGTGGCGCAGTGGTTAAGGATCCACCTGCCCATGCAGGGGACACGGGTTCGGGCCCTGGTCCGGGAAGATCCCACACGCCACGGGGCAACTAAGCCCGTGCGCCACAACTACTGAGCCTGCGTGCCACAACTACTGAAGCCTGTGCGCCTAGAGCCTGTGCTCCACAGGCTCTAGGAGAAGCCACCGCAATGAGAAGCCCGCGCACCACAACGATGAGTAGCCCCCGCTTGCCGCAACTAGAGAAAACCCGCGTGCAGCAACAAAGACCCAATGCGGCCAAAAATTAATTAATTAATTATTTTAAAAAAAGGACAGTCCAAGTGGAGGGACCAGCCTGTGCCAAGGTACAGAGGGCCGGCTGGGGAGCAGCTTGTGGGCAGAGGGCTGTGGGAAGGAGAGTCAGAGGCGAGGCCAGAAGTACAGGCCTGATCGGGAAGGAAGTTGGAAGGAGGAAAACATCCCCAAGATGTTGGGGAGCCAGAGAGCACTGTCTGCCTGATTGCCCAAGGAGGTAGAAGGGGGGCAGGGTGGAGGGTGGTGGGGTGGAATATTCGGGGTTTTGAGGTTGGAGGCTCAGAAACTTCTGCTGGAGCCCGGCTTCCCCTCCACCCCCCACTGCCTCTCTGAGCCCCTGCAGACCTTCTTCTCAGGGCTCAGAACCCCACCTTCCTCCTCAGCGCCCCTCTCTCCCACCCCTGCCCCCCTCTGAGTTTAATGCCTTGGTCTCCACCACCACCCAGGGGCTCTTGAGGCCCGATGCCCTGTGTAGGCCACCTCCCCGGGGACTCAGGCAGTTCCTGGGCCCTTCCCCTTCGGTCCTCTCTGTCCCCCCAACAGGCTCCAACACCTCAGGGCAGCTGAAGCCACTGAAGATGGGGGTGGAGCAATGAGAATCTGCACACGGGGTGCCCTGAGCCTGGTGTCCTCCTCCTGAGTCCTGGTGGAGCAGAGCTGGGGTCCAGGGCTGGGGTTGGGTGGGGTCACGCAAGGCCCCTCCGCCTGCCTGGCCCAGGTGCAGCCAGGCCTGGCAGGTTCTGAGCTAAGGACACTTCTGAGACTGGGTGCTGGGAGGAGCCACAGATGAGGGGTGGGGAAGGAGGGGGAGGGCTCCAGTGACGGTGGGAGGATGGGGTTGCCCAGCAACCACCACGCTGCCTCTGCGAGGAGGGATCCTTAAAGAGCTGAGCAGAAAAGGCTGGACTTGGAGGGGCGGAGGCACAGCCTCGCGTACCAATGGCTGCCTGCCCACCCCCCCCACCCCCCCACCCCCCGCCTCCCCCTCCAGGAGTGGAGCTCCAGCTGGGAGGGTGGCCGGACTGGGAGGACCTGAGGCAGCTGGGCCTGGAACCACTGGGGTCCTATCTTGTCCTCACAGGACACAACCTGGGAGGGAGCAAGAAGGCCGCCCTGAGGCCCTCAGGACAAGGGACACCCTGGGCTCCCGGGCCGCAGGGCCTGGGACAGGAGGGAACTGGGACTCCTCAGCACCACCCCTGGCCCTGCCGCCAAAGGAGCTCTAGTTTTAGACCCAGATGAAACCGCCTCTTCCCAGCTGAGTGACCTTGAATGGGCCACCTCCCCAACCGCGTGTCCTGAGAGTCCCAGGGGGCCAGCTGCAGGACTGTCAGCCAGGGGCTGCCCAGAGAAGGTGGGCCTGACAAGGCTGTGTCTGGTGGGTGGAGTTTCTAAGGAAGTCCTTCCTGGTGTCTAACTTAAATTCCCTGCGCAGCAAAGGCTGGCCTCCTTTCCTCTGTCTTTTTTTTTTTTAAATAAATTTATTTATTTATTTTTTATTTTTAGCTGCGTTGGGTCTTTGTTGCTGTGCGCGGGCTTTCTCTAGTTGCGGCGAGCAGGGGCTGCTCTTCATTGTAGCGCACGGGCTTCTCACTGCGGTGGCTTCTCTTGTTGCGGAGCACGGGCTCTAGGCACGTGGGCCTTCAGTAGTTGTGGCACGTGGGCCCAGTAGTTGTGGCTCGCGGGCTCTAGAGCGCAGGCTCAGTAGTTGTGGCACACGGGCTTAGTTGCTCCGTGGCATGTGGGATCTTCCCGGACCAGGGCTCGAACCCGTGTCCCCTGCATTGGCAGGCGGATTCTTAACCACTGCGCCCCAGGGAAGCCCCTTTCCTCTGTCTTTATCGGAAGAAGGGAATGTCTCTTTGGTCTCAGTACCACACCTCATGTTCCAAAAGCAACAACTAGCGTGAGGATTCAGCTGTGTGGTCTTCTTCTAGTTCCTTTCCTTTTAGGGCCTCGGTTTCCCTGTCTATACACAGAGGGGCTGGACTAGCTCAAGGTGTGCCTCGCTGGGAGGCACCTCTGGACTTCTGCCGCCCTCTCAGAATCACTGGGAGAGCTCCCTCCCAGCTTCCTGCAGTGGTGGAAGACAGTGGGGGCAGGGGCATCAAGGGGGCCAGAGCCCTGCCATTTCCTCACACCAAGGTGCTCCTTCCATCGACTGGATTGAGCCACATTTGGAAGCCAATCCTATGCCCGATCCAATCCTGTCTCCCATGGTCCTCTAATTGGCCCCTGTGGGTTTAGCATCGCCTCTCTTCCTGGCCCTCCATCAACCCATCCTCGGCCACCACCATCCCTCCAGCCTCTACTTCCAGGTCCACTCCCTTCAATTTGCTCCCCCTCAGCTCTGAGGAGCTGCCTTCTAAAGTGCAAGCCTGACCCTGCCTCTCCCTCACTCTAGCACCTGCCATAATTCCCCACGGCCGTGGGAGAAGGCTCAGGGCCCCATGGGCCTGGCTACCCCTCTGCCCTCAACTCGGGCTCACTCCCCTCTGGACATTTCAACCAGATGGAGCTTAATCCACATCTGTTGAATGAATGAATGTCACCAAGAGCAGAGCTTCAGTGCCGGCCGTGCTGGCCTCTGGAGCACAGGAATGACCAAAGCAGACCAGGCCCTCTTCCACAGGCTGCCATGCTGGTAATAAACCAGCAAATAAATGAGAGGACGAGATCACTACAGGACCATGACGTGGCCTCTGAAGGAAATAAACAGGGTGATGGGGAACAGGGTGGAAGGCACTTCAGGGGAGGACTTTCAGTGGAGGTGACATTTTCATTGAAGACCTGAAGGATGAGCAGGAGACAGTTTGGAAAGAGATGGAAGAAGAGTGTGCCAGGCAGAGGGAGCAGTATGTGCAAAGGCCCTGGGGCATGAAAGAGCCAGACCTATCTGAGGAAGAGAAAGAAGCCCAGGAAAAAAAAAAAGAAGTCCAGGAAACTGGGGAGAATGGAGCATGTCATGCAGCCATGCATTTGTGGAGGGGAGTATGGATTTTATTCTAAGTGTTATAGGAAGCTATTTGAGAGTTTTAGGCAGGGAAGTGACATGATTTAATTTACATTTTAGGACGATCATCTGAACAACCACTTTGGAGAACAATTTGGCAATAACTAGTAGAGTTAAAGATGTGCAAATACCACAACCAGCAGTCTCACTGCCAGGCGTATAAGAGACAAATTCCAGCACGTGGGTTCACGGGCCGCATGCAAGATGCTACTGCAGCTGGGTTTGCAAGAGACAAAACTGGGCACACTTGACTGGTGGTCAGCGGGAGGACGGGTGGAAGAGTGTGGGACAGTCCCAGCCTGGAATATTACATAGCGGTGAAAGCAGACGGACCAGAGCAGCCTGGGCCTGCCGGGATAAGCCTCCCAAGCCCCACCGCAAAGGGTAGCAGCCAATCCCAGGAGTTCCACTTTATATAAAACTAAGACACGATGGGCTTCCCCGGTGGCACAGTGGTTGAGAGTCCACCTGCCAAATGCAGGAGACACAGGTTCGAGCCCTGGTCCGGGAAGATCCCACATGCCGCGGAGCAACTGAGCCCGTGTGCCACAACTACTAAAGCCCGCACGTCTAGAGCCCCTGCTCCACCACAAGAGAAACCACCGCAATGAGAAGCCCGCGCACTGCAACAAAGAGTAGACCCGCTCACCGCAACTAGAGAAAGCCCGCGCGCAGCAACGAAGACCCAGCGCAGTCAAAAATAAATAAATTAATTAAATAAATACACACACAAAAAATTAAAACACTAATACCTGGGTAATAGCCTGTTGAGGGGTATACATAGTAAAACTCTAAAGAAAATACGTGCCTGATTCAGGGTGGTGGGTTCCTCTGTGGGGGAGGGGAGGGAAAGGGAGGGGAGGACTTCACCTCTTCTATGGCATTTTATTTGTTGGGCTGTTGGTGGGTCAAGGGGCCGTGTGTGTGTGTGTGTGTGTGTGTGTGTGTGTGTGTGTTCAGTAGCAAAGGAGCCCTGGTTGCTGAAGAGGACAGAGTGGAAGGTGAGGGCCAGCAGTGGAGCTGCCCAGGTGGGAGGAGACGGTGGCTGGACCTCATGGGGAAGTTAGAAATGCAGCCCCAGACCTGCCCTGCTGTTCAGAACCTGCAGTCTTTCCTCCTCCCAGGCCGTCATTTATTTTGTGCTCCATTAGCCCCGGTTCTCTCCTTTCAGGAAGAAAACTGAAGCTCAGAGAGGGCAAGGGGCTGCCTGGGATCACCCAGCAAGCTGGGGGTAGAGGAACCTGTGACCCTTCCTTAGTGGTCAGGGGGCCTCTCCAGCTGGGGCTGAGCAGGGGGTCAAGGCTACCTGCAGGACACACCCACACCGTCCCGGGAGCAGTGGACAAGCAGCCTCTCCAGGCCCCTCCCCCAGAAGGGCCCTCGTCGTCCACTTTTCCACCCACCAGGGCTCCCTTGGGCCCCAGCCCCTCGTTCCTGCGTGGCTGGAGACTCTGCCCGCCCGGCTGGCTGGGGCCCAAGTCATCTCTTGGTAATTGGGTTTCAGGGATGTTTGTGGTTATGCTAATGGTGGGACGCTGAGCGCTGGGACCCCTGGCTCCTGGGGGAGGGGAGGCCCAGGCAGCAGCCAGGGTCCCACAGCACTGCAGACTCAGCACTGCCTCAGAAATCGGACGGCCTGATTCGAAGCCTGGCTCCCTTGAGCAAGTCATGCAACCTGTCTGAGCCTCTACTTCCTCATCTGTAAAGTGAGAAAAATAATAGTACCTGTCATTAGGCTCTCCAGGGAGGGAAGGGTAAAATGAAAGAATCCACTGAAAATACTTGGCCCAATGCCTGGCACAAAGAACTTGCTCGATAAATGTGTTATTAACTATTTTTTGTTTTTGTTTAAAGTCTAAAAGTTCCTCCAGGAAAATGTGAACGGGGGCTAGCCAAATCTGTGCAATGAGCTAATGGGTGACTCACTTTTCCTTTGCTTTTTATGTATATTATCCAATTTGGGGCAATGAACATGAATTTCTTGCAAAACAAAATACCAATATGTGGAAGGTGTCCAGGGGGCTTGGAGAATGGGATCCAAGAGTTTGGGGTCCAGCTTGGGGACCACCAGCTGGGAGGCTGGGTCTCCAGGGGCAGAGCCCAAGGAACCCAGGCAGGAGGGGACAAAGGAGGGGCCTAGGCCAGCAGGAACCGCAGCCAAGTCACCTGCTTTGAGCTTAAATGGCTGACTGGGCAGCTTTTGTAGGGAGAGGCATGGGGGTGGGATGCCCGAGGTAGACCAGGGAGGGGACTGCAGAACCAGAATGGATGTGCGTGAAGGGGCAGGAGTGAGGGAGGCCTATCTGAGGTTCAGGAGAGCAGAGGAAGGGGGGCCTGGCACAGGGCCAGTGGGAAGGAGGAGGCTGAGGGGGAGACTCTGGAAGAGGGAGCCCAGCTGGGTACAACTCCCAACAGATTTGGAGAATCTCAGGGCTCTGCTCAGAGAAGATGGAGTGAGGAGCTCGGTCCTGGAGGCAAAAAAGCCAAATCTGGCTAAGCAGGATGCTGAGTGGTCCAGGCTACAGAGTCAGATCAATGGGATTGAAATTCTCTCTCCACCACCCTCACTGTGTGGCCTCGGGCCAGGCGCTTATCTGAGCCTCAGTCTCCCCATCTGTAAAATGGAGCGGTGCATCCAGTAAGGTCCCCATGGCTCTCCCTAGGAGGCTGGTCAACAAACCTTGATGAGAAGAAGCTGCTGTCATCATTACTGTTGTTATTATTATTAATGCAGTCTGTCAGCAGGCTGATCTCACCCTTCTCCCTGGCTGACTGGGAAGAGCTGGGGACCCCAGCTCCTGCACCCAATGCCATCACGAAGCTCTATGACGCCGTAACAGTTTTTTTGGTTTTTTGGTATTTTTTGCGGTACGCGGGCCTCTCACTGCTGTGGCCTCTCCTGTTGCAGAGCACAGGCTCCGGACGCGCAGGCTCAGCGGCCATGGCTCACGGGCCCAGCCGCTCCGCGGCATGTGGGATCTTCCCGGACCGGGGCACGAACCCGCGTCCCCTGCATCGGCAGGCGGACTCTCAACCACTGTGCCACCAGGGAAGCCCTGCCGTAACAGTTTTAGAGGCATTTTAAACTTTATCATCCATGCCCCAAAGGCCTTCACTTAACTGACCTCCCCACCCCACAGATGAGGAAACTCAGGCCCCAGGGAGTGGAGCAGCTGGCCCAAGGTCACAGCTGAGGGTTACAGGACCAGACCTTGCAAAGCACGAGGACATTGGCTCCTCCGATAAGGGCTGTGGCCTTGGGCAAGTCACTTTGCCTCTCTGGGCCTCAGTTTCCCCATCTGTAAACAGGGCGGGAAGGGGTGTGTGTACACACGTATACACATGTTGAGCTGATCAGCAGAGGTCTGATAGCCTTGCCCCCTATGAGGGCCCCCCAAGCCTGGGGAATGTCTAGTTAAGCCTCACACTTTCCACCAGGCAGCCTCACCTCACAGGACAGTGACCTTGGCCTGGGGGACAGAGCTTGTCAAACACGGCAACTGCTCTTGCAGCTTGAGATGCCTTTGAAGCCTCTTGTTTTCTCTTCAGAAATTAAGCACATTTCACATTTTATTCCATCTGTGGGATGTTTCTAATCTAAAACATGTTTTAAACGGCTCGCCCTCAAGTAATGTGGACACCCACTGCAGGCCCGTGGGAACTCGGGGAGGAAACGGTGAGGACTTCATGGAAACAAAGCCCACTCCCCCAAACCCCCCGTGGGGCTGGGGCCACCATTCCATTCCATCGCGCGGGCCGTCAGTCAGTCGTCACCTCATAGGTGCCGGGCGCTGTGCTAGACTCTGGGACACAGGGGAGCAGTGGGGGCTCAGCCAGGCAGAGGCAGGCCAGGAATGGGGCAGGTGCAGTGGAATGGTAGGGGCTGTTTGGGGATGCACAGACACTGGGGGAGAACCAAGGAGGAGGTCTGGGAAGGGATCACCTGGAAAGTGCAGTAGCCCCCTGGTCCCCCTCCTGCCCCCTTTGCCCTCTGACCTTCTCTCCTGCTTCTCTCCCCGACTCACTCTGCCTCAGCCACAGTGGCTCCTGGCTGTGCTTCAAACCCACCAGGCGGGCTCCTGCCTCAGGGCCTTTGCACAGGCCAGCCCCTGCCTGGCCTGTGCTCCTCACAAATAGCTTCCTTTTCAGCGGGTCCTCGACTCCTTCTAGGTGAGCCCCTACCCACCTGCTTGCCACCCTCTCCTCCCTTCTATCCACTTCACAGCCTCTGGTGCTAACGGTAATTCTTGTTCAAGTTTATCTGGCTGTTTCTGGACTGTCTCCCTGCCTGATGGTGAGATCTGTGCCAGCAGGGCCTTGCTGGTCTGTGTCCCAGAGCCTGGCACATACAGGGGTTGGATGCGCCTTTGTCAAATGATAGAAAGCTGAGATCTGGCCTTACAGGGGAGGGTGGAGGAAAGGGGCTAGGGAGAGGGGCTGGGTGATTTGGGGGAGCAGTCCCCCCACCCCAAGCCTGGCCGGCAGCCTCTCAGGCCTTGGAGGCCAGGATGAGGCCACGTGGCAGCCGCAGCCTCTGGAAACACCCGCAGGGGTTGTGCCTCTGCACAGTCACTGCTGTGCCCGCTCACCCAGCTTCTCCCTGGCCCAGTAACCTGCTCAGCGCTTTCCTCGGGTCACCGAGTCTCCTCTGTGGTGGCCCACATGGCCCACTGCCCCCTCCTTGGCACTCCCCCACCCGGGCTGGAGGAGTTAATCCCTGCCAGGGAGAAGCCTAGGCAGCTCCTACAACACCTCCTGTCACTGCCCTTGAACCAGTCCTGTCACCTGCATGGCCCCCACCCCAGATCCTGCCTCTTAGGGCCCCCCCAGGTGGGCTCTTCTGTGAGGCGTGGTGGATGAGAGCCTCTCCTTCAGAGCCAGGGGACCCCATGTGGCCTGGCTGAGTGACTCTGGGCACAATCGTAACCTGTCAGGTTTGTTCGGTGTATTGTTAGTGGGTGCCTGCTGTGTACTGGGCTCTGTGCTGGGCGCTGGGGACGCGCTGTGGACGAGACACTCAGGGCTTGGGGGGGGTAGGGTAGCAAAGTAGACGCTCAGCTGGGAGGTGAGGATGCTGGAGGCAGTGATTCATGGCCCGTGGTAGGGTGTAGCGGGAGACCAGCTCCAGACACTGCTGGCTCTCAGGGCCGGAGATGGTGAGGGTCTCCTCCAGGCAGGGGACAAGCCCATGCAAAGGCCCTGGGGCCGGAGGAAATGGGGCAAGTCTGAGGACCTGGAGTGTGGCTGAGGGATAGATGGGGGGGAGAGAGGACAGAGATAAGGTGATGAGTCAGCAGGGTCCTGGGCCTGGGGTATGGGAGCAGCTTGTTCTTTATCCTGAGAGCAAAAGGGGGCTTTGGACCTTTAACCAGGAAGCTGGGAGTAACATAGGAGATGTTCATATTTGCATAGTGAGAAGATCCTTCTCCATGGCTCGGCTCTCTCATCTGTAAAATGGGTTAGTAATAGTGTCTTCCACACAAGGTCAGGATTAAATGAGCTCATGCAAGTACAGGGCTTACCTGGCCCAGGCCCAGGCCCTTCTGCCACTGTGGGCCCTTCCTCTACAAAAATAAAAGTTAATTGTATGACTTTGTTGGCATAAAGACAAATTTCTTAACATTTTATATATATTATATATTTGATATATACTTAAAATTATATGTAACTTTTGTTTTCAACCTAGAAGTTCACTTTTTCTTCTGATTTTAAAAGAAATTAGGGACTTCCCTGGTGGCACAGTGGTTAAGACTCCACGCTCCCCATTCAGGGGGCCGAGGTGCAATCCCTGGTCAAGGAACTAGATCCCACATGTGTGCTGCAACTAAGAGTTTGCATGCCTCAACTAAGAGTCTGCATGCTGCAACTAAGAAGTCCACATGCCGCAACTATGAGTTCACATGCCTCAACTAAGGAGTCCATGTGCCGCAACAAAGGAGTGGGCGAGCCGCAACTAAGGAGCCCACCTGCCGCAACTAAGACCTGGCACAACCAAATAAATAAATAAATATAAAAAATAAAATAAAAAGCACAAAAATACATACATACATAAAAAGAAATAAATAAAAGAAATTACGTTTTCGTGGTCCCTAAAAGTATTATGGGCCCCAGGTACATGCCTACCTACTCCCTGCCTGGGCCCTCAAAGTGGGGGCTACTCTTCTGTTTAGGTGCTGCCTGGCAGGGCAGGAGGGGGCGTGCAGTGGGAGCAACCAGAAAAGGAAGAGGAGGGAATTCCCCGGCAGTCCAGTCGTTAGGACTCAGCGCTCTCGCTGCCAACGGCCTGGGTTTGATCCCTGGTTGGGAACTAAGATCCAGCATGCTGCGAGGGTGTGGCTCCAAAAGAAAAGAAGAGGAAGATGTATCTGTGTGTCCCCCTCCCCTCCGCCCTCTCCCCTCGCCTCCCCCTCCCTCCATCCCTGTTCTGCTGCTGCCCTGGTTCAACCACATTCTGGCCCCTTTGATCCTCCCTGGGCCTGTGGAGAGTCAGGCAAAGCTGACCTTGTCCTTCCCCAGCATAGGCACCCCTGTGGCCCCCTGACCAGGGAAACGCTCAGACTTATTTCCCTGCATGTCCTTCCTTCCCTCCAAGGTGTGCTGCCGCCTCCTCTGTGAAGCCCCCAGACTCCAGGCTGCTCCAGCTCTGGTACCTTCCTCACCTGGACATTTACACATTCTCCTTGACTCAACTTGGGTACCCTTGGTGGCCCCTGGCACACAGTTGGCACCCAAGTAAAATGTTTTTTTTTATCATGTCGTATATTACATCCCTAGTACTTATTTTTTTTAAACAAATTTTTTTTAATTTATTCATTTAGTTTTGGCTGCGTTGGGTCTTCATTGCTGCACGCGGGCTTTCTCTAGTTGCAGTTAGCAGGGCTACTCTTCATTGCAGTGCGCGGGCTTCTCATTGCGGTGGCTTCTCTTGTTGCAGAGCATGGGCTTTAGGCGCGCGGGCTTCAGTAGTTGTGGCAGGTGGGCTCAGTAGTTGTGGCTGGTGGGCTCTAGAGAGCAGGCTCAGTAGTTGTGGTGCAGGGGCTTAGTTGCTCCACAGCATGTGGGATCTTCCTGGAACAGGGCTTGAACCAGTGTCCCCTGCATTGGCAGGCGGATTCTTATCCACTGCACCACCAGGGAAGTCCCCCTAGTACTTATTTATCTTTATTTATTTATTTATTTATTTTTGGCTGCGTTGGGTCTTCATTGCAGTGCACGGGCTTCTCATTGTGGTGGCTTCTCTGGTTGCGGAGCACGGGCTTTAGGGTGTATGGGCTTCAGTAGTTGTGGCATGTGGGCTCAGTAGTTATGGTGCACAGGCTTAGTTGCTCCATGGCGTGTGGGATCTTCCCGGACCAGGGATCGAACCCATGTCCCCTGCATCGGCAGGCGGATTCTTAACCACTGAGCCACCAGGGAAGCCCCCAATTAAAATGTTTTGTGCAGAGAGTGACAGAGGGGCCGCTGGGTCCCCTGAAGTGACAGTGGCCAAGCACTCTGGGTCTGGCCCTCTCCCTTTCACCAGGCAGTGGCCACATTCCAGCCCCTGAACTGGGCCGGGAGCTGGGGCACAAACTGGGAAGCGGCTCTCCCCCACCCACAGGACAACAGGTGCTGGGAGTCGGGGGAGGGGCTTCCCCCCCCAGGTGCCCCAGGCCTGAAAAGGTGCAGAGTAGGCAAAGGAGAAATGGGGGTCGGAGGACTGCACTGCATGAGCAGCAGTGTGGGGGCAGGGAAGGGCTGGCAGAGTGTGTGAGAGGCG
Organism: Monodon monoceros; assembly: GCF_005190385.1. Taxonomy (NCBI): domain Eukaryota; kingdom Metazoa; phylum Chordata; class Mammalia; order Artiodactyla; family Monodontidae; genus Monodon; species Monodon monoceros. The sequence continues at coordinate 99,399,829 of NW_021703784.1, read as the reverse complement.
GGAAGCAATGCCCCCAGCACACCCCAGCCCCAGCCCCTGGCCTGGTGGGCCGCTGTCAGCGGACAGAGGATTTGGCAGTGACTGGGGTGCACCTCATTTCCACCCCAAGGTCACAGGCGCAGCACTGAGGCTCCTAGCCAGTTAATCGTGTCCAACAGAGCACGGCACAGGCACGTCCATGGGCAGGGGCCGCGGCAGGGCTGGACCACCTCGCCCTGCATGGGGGCCGACAAGCCAACTCAGATGGCAGGCGTCGGACCAGGCATCTCACAGCCCCGGAGGTGCACACTCTGGCCCAGGAGCCTATGCCCGCCACAAGCCCCGCTCAAAACCTAGGGCCAGGCATGGGTCCCCCCTCACAAGCTTGATGACCCTGCTTTGCTGGGGCAGGTTTGGGTCCTTTGGGTGGGGCTGTGTTACAGACTCTGGTTTGGACCTGAGGTCCAGTGATAGTCCACATCTTGCTCGCCCATCACCCCGCCTCAGCCAGGAGGCCCTTTCAGACAGAGGGAGGGTGCAGGGGTTAAGAAAATGGGTGTGGGGCTTCCCTGGTGGCGCAGTGGTTGAGAGTCCGCCTGCCGATGCAGGGGACGCGGGTTCGTGCCCCGGTCCGGGAAGATCCCACGTGCTGCAGAGCGGCTGGGCCCGTGAGCCATGGCCGCTGAGCCTGCGCGTCCGGAGCCTGTGCTCCGCAACGGGAGAGGCCACAACAGTGAGAGGCCCGCGTACCGCAAAAAAAAAAAAAAAGAAAGAAAATGGGTGTGACAACCAGCCATCCTGGTTCAAACCCCTTTCCTCCCCTCACCAGTCACGCCGTGAGCCTCAGTTTCCTCATTGGAAAAATAGACTAATGACCAGTTGTGATTTAGAGCCTCAAACCAAACTGAGGGGAGCATGGGGGCGGCGGGGGCAGAAAGGGGAGGAGCGTGCGGGTGAGGTGAGGTGGGAAGGGCCAGCCTGGGCTGGGGAGCAGGAAGGCCTGAAACTGCCCTGCTTTGGATGGGAGGCTGGGCGGTACACCCAGGGGACTGCCTGTGGTATCTTTGGTACTGCTCCCCATTTTCCGTGTTCCCCCCAAGCCTCCAGGCCATCCTCCCAACTGTGAGTGCCTCGGGAAGCCCTATGGGGGCACCATGCGACCAGGTGTCCAGGCCCCTGGGGAGAGGGCCAGACAAGGGCCTAAGGGAAAGAGGAGCAGGAGAACGGGCTCTAGACCACCAGATTGCAGCCCTTCCCCCTGAGCCCCACCAGGGGGCTGCCGGGCATGGTGGACTCGGGGAAGGGGACACTGCAGACCGGCCTCCTGGGATACCTGCTGAACCTGGGGACAGGCAGGTGACCAGGTCCTCCATGCAGCTTGAGTCTGAGCCCCCAGTGCTGGGCCACACCTCCCTCTCCCACCTGTGGCAGGTAATGCCACCTGGCTACCTGGTCCCCCCTTCCCCCAGCTCAGCCTCTGCCCCAGGCTCACCTCCCTCCTCAGCCCCTGGATGAGACATCGGGCCAATCCACCCCAGTCCCCTCACCCGGGCAGGGCCACACTCGGTGGGGTTTAGGGGGTGCAGGGCAGGTGGCTGTTGGCATCTCCTTCCAAAGGGACCTGCAAAACAGCAGGTCGGAGCCCCTCCCCTCCCGCCCCTTTGAGGCTCGCTGCCAGTACGTTTGACACTGAGCTCTCCACCAGCGGGAGCGGCCGGTGTTAATTAAGAGAGAGAGGTGACGGGGGGGAGGCAGGGAAGGGCCGTGGAGGGCAGCTTCCGACAGCCGCCAGGACTGCTGTGGGAGCCAAGGGGGCCGGGAGCTGGACCCGCAACGACCTAAGACGCCTGGGTCTCCCGCGCTGGCTCCAGGGCAGAGCTCTCCAGACGTCCGACCCCTCATCTTTGCAGCCAACCTGCTGGGGTGGGAGGAGGGTCAAGAGTGCATCCAAGGGGCCTACTGTGTGCTCTGCCTGATGTGGAGGAGGCAGGCCCCAGCCCTGGGGGGCGGGGGGGAGGGGGGCAGGGGAAGCCTCCCTCCAACAGTCCCTCAGCAGTCTGCTTCGAGGTTGGCCTGCTTTGTGGCTTGGCTTTGGAGTCAGACAGACCCCGTTCCAATCCTGCTGCCGCGCAGCTCAACCTCTGAGCTTTGGTTTTCTTACCTGTAAAGTGGGAGCGATGGCACTGCCCTTGTGGCTTTGTTATGACAGTAAATGGGGTCAGTCTGTGCCCGGCAAACAGCCTCGCTCGGTCATTGGCAACGTGCCCAGCCCCCAGCGGCCTGCCACGTCTGCTGGGTGTCCCGCGTGGTCCACCTCCTGCTCGCGCTCTCCCCCGGGGCTCCAGCTCTGGCTGCCTCCCCTGCCTGCTCAGCCCGCCTCCGCCCACATTCCCCGCGGCCCCCCAGCACTGCTCTGGGAGCGCCTAGCCGCTCCTCACCTCTCCATCTTAATTAGCTGCTTGTATTAATCTTGCAAGTAACGTGGCAAGTTGCAGCCCTGGGTTTTCAGGCTGTGGAATTAATTATTCCCCAAGCGAAGAGCTGTCAGCTCTGGGAGACCAGCCACTCAGAGCCACCTGACACCGTTTAGCAGCGTCCACAGCTTCCGCAGAGCACCCCGGGGCCCACGGCCGGGCCAGCTTGGAAATGGCCCCCATTCCTGGCCTGGGCTCTTTTCCGTGTCCCCCTCTTACAGAGGGGCTGCAACAGGACCTGAGAAGGCAGGGAGGGATGCCACAGCGGTGTCGGAGCTGAAGGCCCCGCCTGGGAGCCAGGACCCTGGGGCCAGAGGGGCTGAGGCACAGCTGACCCATCTCCCCACCGGGCGACACCTGGGCCTGGGGAACGCACCTGCCCTGTCTCGCCCATCACTTGCACTCATTAGCATCAGTGCTTCACACAAGGCGGCTGTGTGGCCGGAAGCTGGAGCCCAGGCTGGGAGGGGGCGCCGACCCGCACAGCCCCCACATTCTGATGGAGAGGCTGCCAGCCTCACTTTGCCCCTGCGTCGGCCCCGTGGGGGGGCTGGAGAGGGCAGCTGGCCAGGCAGAGCGAGACGGACGGGGCAGCCGCGGCAGCTGGCGGTCCAGCTCTGGTCGAGGGTGCGGGGCACCAGGGGCCGGTGCAGCTGAGGAGCCCTCTCTCTTCCTTGACCTTCACAAGTCACCCATCTGTTCCAGTCCGGTTCCAGTCCCAGTGCCCTGGGCCCTTCCTGCGCTGCCCTGGGTGGGGTCCTGACCTCGCACATGAGTGCTGTCGTCCATGAGGCTCCCAGCCCTAGTTCATAATCTTCATTCCCCGGGGGCACTTTCCATGGCTGCAGCGATGCAGTTTGCTCCCAGTGGCTGCAGCTGTGTCTCCCACAGTCTGTGAGCTCCACATCTCTGCACCAGGCCTGGCACAGAGGGGCTCGGGAGACCCTGTGGGAAGAAAGAATGAGTGAGGGACTTCCCTGGCAGTCCAGTGGTTAAGACTCAGTGCTCCCAATGCAGGGGATGCGGGTTCGATCCCTGGTCGGGGAACTTAGATCCCGCATGCTGCACTGTGCAGCCAAAAAAAAAAAAAAGGAAGAAAGAACGAGTGAATGAAGGATGCGTGCGGCCAAGGGTCGTCTGCCACTCTAGATCGCACGTGCAGCTGCTTCCGGGGTGAGCGGACCCGACCCTGGTGCCTCCCAATCCCACCGCAGTACCAACCCCAGGCCCACTGGGAGCCTCAGCGGAAGAGGAAGTCCCAGCCCCTTCCGCCTCCTGGTTATCTGCCCCTGCTTCAGGGACCCTGTGCCCAGGGACCCGGGCTGGCCCTCAGGCCTGGCTGGCAGCCCCCCGTCGCCCCCTCCGCGCAGCTGCGTGCTCCACCAACCTCTCCCCGACTGACCGCCTTCGTCTTTCTCTCTTGCAGCCAACAGCTCCCTGCTCGGAGGCGGCGGTGGTGAGTACACCCTTCCTGCGGCCTGGGGGTTGTCTGGGGGTCTGCTTCTCTCCTCCTGGCCCCTTCACCCGCGGAGCCCAGCTGGCTGCCATGCGCCTTCCCCGCAGCGTTCCCCTCGTCCCCATGGTGCGCCGTTCCCATTTCTCCATCTCTGCCCTTCTTTACCGCCTCCCACCCCCTCGGCCTTGCCCGGCCTCGTCCTCACTGTGGATGAAGCCGGACACCTGGCTGGCAGGCCCGGCTGCTTCAGCACTGGGTGACTGGGGTAGGTCCCGACCCTCTGAGCAGAGGCCTCCTGGTCTGTAACTGGGGGCTGGAGGGCCCCCTGAGGTTTCAAAGGGACTGGGCCTGGGCCTGGGACCGGGTCGTTGTGGGGCCGGGGCACAGGTGTGGTGGGGAAAGCCCAGCCCTGCCCCTGACGCCCACAGGCCCTCGGCCAGCCCTGTGCCCCTTTGGCCTCAGTTTCGCCACCTGCGAGGGCAAAATTAGCGTCTCTGCTCTGCCCTGCAACCTCGCAGGGCGGCTCTGCCGTCAGGACAAGTTCTCATCGAGTCAGGGGGAGCTCCGCCAACAGTTAAGCCCACGAGAATGCATGTGTGTTCACTGTTGTCAAAGACCACCAGGAGGCAGGGGTTCCGGCAGGCCAGGTGGGCAGGGCGTTGGAAGTCAGCGTGGGCCCGGCCCCCAGGGACGCAGGGCAAGGTCAGCAGGTGCCGGCAGGGAGGGGCGGGGCAACAGTCCCTATGGCCCCGGTGCCCGGCCAGCCCGTGCCGGGCTGGCCACACCAGCCGCTCGGCCCCAGCCCCTCACCCCCCAGCTGGCGGGGCTGCCCGCGGTCCGTGCAGGCAGCAGTACGATTGGTGAGCTAGGGTCAGGGGTTAATGCGCCGTCGGATAAATCCCAGGGTGTGCTTACGGCAGTGGTGGCGAGGCCCAGGCCAGGTTTTAAAAGGGGAAAAATAAAAGGGGCCTCGAAGGTCAGGAATAAATAAGAGCGGCGTTAAGAGCTGTTGATGACCGGCCAGGATGCGGGATGGGGGGGGCGCAGGGAGCCTGTTTGTGTTTAGAGATGCTTTCCCTCCCTCCCTCCCTCCCTCCCCTGCTTCTCCTCCAGCTTCCCTGTGGAGGTCACAGCTACCCTGGCGGCCTCACAGAATGAGGTGGATTCACTGGGGACTGGGGGTCTAGGACCCTCTTCTGAGCCAAGTGCCTGGACACATCTGCCGGGCACCAGAGGAGCCTGGTCCCTGCTTCCTCAAGCTCGCAGTGCAGACAGGAGCACCAGCACGACACAGGGTGGTCTGTGCAATAGGGGGGCTGGGGGCGGAGTGAGGAGTACAGGCTCAGTGTCCAGGCTTGGGGACCAGGGAGGCTCCTGCAGGAGGTGGCGCCTCCACTGGGACCCAAGGGATGGGTAGAAGGCAGCCGGTGAAGAGCAGTGGGAAGGGTGTGCTGGGCAGAGGGAACAGCACAGGTGAAGCCTGGAGTGAGGGAGAGCGTGGGGCATTTGGGGAGACTCCGAGGACTGGAGTGGTCGGAGCCCAGCCAGGAGGAGGGGAGATGGGAGAGGACTCAGGGGCCTCAGAGACCACGTGAGGAGCTGGATTTTTAGCCGTTCAGTTAGGAAGACAAAGGATCACAGAAAGGTGTGGGACTTGTAAGTCCTAAGTCAGGTCATCACCCTTCTTCTGCTCAAAATTCTGCCAGGGCTCTCACCTCACCTCCTTCCTACGGCCCACGGGGTCTCCAGGCACCTGTCAGACCGCCTGGCCCTCTCCACTCTGTGTCAGCCACGCTGACCTCCCTGCAGTTCCTGGAACAGACCTGGCCCGCTCCTGCCTCAGGGCCTTTGCTCTGGCTCTTCCCTCTGCCCCGAATGCTCTTCCGCAGAGAGCCGTGTGGCTGCTCCCTTCACCTCCTACAAGTGTTTACTTGCGTGCCATCTACTCGGTGAGGCCCACTCTGACCCCTGGAAATTGCAGCTCCCTGCCCCTGCCCCACCTCCCCAGGCCTCTCACACTGCTCTAGTTTTTATTTTCCTCCAAGCACCTCTCTCCTAATGTGCTATGTAATTTACTTGTTGATTATGTTCATTGTTTATTGTCTGTCTCCCCACTGAGAACAATAGCTCCAGAAGGCATGACTGTATCTCCAGCACTTAGGACTGGGGCTGGTGCATACAGTCGGTGCTCAATAAATGGTTGATAAATGAATGAATGAACTACAGGCAAAGGCAGGGACGGCCTTACATGTCAAGCAAAGGACTTGATGACGAGGGCAATGGGAGCCACTGAGGCTTCAGGCAGGGCAGGGAGTGGCTCATAGATGGCCTGGTGACCTCACTCTGGGAGGTCAAAGGACAGCTGCTCTGGCCAGATTGAGGGGGGAGGCCCAGTGGCGTCCCCCTAGCTCCCTTTCCTGCAGCACTGAGGGTGAGAGGAGGCTGGAGCAGGCCCCAAGTGCAGCCTGACCGACGCAGAGATGGATGGGGTGGGCCAGGACCCAGGAGGAAGTGGGCCCGGAGTCCAGCCTTTTAATGCCAGCTGAGATTTATGGAGCCGCCGCCAGTGCTCACGGGGGCTGCCACTCTGCTAATGTGACCGGAACCAGGCGGAGGTGGCAGGGAGGGGACAGGGGATAGGGAGAGGCTGGGGCTTGTGGGGGCCTGGCGCCCACCTGGGATGGGAATGGAAACAGGCGCCGGGCCCCCGGGATGTCCTCTGCTCTCACATCTGCCACCTGTACCCTCTACCGCCCCCTGGCCCATCCAGCCTTAACGCCCTGACCTGCCAGGAGGGAGGACACAGGCAGGGGCAGCCTGGGACTGGGGGGTCTGGGTCCCCATCTAACTCTGCCCGGACAGACCCTGGTCCTCCCAGGTGCCCTCTTCTCCCAAGTCCAGCCCTGCAGGGGTTCAGGCCTCTACCCACCCCCAACTTCCCATCACCACCCATTTACCTATCCAGCAACCACCCATGCCTTTAACAAGCACTGGTCCCGTTCAGCCTGCCCTGGCCACTCTGTTGAAAACTCCCCCAGCCAGCCCGGCCCTCCGTGCTGATCCTCTACCCTGCCCTGTGCCTGTCCCCGGAGCATGGACGCCCTTTCAACATGCTTGTGTTTCATGCTTATTTTTACTGCCTTTCTCCCCACTAGAACATACTCTCCCCAGGAACAGGGTTCAGGGGATTCCAAGCCCCTAGATCAGCCTTTATGGGGTGGTTAGTTGTACCCCTGTGTGCTGGGTGTGCCCTAGGAGCTGGGGACTAACAGCCTGCCCCGGGGTTCTCATACAATCCTGTTGGGGGAGGGCAGCTATCAGTTCAGAAAGGAGCTCTTAAAGGGGGGGGCTGAGGCTGGCCTGCAGGGCTTTGGTGCAGGGAACCACAGTGTTTACAGCAAGTATGTAGGGGAGTCTTCTGTCACCCTAAACTTCAGTGGGAACCCCCAGGGGCCGCTGGGGCCAAAAGGACTTAACCCAAAGGGTCCAGGGCCCCTGGGCCTGCCTCACTGGGGTTGGGCACCCACCAGGCCCTGAGGCCAAGGTAGGTGGTCTGATAACACAGTGAAGGCCCCCCACTCCCCATTCCTTCCCAGCACTCTTTCTGAGTGTGTGTGTATATGGAGCCGGGATGGACACCTGTGTCAAACCCTGGGACTCAGGACTTGACCCTGCCCTCAAAGAGATCCATTTTGGTAGAAGTCTTCCCAACAGAGGGGGCATTTGACTTGGGCCCCGAAGACTGCATAGGAGTTCGTCGGGTACAGAGGGATGGAGAGGCCCACCAGGTAGAGAGCCCAGTGTCTGCAGTGGGGAGACCTGACAGGGCTGGGGCAGCTACCTAGCGAGACCCTCAGGCCTGGGGACTGCCAGGCCCACTCCTGCTCCCGCCTCCTTCCTGGAGAGCCTTTTACTGGCTCGATAAAAAATTTTTGTGAACAAACACTCTCCTATTGTATGGTAGGAAGGGAGGCGGGCCCTAAATCAGGCTGGGAATCGACAGGGCCCTGACGCGTGTCTCTCCTGTTTATTGGGACTGAAATGTTTACTCGGCGATAAGGAGCCAGCCTTCTGGTGGAGATTTGTGCACTCTTTTTCAATTACCCCTCGTCTTTCTCTGCCACTTTCGCACTAAAGGGATAATAAATGTATCAGAGCGTTTCAATTATTCATCTAAATCATGACTGCGCCTGCCACGGCCAAGCTTTAGTGACAGATTAATTCAGGGCCGCCTTCCTCTGCTTGCAGCGGCCATCTCTGCTCCCGCCTGTCCAGAGCCCCGAGGGCCAGCCCGAGGGGTGGGCGGCTGGGGTCAGGCAGGTCCCTGGCAGGGGCAGGGCAGGATGGAGCCCCGTCCACACACAGCCACTGCCAAGGACCCTCCCGTCCGGAGGTCAGTGGGCCCACCCAAACCTGCAGGTCTGTGAGGGCGCAGCCACCCTGCCCTCCTGCTTATCGGCTCTGCACGCCCTCCTCCCTATGCCCACACTGCAAGTCCATGTGTGTGTCCCTTACACTGCAGGGTCCCAGGCATCTCACACCAGGGAGAAGCCAGAGGTGGCTCGCTCCCGGCATAGCCCTCTCCTGGCACAGGGCCTTTGCACATGCTGCTCCTGTGCCCGCCCACCACACCTTCCCACCTAGTTATCTCCATGTCAGGGCAGCCCCTCCCACCAGCAGCCCCCCAACATACACACACACACACACACACACACACACACACACACACACACACACA
>NW_021703784.1:99195353-99391172 GCF_005190385.1 Monodon monoceros | reverse complement strand
CACACACACACACACACACACACACACACACACACACACACACACACGCCCACACACTGCTCTATTTACTGAGGGGCCTGCCACGTTCCTGGCACTGTCCTCAGTGCTGGGACACAGCAGACACTGCTCCTCTTGGGCCAGTATTCTGTCACCCTTGAAAATCAGACTCTTGTTTGTGTGATTAAGTACCAACTGCTCCCCATCAGGCTCCCCCACTAAGGGGCATGCACAGGGCGTCTGTCTGTCACCTCCTGGAAAACAGTAGGTGCTCAGTGGGGACCTGTTGGTGGCCCGGCCATGCCCAGGGGCGCCTCTCCCCAGCCCAGGTATCTGTGTGCATTCCTCCCCCACCCACCATGCAGGCACATGGCTCAGGCAGAACCTGCCCCCCGGGGCCCAGCCTCTCCTCTCTCCACACAGGGACCCACGAGTCTGGTGGGGGGGGCACCCTCTTTCCTCTCTCTGTCTCCGTCTGAGTCTCCCTCGCCCCCACTCGGTCTGTCTCTTGCCATCTCACTCTCGCTCCATCTCTGTCTCACTCCTCCACACGGCTCCTCCGGCACGTGCACTCTCCCCACCTCTCGCTCTCTCCTGCTCACTCACCCTCAGGATCCAGGCCTCCACTTCTGCCCAGCTCACTTGCCATCCCGCGCACCTCCACCTGGCACTATCTCCATCGCCCAGCGCCGCTGATCTGTGATTGCTTCCCGGCTCTGCCCCGATTAGCTGGGGCCTAGCACAGCAGGCAGACAGGGAGCCCCCGTGGCCCTCTCCAGGGCAGGCGGTGTGGGCCTGACCAGCCAGTCCTGAGCACGGCCCCGTGCCAGGCTGTGGCGGGTGGGTGCATGGGGCGGGTGTGGCCAGAAGTTGTCTGGGGCAGGGGGCCGTGCTGCGGCAGAGAGGGGAAGGGCATTCCTGGACAAGGGCACAGCAAAGGGCCCCAGGGGCCGTCTCAGACCACGCTCCTGCCCCACTGGCACCTTCCCACTGCGATGGTTCCTGCGGATGCAGCCCTGCCCTCCCACCTCTCCCCCTGTTGCCCTGCTGAGCCCTCTGCCTGGACCCCTCCTCCCCTGACCTCCCCAAAGCCTTTCTTCTCATCACTCAAGGGCTTTGCTCAGATGCCACCTCAGAGGCACCTCCCCAACCCTGAACCGCACCCATGCCTGCCCAGCTCCCTTCCCTCTCCTCTTGCTCTGGAGTGTGTTTCCTTCTGCTGTTTCACCGCGGTGATATTAGAGCCGCACTTCGCCTCCCTCGCCCAGGGCCTGGCGCCTGGCGGGTCCACCTCCCCACTGCCCAATGCCTGTGTCGAGGATGGTGGGGGAGGCACGCAGAGGCCGGATGTCATCTAAGGCGGAGGCTGGAGGGAGCCCCAACCTTGCTCAGCGTTGATGATTTTATTTCGTGGACTTGTGGGAGCCATGGGAGGTTTCATGAGCAGGGGAGTGACATGGTCCCCCAAGTAAAGGCCCCAGCTGAGGAGAAGGATAAGGTGCTAACAGCTGCCAGGCGTATGGAGTGCCCCCTGCCTGGTTGCCAGGGCCTTGCTGGGCTCTCCCTGCGGAATCTCACCCCCGTCATAGCACTATGGGACACACGTACCGTTAGCATCTCCATTTTGCATATGAGGAAACTGAGGCACCAAGTCCCTTGAGCTGAACCGTGCTCCCCACCCCCACCCCTCAGCCAGCCCTCCCTGGGTGGGAGAGAGAAGGGCGAGGACTCCAGCTCCGGCGCTGGGGCCCGTGCCCCGCCCCCAGCGGGCAAGATGCCTCCAAGCCCCTGCCTGCAGCTGCCAGGGGGATTTTTAATAACGGGAGTGATTTTTGCATGATGAATGAGGCGCTGCCGTTGTGTCCGTAATGAAGCCCTAATGTTTGGAAATCCCCATTTAAGGAGCTGATCTCACCCCATAATGAATTTCAGATCACATCGCGGAACTGTCGTTCATCCATCTTCTCCCTGGGGCACCCACCCGCCTTGGCCCCTTGAGGGTGGGTCCTGGCGAGGGTGGGCTCTGCATCCCGCCCCCCACAGTGGGCTGAGCCCAAGGCTAGCACAGAGCGGGGGCTGGCACGGGTGTGCTGACTGAATGAGTGGCCAGGAGCGTGTAGGCAGAGGCCGTTCTGGCAATGGGGTATCGTGTGGGGCTGAGGATCCCAAGTCTCGGCCTGGGCCTGGGAGGAAAACGGAGGCCAGAGATGAAGAGGGTAGGAAGGGCCAGAGAGAAGGGGGCCCGAGGCCCTGGGCTGGGCCACTTGGCCAGGCTTTATGGCTGGGCCTGCCCTCTGCAGGTTAGGGGCCTGGGGGTGCCGCGGCTCAGGCTTCTGCCCTCTTTCAGCCCTGGCATTCGGCGTTTGTGCAGGTGGCTGGGATGGGCGGCAGTTGCTGGCTGCACCAATGTGGCTGGAGAGGGAGGGCTCTCAGGCCGGGTGCCCAGCCCCTGGGGCCTGCGGGGTGAGACGTCTAAGCGGGAGGTGGTCCCGAGGGCCCAGACCCAGGTGCCTTCCCAGGCTCGAGAGGTGCACCCCTCCCCTGGCCCCGTGGGCCTCAAGCTCACCCCTCTGCCTCCCCAGCCCTCTCTCTGCCAGGGCTTTCTGGGTGACATTTCCACCTGGCAGTGTGTCCCATCCCTTGGGCAAAGGGGACCCCAAGAGCATGAGGGAAAGAGGAGTCTTCCCCATCTGTAAAATGGGGCGACATGTGATAACGTGCAGGGCCCTTTGGTACCATCTCGCACTGAACGCTTACACCAAATGCAGAGGGAGGTGCTGTTACTGAGCTTGTACAGATGAAACTGAGGTGCAGGGAGGTGAAGTGACCCGGCGGAGGGGTGGGAGAGCTGGGGGGAGGGGGCCTTGGGTCTCTCGGGGCCAGGTCTGCTCTGCTACCAGGAGCCGTGGCCCACACAGCCCCAGCGAGCTCCTTTCAGAGGCTCTGAGACTTGGCACCCTGGGAGGGCACTGCCCAGGCCCATCCTCTCCCTCCGCTGCCCTGGGGACCCACAGGAGTCCGCAGGGCAGGGCTGGGGGCTGCCCAGGCAAGGCCTCACAACCCCCACCTGGCTGAGAGTGGCTTTGCCTCCACGAGCTTTTGTCCCTGTTCCTGTGAGATGGAGGCTGGGGAAGCAGTTCTAAGCCTCTGCTCTCCTGTAACTGTGAGATCCTGGACGAGTTGCTTAATCATTCTGGCCTTTAGTCCCCCACCGGCCCCCCGCCAGGCCACCTCTCAGCAAACCTCAGTCCTCCCCACAAACTTTCTGAGGCCAGTTCTGAGGCTCAGAGAGGTTAAGTGACTGGCCCAAAGCTACTAGCAAGCTTGTGGGCAGGATTTCTGGAAAGAGAAATCCCAGAAGGGGGCGAGCGGGGGGGCCAGACCCACAGGACAGTGGAGGGGAATGGGGGGGAGTTGGAGGGGTAGGCCCAGGGCCAGCCAGGGTCTCCTGCCCTCTGTCAGGGGCACAGCTGCCCTCCTCTCCCCCAGGCCACAGGCCTCCTTGTATTCCTGTAAATAATTAATTAGCCCCTGCTTGCTTGTTTGTTTAGCATGAGGAATGCTCCCCCTCTGAGATGCATTCATTGCTGAATAAATTTAAATATCTAATCTTCCCTTCATGAATATTACAGCACTCTAAGTAGCTGTCAAATACCCTAAGCACCTTGGCAAGGGGCCCCCACGGGAGCCTGTCTGCTTCACCTCCACGGGCTCCGAGGAGGGCCCGGCTCCAGGCCCTGCCCTCTCCCAGCGCCCTCCCGGCCCTGGACTTGCAAGGCAGGGGCTGAGTCTGTGTTGATGCTCCTGAAGGCTCAGTGCAGGGCTGTGGAGGCCACACCGATGGCAGGAGGCTGGGGTGGGCTTCCAAGCAGGGGCGGCTGGCTTCTCTGGGGGATGTGCCTGGACCAGGGCGGAGAGTCAGGGCTGGAACAGAGAGAGGGCAGACAGGGCCCCCAGACAGAAGAGATCAGGGAGGCAGGAGGACGGGGAGAGCAGGTCTCCCAAGGCAGCCTTGCTGGATCGGATGGAGACAGTTAGTGGTCAGCCTGTGGGTGCAGCTGAACAGTCGTGCAAGAGGAGGGTCCCAGACCAAAGGTCACCAAAGCAGTCCCTCTGTCGGGAGGGGGATATGTAGATGTGGGGAGGGGACAGGAGCCAGGCTGCAGGGGCCAGCAGTGAGGAGACAGCAGCCGTAGACAAAACGTCTTCCCAAAGTGTTTGGGTGAGGAGGGCAAACAGTAGACAGACAGCCAGGGTGGGAGGGAGGCTCAGGATGGGAACGGAGAGACAGGTCCTTTCATGGTCCTGGAGGAAGTAGAGCAGTCCAGCTGTGTCACCTTGGGCAAGTCTCTCACCCTCTCTGTGCCTCAATTTCTTCTTCTCTAAAGCAAGAAAAATAATAGCACAGCCAGGCTGTGAGGCCCAAATAAGACGGTGGATGTACATGGCTCAGCGCCTTGCTCACCAAGAAACTGTTGAGGGACTTCCCTGGTGGCGCAGTGGTTAAGAATCCGCCTGCCAGTGCAGGGGAAATGGGTTCAAACCCTGGTCCGGGGAGATCCCACATGCCACGGAGCAACTAAGCCCGTGTGCCACAACTACTGAGCCTGCGCTCTAGAGCCCGCGAGCCACAACTACCGAGCCCGAGGGCCACAACTACTGAAGGCCACGGGCCTAGAGCCCATGCTCTGCAACAAGAGAAGCCACCCAATGAGAAGCCCGTGAACCACAACAAAGAGTAGCCCCCACTCGCTGCAACTAGAGATAAAAGCCCACATGCAGCAACAAAGACCCAAGGCAGACAAAGATAAAAATAAGTAAATTTTTTAAAAATTTATTTAAAAAAAAAAAAGAAGCTGTTGAGGCTGAAATTAAGGAGCCAGACCTAGGACCTTAAAGGTGGAGGAGCGAGGCGGAGGCTGAGGAGGGAGGCAGAGTGGCCTTAGGGCCATCGTCCAGGAGAGGAAGGGTTCAGCCCTGACCTTAGTGGAGGAACATCTGAGGAAGCCCCTACCACCCATGTGGGCTCAGTCTCCCCAGGAGAGACCTCAGGTTTTCTGCTGACTCGGAGTGAGGTGGGGGTCAAGTTGGAGCTTTGAGGGATTTTGGGTTTGTTTTTTAAACTTTTTTTGGAGTATAGTTGCTTTAGAGGGTTTTTGGATGTGGCTGACCAGGGAGGGGACCGAGGGTTAATTGGTATGAACTGGGGCACCCCCTAACCAGGCAGACCCAAGGGCCAGCTGCCCCAGGGTCAGGTGGGGAGTGGGGAGGAAGGACATTGTCTTTGGATGGGACCCCAGGAAGCCTCCTCCTTCTGGTCTCCAGGGCTCAGCTTAGCCCAAGGAAGAGCTGGGACCGGGCCTGGGGGTCAGAGCCAGGGGAGGTACAGGTCATGGTGGGAGACATGGGAAGGGGCAGCCCTTTGGGCTGGGGGCCTCCTCTGGCACTCAGGGATGGGAGAGCCACAGGCTGCTGTGTGGACAGGGAGTGGGGGCAGGAGGGGGCCTGGCTGCTGAAACCCTGAGTGCCAGGGCCAGTCTGGGCGCTGGCTTCTTGGGGGAAGGGTGAGCAGGGGTGGAACCCCAGGCCTGTCCCTCGGCTCTGCTTTGGGAGAACTGCTCCCTGGGCACCTGCACACGGCCCCGGCCCTGTTCTGCATGCTGCTCGGGGGACTCCAGCCCGGGGGCTCTGCCAGCGCCAATTCCTCCCTCCTCCTACCCCCTCATGCCCCCAGGTCAGCCCAAAGGCTTGGCTGCAGGCCTGTCCACTTCTGCAGGAAACAATAAGTCCCTCAAACACAGATCTCGCTGAGCGCCACTTTCACACAGCCCCCACAGTGGGCCAAGGTTGCCTGCAGGGTGGACAGCACGGGGAGATGGCAGGCAACCAGGTGGCAAGTGGATGAGACCACTGGGGCAGGGCTGGGAGGTCCCCAGGTGAGCCGGCTCCGGCAGGTCCCTGTGCTAACCCCGTACGCCCTGGACGCTACTTCCCACCCCGCTCCCTGGTATACACGTTGGGCACTCGCCCATACAGTCTCACTGACCTAGTAATAGCCAACACTGGCGTCGCCTTCACTCATGCCTTAAGCACGTTACAGGAATTAACTTAATCCTTCCAATACTCCTATGAGGTGGGTACTACTATTATCCCATTTTACAGATGGGGCAGTCGAGGTCCAGAGAGGTTAAGTGCCCTGGGTCACACAAATGTGACTGGCAGAGCTGGCATCTGAACCCAGGCTGCGCAGCTCCACAGCCCCTGCTGTGGCACACCGTGCTGGGTGGGTCGCCTGGCACCCCCACCCGGGACAGACACACTGCACGTGGACGCTGTACACCCACTGTGCCACACCTTGGACACACAGCCCAGGGCCCCACTCTCTGCCCCCTCCCATTGGGTGCCGCCATCCTCATCTCTGCCCAAGAGGAGGAGGTGGGGGACCCAGTCCCAGATTCCCTCCCCAGGTTCCCCCCAACTCCTCTACCCCACCTGCCCACCCCCACTCCTGGGACGCTCTGGGAAATCGCCTGGTGCCATCCCTGAGTGAAGTCGCAAAATTAGGTTTAATTGGCCTCACAGGGCATAAAAGAAAACAGAAGAAAAGGGGGTGGTCCAGTTGGTGTCCCTGGTCCTGTGCCAAGATGTTGAGGGTGGGGCTGTGATGAAGGAGCTAGGGCCTCAGTTTGCGCATCTGTAAAATGAGGGAATGATAGTCCTTTCCTGCTGCAGAGCATTGAGCTCCGTGTCCAAGAAGCCCCTGACACAGGCCTAGGGTGCAATCGGAGCTGGGGACCTGCCAGAGGTGGGTCATGTTCTCCTGGCCAGGATGTTAACGCCTCCCCTGAGGCCGGGGGGGGGGGGGGGGGGGGGCGGCGCGGTCACTGTGCCTAATTATCAGATGAGGCAGTGGACGATCTGGGAGCGGGGGGAAAAGGCTTAACAAGGTGCGGCAGGGCCAATGAGGGACAAGGCCAAACCCCGCCTGTCCCTCGGCGCCGCGGGAGAGAGCGAGGTCAGACAGGAGAAGAGTCTCTTAGGCCTGCGCCCAAGTTGTTTATCGGGGTCCAGGTCCCCAAGGTCGCTAGCGAAGCCCCAGAGCCGCCCTCGGATAAACAAGCACAGGCCCGTTCCCAATTAAGCCGGATGCACTAACGATGCGGCTCGTTAACGAGCTGGGGTGCACTCCCGGAGACACCTGCGCGGCCCGGATCACCTTCCCCGCGTGGCGCAGGAAAGGAGCTGGAAGACCTAGCTCAAGGCCGGGATCGGATCTGCCTCTTGTAACTAGGTGGCCTCAGTTTCCGCGTCTGTAAAGTGGGTCTTAGAGTTTGTAAAGTAGGTCCGAGGGGCCTCGCCTTGAGAGGTCGACCTTGGGACTCTGGGCTCCTGGCGCGGAGGCGGCGACTGGTAGCGGGCCCCGCGGCGCGTCCGGGCCGGAGCCGGGAAGGCGGACTTACCCCTAGCCCGGCTCGGGCTGCCGTTCCTGCTGTCCCGGACCCTGCCTCCCGGAGCCACCTCGGCCCGGAGAGACCCCCAACCCCTCCCGCGTCCCTGCCAAGAGCCCAGGAAAGAGCAGGGCGGGCCGGGCGCGCCCCCTGCCGGCCGGTCTGCGCCGGCTCCCGCCGGGGCCCGCTTTGGCCCCTGTCTCCGCCTCGATTTCCCTAGACGTGAAACAAGTGTGGGACCAGGGGTGGGGGTAGGGGGTGGAGGGGTGAGGGAGTGTCTGGAGGCCGCGGGAGAAAGGCGAGGTGCCCTGTGAGTCCCAGCACAGCCAGGGGATCGGGAGTATTCGGTCTGTGGGCCTCGGCCTTCTCTGTAAAACGGGCTCAGGCGTGCGGCGGGGGACCCCAAGGCTCACTGCCCCGTCCCCTGCAGTGGACGGCTGCATCCACCGGGCCGCCGGACCCCTCCTCACCGACGAGTGCAGGACCCTTCAGAGCTGCGAGACCGGCAAGGCCAAGATCACCTGCGGCTACCGGCTGCCGGCCAAGTGTGAGTCCCCGACACTCCCACCCCGGTGGGGCGCAGACTGGGCGCCTGTGTGAGTGCTGTAACTGGGGGTTAGGGGTGCACCCTCCACAGAGTTGCTGGAGGCCTCCTCCGGGGCACTTCTGAAGTGCCAGGACCTGGCCCCTCCTCGCCTTCCCCAGGAAGCCGGTGGCGGGAGGGGATGCGTGGAGGCTGGGGAGGGGCCCGGACTTGGAGTGTAAGAGCTAAGGAGGCAACGCCCCATTGCCTCAGCCGGCTGCCTACAGATGTGGGGAGGGGCTCAGCGTGGGCCTGCCTGTGTCTGTGGAAGCGTGAACTGAGGCTCGAGGGTACACCTGTGTGCCGACCTGGGTGGGGCCCTTCCCCGGGGAGCCTCAGAACTTGGGGAGGAGGGGGCTTGTTTCCTGTCCGCTCCAGGGCCCAGGCCGGCAGGAGGGAAAACCGAGGACCGCACGGAGCCCCCGGCCGGTCTGATCTCGTCGCCTCCCACAGATGTCATCCACACGGTGGGACCCATCGCCCACGGAGAGCCCAGCGCCAGCCAGGCTGCCGAGCTCCGCAGCTGCTACTTGAGCAGCCTCGACCTGCTGCTGGAGCACCGGCTCCGCTCGGTGGTGAGGGGCGCCAGGCGGCGGGGGCGGGGGCGACGTGAAGCCGGGGGCGGGGCACGGCCTGGCGGGAGGCGGAGCGGAGAGTGACGCGGTCCCCAATCTCTTCTCACCCCCCCCCCCCACCCTAGGCGTTCCCCTGTATCTCCACAGGAGTGTTTGGTGAGTGGGGTCTAGAGGAGGAAGGGCGTGGGTGGGCAGCGGGTGGGCCCAGACGCGGGGAGGGGCCCGGTACGGGGGTGGGTGGGAGCCGAGGCGAAGCGGGGAGGGACGGGTGGGAGCTTGGGACTCACTGCCGCCCCACCGGGCCCGGTCCGCAGGCTACCCCAACGAGGCGGCGGCCGAGGTAGTGCTGACCACGTTGCGCGAGTGGCTGGAGCAGCACAAGGACAAGGTGAGGCCTGGGCCCAGCCAAGAGGACCAGACGGGGGTGGGTGGCGGGGCGCACCCCGGCCCCGCTGACCAGCCCCACCAGCCACGTACAGAGTGCTGGGCACATGGGGTTCAGGCCTTGCCACTGCTCTCTGCGTCCCCTCTCCTTTCCTCGGGGCTGTTTCCTCCCCGGCAACCAGGGCGCAGGGTAGTGCGAGAAGGCAATAGCACACCACACCATGAGCCCCTTCTGCAGCCTGAGCTCTAAACTCAGGTCGAAGAGCGCCCGAAGCGCGAGGCAGGTGCAAACCTGCTGGGGCAGGGCGGTGTTAAGACCGGGGAGCCGGGGTGTGGGCGGTTTCCGCCCAGGCTGAACAGGCCCTGGCGCAGGTGGACCGGCTCATCATATGCGTGTTCCTGGAGAAGGACGAAAACATATACCGGCAACGCTTCCCCCACTACTTCCCTGTCGGTATGTACCCCGTGGTGCGCGCCCCGGCCAGCCCCCGCCCCGCCCCCATCCACCCCGGGCGGGTTCTCACCGTCCTCTGCCTTCCAGCGTGATGGCAGCGCGCCGCCTACCCTGACCAGGACTGGTAAGCAGGGCCTGGCCCTCCGTGTGGCTGCCCACTAACCTCGTGCCCACTAACACACCCGCTCACCCCGCGCTCCACTCACCCCGCGCTCCACTCACCCCCACGCAGGGAAGCCAGGGAGGCAAGCCTGGGAAGCTAGGGGAGGCCCACAGCCCACATGCTCTGACCTACTGGCTTTGCCCACAGACTCGTCTGGGCCTACTGGACCGCGCTCCCAGCTCTAAGAAGTCGCGGAAGCCTGCAGCAGGGCCTGGCTTGGCCACCCTATTCTTTCCCTCCGCCCCCTGCCCCCTCAGCAGCCTCTATTCTAATAAAGACCACTACTGTTGCAGCTCCTACTGTCCCTGCCCTGGCTGGGGGCGGGTGAGGGAAGCAGCCCAGGTGTGGACAGGTGCTTTGGCTTAAAGGGGCTGGCGAGAGCTCTTGGTGAGCTAGGCAGGTGGAGGCACTGGCTGGACAGCAGAGGTGGGCAGCAGCACTTCACATTTATTGAGGGCCTGCCCCCAAGGAGCTCACAGCCTGGGGGCCGAGACCCCACATGTGCCGGGGGAAAGAGAAGAGGTGAAGGCAAAAAGGAAGGCGATGCAGACACCGCGGCCCAAGCAGTGGGGGTGCAAAGCAGGCACAGGCAGCAGGCCAAGGGGAGGGGTGGGAAGAGAATGGTGGCCTGGCGAGCCCCACTAGGCCTGGGCATGGAGGACCAAGCACAGGCTTGAGGACTGCCCCTCCCCTGCCTGGTTGGCACCACCTGGGGTGCTCTGGGGCGCCCCCGCTCCTCCACCTGCCCTGAGCCAGGCCCCACCATCACGCCGGCCCTCTCCACCCGGGACTCCTCCACCATGCAGACCCCTGATGGAGGGCAGGCAACCCAGGCCCTGGCCAGGACAGCAGGGTGGAGGCGGGGCCTATGAGGGAGCAGCTTGAAGCTCTGGTGGTCCTGGGTCCCTGGGAAAGTCTCTGAGGAACTTCCACATCCCCATGGAAGCCCCTGGCCAGCTAAAGAGGGAAGGGGCAGAGGCCTCAAGGGAAGGAAGCAGAACCCCAATAAGCAGGAGGGATCCCCAAGAGGCCTAGCCCCCTCAAAACTGCTCCTGGCAGGGAATATTGGGGGTGGACAGGTGGAAGGCTGAGAGGAACCCACCTGAGGGGAAGGGGGGCAGCCAGACACAGAGCAGCCAGGTGGGCAGCAGCAGAGCAGGGACACGCACACACGTGGCTCACCACCAGCGTCCCCTTTAATAAAACACGGAAGGTCGTATGACAGGGAAGGGGGTGGGGGAGTGAAGTATGACCATTTACAACCACAAAAAAACCTCTGTACATGTCTAGCGCCTGGCAGAGGGGAGGGCAGGCAGGGCAGTGGCAGGCCGGGGCCGGCCCTATTTGTAGAGGATATCGTAGTGTCCAGGCCGGTAGAGAAGGTAGACCTTGGGCTCGGAGCCCTCGGGGAAGATGTGGGGGTTGGTGGTGCCGCCCTCGCCGCGGTCCATGTACTCCACCTGGATGGAGACGCTGAGCGCCTGGGCCAGAGCGATGATGTGGATGTGGTCGCTCTCCTTGCACATGGGCTCCACCTCCTGAGGCACAGGGGTGGCTCAGCCCACGTCTCGGCGCCCCTCCCCCATCCCCCCCACCCCGGCCCCGGGGCTCCCCACCCGAGGCACGAGAGAAAAGAAGAGCCCAAGTCTGAGGAGTGGGGAGGGGGCAGCACCTGCTGGCAGAACTCCTTGACGGTCCGGCCACCCTCGATGAAGTGCTCAAAGAACTTGCTCTCACGCTGCAGGTAGCCCGAGGTGAGCAGCCGCAGGTAGACCACCAGGTAGTCCGAGGTGCTCTGGTCGTTGAAGGAGGCCAGCAGGTCGGCCACTGAGGTCTGCTTCTCCACCTGCTCGATCAGGTCCATGAACTGCCACCCGAGGGGGACAGAGGGCAAGATGAGGGAGGAGATGGGTCAACCCTGCCACAGCCAGGCCACCCCCCTCCACTCCGGCTGACCGGGTGACCGGGTGGCTGGGCTCACCGTGTTATGGAAATCCTCAATTGTGAACTCAGTGAAGCCCTGGGACACGAGGTCCTCTTTGCTCTTGGCGGACACGGCCTTGAACCTGTGGATGGAAGAGAAAAAGAGGCTGGCATGAGCTCCTAGGCCAGCAGAGCAGGGGCCCAGAGAGACCAGCCCAGGGGTGGGGGACTGGCCACTGACGGAAGCCCCAAGCAGAGGCCCAGCCCGTCATTGGGCCTCAGGTGGAAGCACACCTCCCAGTCATCAAGAGGGAGGAGGGGGCCCACAAGCCCTTCACGGAACCCTCCCCTACCTGCTTCCATTGTGCCCAAGTGGCCACCCTCCTCACCGCTGCAATTCCTTCCTGTCATCCAGCAGCGCCTCCAAGTGGGAGAATCCGAAAGCTCGATAGAAGCAGTTTCCATCAGGCCTGGTCTTGCGGATGTATGAGTACTTTTTGTGGAGGTCCTGCGGAGAGGCAGCCCCCAGCCCACCCCGCGCCCGTCAACATCAGGCCAGAACCATGGCGGGCCAAGGAAACCCCCCCAAGAAAGGTCACACCAGAGCGGGTGGCAACTGAGCTCCAAGTAGCCACCTGGCAGCCTTGGCTGCTGACTCTGGGGTGGGGGCTCACTTAGCAACCCACTGCCAGGAGCCCCCAAAGCCCCAGGAAACTGAGTTATGGACACACTGGGTGCACGGGTCACCGAAGTGGTCACCAGCCAATGGGTATGCCACGCTGCTGGGCCCGAAGGGCTGCTGTTTCATAAAAACAGGCAAGAGAATGGGTCCCTGACCGACACAGCTTTCCCAGTGAACAGTCTTTCAAACCCTGAGAGCTCCAGGGCAAGCAAGTTAGGGTATGGGGCGTAGCGCCACACCTGAGGCCCCTACCACACAGCCCCAGGGTGGGAAACGGCCTCCCTCACCCCCGTCTAGTCTCCACCCGCCCGCTCACAGGTCCTGGTTTGCTCTTTTGCAGTTTCCGCCTCAGCTCAATGGAACCTCTTCCGCCTGCTGAACCTCCCCTATGAGCGGGGTGTGTGTGCGTCTGGCCCTCAGTGCTGTCTGGCAAGCAGGTCTCACTCCCCCGGCCTGCGCCCCTCCCCTTCTCCTATCTCATACCTTCTCCGTTCTCCTGAAGCCCCCCCCAGTCACCTTCCCGATGACCCTGCTTCCTCTCCGACTGAGGCCCCTCAGCCCCCGCAGCACACCCACCCACGGCCTCTCTCTCTATCCTCGGAGGGTCTGAGGCGGCCACCAGAGCCGCCCCTCTCTTGGATTCTCCTCCCGCATCATCAATTTCTCTCTCCCGACACGTTTAGACCCATCAGCATATAAACCCAAGACCAGTTCTCCCTTCGAAAAAAACGCTCTGCTTCCCGTGAAGTCCTTTCCAGCTACCACCCAATTTCTCTGCTTTCCTGTAGGGCTTCTAGTGAAGCCATCTGTGCCCACTGTCTCCATTTCTCTTCTGCTGTGAACTCCATCCCAGCAGGCTATTACTCTAGTGAAGGTCACGGATGGCCTCCTAAGCCCTAAGGTCAAACCCACTCCTCCCCAGACCAGCCGGTGATGCACCCGCCCCACTTGCATCCTCCCTTCACGTGCTGCCGGGCCCACCCTCTCCATGTCCTCCAACCTCACCGCTGCCCCTCCTCATCTAACCTGTGGTGGTCACGGGGCCACCAAACCACAGCGCACCCTTCCTCAAGAGCCCACGTGTCACCTGCCAGAAGACAACCACGCCACAGGCCATCCACAGCCCCTGCCATGTGAACAGCACAACCTGCTCAGGCCTGGGGCAGCTTCAGCGTCAGCTCTACTCGCTCTCCTGACCTCACGGCTCATGGGATTTAAACGTAACTCTTCACCCGCCCCCTTCTTGGCCCCCAACTCCAACTTCAACTCACACCCAACTGCCTCGCCTCCACCGCCTCAGACCGACCCAGCCAACAGGCAGCTCCTGACCTCCTCCCGGCCTCCCCTCAACTGCCCGCCCTCCACCTTTCAGCTGCGGAGCCAAAACCTCCCAGCCTCCCCTCAACTGCCCGCCCTCCACCTTTCAGCTGCGGAGCCAAAACCTCCCAGCCACTGCTGACTCCACCCTCACACCCCATCCAACCCAGCAGCAGACCCTTCTGGCTGTGCCCGCATCCAACCGCTACTCACCTGGGCCACTCAGCCGCCCTGGCCGTCCCTCCATCTCCAGCCAGTTTTATTGCACAAGCCTCCTCACAGGTCTCCCTGCCTCCACCACACTGCTCAGTCTATCCCCACCCAGGCCACCATCGACCAGAGAAACCCATTAAATACTCAGCTCCCTCCGAGTCCTTTCTCGGCTCCATCCCCCACATCTCCTACCTGCTCTGCTCCAGCCACACTGGCCCCCACCCAGCTCTGCCCAGCCAGCCACACCAGCTTGCTCCCTTGCCTCTCAGTTCATTACTCACACACCCCCATATTTAAAACCACAAACCCGGGGACTTCCCTGGTGGCGCAGCGCTTAAGAATCCGCCTGCCAATGCAGGCGACGTGGGTTCAAGCCCTGGTTCGGGAAGCTCCCACATGCCGCGGAGCAACTAAGCCCACCCGTGAGCCACAACTACTGAGCCCAAGCCCACAACTACTGAAGCTCACATGCCTAGAGCCCATGCTCTGCAACAAGAGAAGCCACCACAATGAGAAGCAAACGTACTGCAACAAAGAATAGCCCCCACTTGCAGCAACTAGAGAAAGCTTGCGCACAGCAACAAAGACCCAACACAGCAATAAATAAATAAATAAATAAGTTTATAAAAAATTAAAAAAATAAAACCACAAACCCTCCCACTCCTGATCTCCTCGTCCCGCTTCACTTTTCTCCACAGCACCTACCACCTCTGACATACATTAGGGTTACCTCTCATTTAATGGCTGTTTTTCCACTATGAACCATCACCTTGAGGGCGGGAGTTGACAGCTGTAGTCATCACTCTATCTCCAGCACCTAAAACAGTGCCTGGCCCACAGTATGTGCTCAGAAATGTTAAATGAACGGGGCAAAATGTGTACAAAGAGCCCAAATCACTGCCGCTACCAGAATAGCGACCAGAATCATCCTGAGCACTTACTCTTTGCCAGGCCCTTTGCAGCGGGCTAGTACCCATCCTCCTCCTCCTCCCAGGGTACTGCCCAAGATCACACAGAAGGCGTGAAGCCAGGACTCAAACCCAGGTCTACTGGGCCCCAGAGCCCGTGCTTTCCTCTCTCTACAGGCCTCTCGGGTAAACCATAAACAGCCTGAGCAAGGAGTCAGAGGAGATCACAGGCCACACAGAGCGGATCTGTGTGCACTGTTTGGCCCCCACATTTTAAATCTGAACTAGCTGCCAACTATTAGGAGCCTGGAGATTTTACAACAAAATAACCTCTGGCTTGTCTTGGAAGCACCGATGGAGTGACAGGCATGGACACTCCCATCTGCCCCATGAGCTTCTACTGCCTGCTACTGGCTGACCCGGCCACCTTCAATCACCTGGGTTGCCTGACTGGCCCCTGAAATGGCTAACCCCAAAGGTCCCTCCGTTCAGGTGGAAGGTTCTAAGCATCTCTGATCTTTGGGGGAGAGTGGGAAGGAGTAATATTTACTAAACCTGGGACATCCCTGGTGGTGCAGTGGTTAAGAACCCGCCTGCCAATGCAGGGGACACGGGTTCCAGCCCTGGTCCAAGAAGATCCCACATGCCACGGAGCAACTAAGCCCGTGCGCCACAACTACTGAGCCTGCGCTCTAGAGCCCGCGAGCCACAACTACTGAGCCCGCATGCCACAACTACTGAAGCCCGCCTGCCTAGAGCCCACACTCCGCAACAAGAGAAGCCACCGCAATGAGAAGCCCACGCACCGCAACGAAGAGTAGCCCCCGTTCGCCGCAACTAGAGAAAGCCTGTGCGCAGCAACGAAGATCCAACGCAGCCCAAAATAAATAAATAAGTAAATAAAATTTAAAAATAAAAAATACTAAACCCTTAGGCTGTGCCGATTAGACAGTTTACACATACTGTCGCGTTTCAAACTCCCAGCTCAAAGAGAAGGAAGTGAGTGGTTAAAGGACTTACCTGTTGGTAAGTGATGCAGCAGGGCCTTGCACAAAGGTCTGTAGGCCCCTTTTCCCCACTGCTGCCTACCTCTCCACACATCCCGGAAGCAGGATGCAGGACTGTGTCCCCGCTGCCACCCTCGTCCCGCAGCCGGCCCCAGCCCTCTCGGCCCCACTGCGAGCACGGAAAGCGTCAGCTCCCCGCAGCCTGCACCAGGCCCCACAGGCATCACCTCCCTCAACCTCACAACCACCCTGTAGGCAGATGCGTTCATCATCCTGATTCCACAGATGAAGACCCCACAACTCAGAGACCGCACGCTCAGAGACATCGAAGGAGCAGCTGAGGACACAGCTGCTGTGTGGCCGTCAGGATTTGAATCGAGGTCTTTTTGCTTCCAGAGTCTGCATGCTTATGAACCAGAGGGCTCCGCCAACATCCTACCCTCTCTGAGGCCAGACCCAGCGAGGAACAGGTCTAAGGCAGGCACGCTCCCGCCCTGCCCCTCAGCCAGGCTCCCACCTTGATCTTCTGTTGATAGACGCTGTCGTCCTCAGCATACTCTCTGTATAGGACAGAGAGCTCCAGCCGCTCCGAGACCAGAGGGTTCTGCACAGCGATCTGCAGAGGGCAGGAGACCCATCACGCGCTGACAGGTGAACGAGTGACCCCCACCTATCAGCCACAGCACCCACATGAGAGCTGCTGAGGCCGGCGGCACAGTGACCACCGCCCCCATAAAGGTATCTAGTACCCAGCTCAGCCTGCAGAGGAGGGGGCTCAGGTCCACCCTATGCATCCCCAAAGTAGGGCCGCTGGCCACAGCCCCTCACCTCTTGCTGAATTCGGTCCTGCTGAGCCATGATGGCTTCATCGTAGGCAAGACAGTTGACACCTGGAAGAAGGAAGAAGGCCAAGGATTACGGTGGGCCCTGGCTATCCCCACTCCAGGCAGCCTGGGCGGAGGACAAGAGCAGGCGAGGAAAGCAGACTTGGAATCTGGAAGCCTGTGTCACACCCTGCTCCACCCCAACTGTGTGATCTTGGCAAAGTCCCTTCCCTTCCTGGGCCTTAGTTTTCTCATCTTTAAAGTGAGGAGGCCAAGGTGATGACCCCCAAGGTACACTCTTAAAGCTCTAACAAACCCTTTCCCTGCCTTCTAACATCACTTCCCAGCAGCCCGGGAATGCTCTGGGGCCAGGCAGGGTCTCCTGAGGAAAGAAAGATAAGGAGGCAGAGCCTCGGGCTGGATGAGAGCTTCCTGTGAGCCTGCACTTTGCTCAATCACACCCTTCCTCCACCTGCCATCCTGGGTATTCTTAATGGTGCCCATTTTACAGATAAACAAATGCAGACCGGTGAAGAAATCTGCCCAAGGTCTAAGACCTGTGGTCAAACCCAGGTTTGTCTACTTTCAAAGCCTGCACTCTTCACCACAAAAACCCTCCTCTGCTACCTCACTGCAGAGGCTTATCCTCAGCTGTGAATAGGGACTAATACCACCATCTTCCCCCTTCACTGAAGTGTCATGAGGAGGTGCTACCTTAGAGGCACAGTGTTAAATGCTCATCAGTGAGTTGGGCAGGTCCACCCTGAGGGCCCCGCTCTGAGCAGCCACTGGTGAGGAGCCAGGAGATCTAAATCCTGGCCCTGGCTCTTTCTTAACTTACATGATCCTGAACAAGTCCATTCTAGGGGGCTGGGTCTCCGAAAGCTCAGTCCCTCGAGTGTGCGATTAGAATGGGAGGTGGGTGCTGAATGATTTTTAAGGCCAATCCTTCTGAGCTTGAGCATCCCGGATCCTCAGCTGGGCCTCCACCCATCCCCTATGCTGCCCCGCAACAGGGCCGTCCCTCCCACCCTAGTGACCTACTCAGTCCCCGCGTCTAACTCAGGGGTGAAAAGAAGAGGGTGGGATCGTTCTGAAAGGTCCAACTCTTCAGGGGTCTAAGAAAACAATGCCTAGACAGGCGGAAAGAGGCTGCAAAGCCAGAAGAGGGGGCTCTACCGGAAACGAAGGCTGCTGCCCTCAGGGGCACACACCTGCGGCCGCTCACAACCCCGGGCCGCCCGCAGCATCCCCAGCGGCCCACCCAGTCCTTTGTGCTCCGCAGCCCGGCGTAATTCGACGCCCCTCCGGGCTCGGTCTGCTCTGGAGAAGGCGGACAGCCGGGCCCGGAGGACGCCCGGGGCTGACTGCGAGGACCGGGGCGGGAGAGCTGGGGACCCGGGAGCCCGGCGCCCGGCCCCGGCACGGAGGGGGCTGGGCGCTGGGCGGGGCGGCCTAGGCCCCGCCCCGGGAGCGAGCGAGGGAGAAGAGCCGAGGCCGTGGGCCCGCCCCGCTCGCTCGCCCGCCCGCCCGCCCGCCGGGCCGGGGGTCGCGACAGAGGCTCCTTCCATTGTGAGGAGAAGGGGGGGAGGTGGCGGAGGAAGGGGCCGTCCGCGCGCTTCGCCACCGGCCGCCCCACCCCTGGCCTCTCCTCGGGAACCGGCCATCCAGCATCGCCCCCGCTAGCCCAGGCCGGACGGCCCTCCCCCGGTCGGTACCTTCCGAGTCGCTGCCAAGCGGCTCCTGCTTCTGCTGCTGAGGTTCCTCCGCCGCCATCTTTAAACAGCGCCGCACTGCCGACCGCTTCCGGGTTACCAGTTGCCCTACTCCCGGAAGAGAGCCCCTCCTCGTGGCCCCTCCTTGGTAACGCCCCTAGCAACGGAATACCCTCGGGCGCCGTCACCTGAGGGGCGCACACAGTCCGGTGGGGCCGCCGCGGAAGTAGGTTAAAGGAAAGGTAGTCCCCACCCACCGTCCACCCGCACACTCGCTCGGCTCCATCTTCCCAGGCTCCCAAGGTGCCGGGTGGTGATAAGAGTCTCCTGGGGCCACTTCAGTTTTCTTTTCACTGGAGTTTGAAGCGCGGATTGTGTTATTGAGATAAGCAGGAAGATGAAATTAAAATCACGCAAGGCAACATTCCTGCTGCGGGCTCCAGAACTCGTGGCAGGCGATTGAGGATCACCTGGTGGAGAAGACCAGGAACCGTGCTAATATCAGAGCCCTGGGCTTCACCGCCCCTCTCCACCGAGCCCCGGTTCTGAGCGGGCTTTGGTGTCCCGCTTACGACAGGGAGAACATGTCCCTTGGGGTCAAGGACCTAACTTTGGACTCCTTGCCCTTCTGATTATGAGAAAATCAGGGTGTTTGGGTTTTTGGGTGTTTTAAAGAAAGGAGTTGATAAGAATGGAAAACAGATTAGTGGTTGCCAAGGGCTAGGGAGGAGTAGGGGGCAGCAGGGAGGTGGGTGTGATTGTAAAAAGGAAATAGGAGAGAATCCTTGTGGAGATGGAAATGTTCTTTATCTTGATTATATATAAGTATCCTGGAATATTCTGTACTATAGTTTCAAATGCAAGATGTTACCCAGAGGGGAAAAGCGGGTAAAAGGTAGACAGGATCTTTCTGTGTATTCTATTAAAATTGTCTGTGAATTATCTAAAACTAAAACTTAAAAAGTAGCAAGGCTTGGATGCTAAAGATGCTGTTATTTAGAGAGGTTACAGTCTGGGGCTCTGGTTGTCAGCTTCTCACTATGGAGGGCCTTTTTTCATGAAGTGACGGTGGTCTGTTAGCACTTGAGAAGGCCGTGCCAGAGCTCCAATCAAATCCCTCGGTTCGTGACAATACAGGAGCAGAATGTGATCTAATGTCTTTATCAGCTACATCCAGCCCTGGAGCAGGGGCATTTGGTGCCCAGGCTCACCACACAGCCCACAGTGGCTCTCTCACAGCAACGCTACAAATGCCAAGTCTGTGTCCCAGCCGCATTGCAAATTATTATTTATTGGGTCACTGAGCCTTGGGGTTGCTCTAAACTCAAGGAAGAAAAGGGCCACCCTGTTTGGATTCCATGCCTACCAAAGTGTTCATTCCTTTTCCCAATTTTAACAATGCAATCTGTAACTGCCAATCAGATCTTCAGTCAGTAGCACTGGTATTACCAAATGAGCTAAGATAGTTGATGACAAAAACTTGATTTCTATTTGGCTTTACAAAATCTTGAAAATAACTATAAGACAACTCCACCCTTACCCCGACTCCTTACTGTGACTAGGGAGTCTGAGGGGTGGGAGGCATTCAGGGGGAGTTGGGATTGGGATTAATGGCGGGGACAGAGAACACAGTTGCTCTGGAGAGTGAGAAGGAATCCATCTGTGGCCCAGTGCTGGACTGCAGGCGGGCTGCCAACGCCAAGTAAATGCCTCCCTCCCACACAAGGGTCTGGGGCTTGAGGAACAGACCTGCACCCTCAATCTATGCAGGGTGTGTAAATGAGGGGTCCTCCTGCCTGCTGCCCACTCTCCCCCTCTTGTCAGGCAGAATGGGAAGGAAATGCCCAGAGGGAAACTTTGGCTCTTAATCCAGCCCAGGATGGTCAACTTTTGCCCCACTCTTTTCCATGCCAATTTATTTAGTAGTTAACAACTGTTCTCTTACCCTCATTCCATCTCTCCTGGTACTTTTTACCATTTTCGGGTTTTGATTCTCTATCCTGAAGCGTCTAAAACCCAACAGCATATTTGCCAGGAATCACCAGCATAGCTCCAGACGATAAACGTCTCTGCCTCCCAATTTGCAAACCCAGAAATGGTCCAGCACTGCTGGTCCTGCCTGCGGAAGCCTATAATGAAATAGGCAGCACTGGTGCTTGGGTTCAGGCTGCTGTTGGAAATAGTCACAAAGGGGACAGGCAGCAGCTCAGGACTTTTTCCATAGAACCGACAAGGCATAGATGCCTCCTCACAGGCTTGGCACGTGTCCAGACCCCACATCCCTGTCCCTAGGATTCTGTCAGGTGGAGGGAGAGGAGACCCCGTACCAGGACCCAGGGACTTTGAAACCTCAGCCACAGAGGAAGAGTTTATGGAACGGCACAGAGGCCCTAGAGAGCCACAAGGCTTCCAGGCCCACCCAACCTCTCAGGGGAAGGGGCCAGGGAACAGGACATGGTATGGGCCTTGGGAAAGCCACAGTCCTCACAGGGGGGTCATGGCCAGGAGAAAGGCTCAAGGTGCGCCAAAGATGAGGCCCCAGTGATCCTTCCCAAGACAGGCTTGGGAGTCAGGCAGCTGCCCAAGTGGGAGGCGTGGGGGCGTGCTCAGCCCAGAAAGGGACCTCTGGAGATGCCGCTGCAGGAACGCACAACGGTCCACAGGCTGCCAGCTCCAAAATCACGGTCTAGGGAGGCTCTGATGGTGCACCCAGGCTGATGAAGCTGAGCAGGGGCTGTACTTCAGGGCCACTGGCTGGGTGGATACTTGCCTGCAGGGTTCACACCACCTAAGGCAGGAAGCAAGCAGAGGAGGGGCAGAGGCGGCAAAGGGAGAGCCCCGCCACCACCCCACCCCACCCCCGAATCACACCACCCACGCTCCTTGGGGCACCTTCCTGCTGCAAATGCCTCACATTGCAATTCACCTCAAGTCTGTTGAGGATCCAGCCACTGGTGCCAGCTCTCCTCTGAGCGCCTCACAGCACCGGGAGAGTGACACAGTTGTCTCCTTATTGCTGTCACAACAAATCACCACAAGCTTAGTGGTTTAGAACAATACAAATGTATAATTTTACAGTCTTAGAGGTCAGAGGTCTGGAATGGGTTTCATCAGACTAAAATCAAGGTATCTGTAGGCTATGTTCCCTTTCAGGGGCTCTGAGGGAGAATCTGCTTCCCACTCATGCAGATTCTATTAGCAGAATTCAGTGTCTTGCAGCTCTGGGGCTGAGGTCCTCATGTCCTTGCTGGCTGTAAACTGAGAGCTGTTCCCAGCTTCTAGAGGTCACTGCATTCCTTGGAGCACGGCCAACTTTCTCCATCTTCAAAGCCCCAAGGCAGGCAGAGTCCTCCAGGTGGCATCTCTGAGATGCGAAGTATCTGCCTTCCCCGTCCACCTTAAGGACCCATATGATTCCACTGGGCCCAGGGGATAACCTCCCATTTCAACATGCCTAATTTTAATCACATCTGCAAAGTCCCCTTTGCCATGAACGTAACATATTCACAAGGTTCCAGGGATTAGGGCAGCACGGACATCTTGGGGAAGACATTATTCTTCCTGCCACATCACCACCTTCATTTTACAATGGTGACAACTGAGACTCGGAGAGGCTAAATGACTTGCTCAAGGTCATATAGTAAATGGCCAAGCCAGGCCTCAAACCCAGGCCTCCTCCCAGCCCACTATTCTGTGCATTGTATCATCTGCCATGACTGTAACCACCCCCGCACCCCTCCACCCCGCCCGGTGTGCACATCAGGACAGACCTCCACCCGTCCGGACTCAGGATCTGACAAGACACCCTCAGACACAGAAAATGCCCTTTGGGAGCACAAGGAGCCTTGCTTTTGCTACAAAGAATGGCCCCTCGGCCTCTGACTTGGTTAGGGATAAGAGAGGGACACAGAAAGGTGACCAGATTTAAGCTTAGTGGCTCCACTGAGAACAAGGGGAAGGAAGATGTGGTCCAAGCATGACGGCTCACTCACATCCAAAACTCTCCCACCCACCCACAAGTCTACGACCCTGCCCCGCTTCAGCACGCTGCAGCACCCAGCAGGTGTGGGAGCACAATGGCTGGAGGTGCTATTAGGCTTCCTAAGGGCTTTCTCAGACCGGGTCCTGAAGATCTGGCCTGTAACCACTGGCTTCCCATCAGTCTCAGAGGTGGCTCAAGACGCACAGCTTCGGGCTAAGGTAGCCCTCCTGGGCCAAGCGGACCACTGTGCCCCTTTGGGATCCAGGGGCGCAAAAATGGGGGACACCCAATCAAACCTTGGCAGGGCAGTGGAGCTACCACAGAAACTCAAGACAGCTCACAGCCTAATGTGTGCCCACAGCAACCAGGCGTCACTGGACACCACACAAAAAGGCCAGGAAAGACTAGACAAGGGAGGGAGAGCAGGGTCCCCCTTCAGCTCCTGTCAACATAAAGCGAGCCCTGCAAAAGGGGCTGGCGAGACACATGTTCTGACTCGCAGGGTCTAAAGCACCCACAACCTAGAGCCCCTCAGCTCTCACCTGGCGTCTTTGCCCACCATCCAGCAGCTCCACAGGGGACACTGAACCTGTGTCTGCTCAGAAATCATTCATGTCACCCCAGCAAAGAGGATGCAGAGAACTAAAGCCATGTCCTCCTCCAGGGGTGGGTCCAGCAGGTCAGAGCCTTCCTTCCAGACACTGGCAGTCAGAATTCCAGCGCAGTGGGAAGTGCTTCACATGCCTGTCCCAGCTAAGAGGCCCCCCCCAGGAAGAATCACTGAGGAAGGGCCCTTGGGATGGATGGAAAAGCAGCAAACTCTCCAAGCCGAGTAGGGGAGGACACAGGGAAGCAGGCAGGAAGAGAACAAGGAAGCCAGTCAGTGCACAGACACGGTGCTAAAACAAAAGGGGCCCCAGGTTGACATAAAAATGCAAGATACTGTAACGTTGCCCACCTGCAACTAGGAAGGGCAACAAGCACCTGAGAAATGGCTGAAGCCCACCGACCAAAGAGGACAGGGAAGGCTGGCCCCACAGAGAACGGGCTTCCAGCTGCAGAGCCGGCCCCACTGGGAGAGGGCAGACACAGACACAGAGCCCCGAGCTTGGTACGGCCAAGAGGACTAGAGGGGGAGCAAGAAAGGCTGCCGGACGACAACAGAATTTGTTTTCCACAGAAGCCAGAAAACATTTACAGAGGAAAGCACGCAATGGAAGCACCACTTCCAGGTATCGAGGAGAACGGCTGAGCACCCTGGACCTACCACAGGGCAGTAAGCCGGCAGGGCCAGGCAGCCAGCCAGGCCCTCTTCTCCCTACCCCACCCAACACCATTCTCAGCTGAAGTATGGAGGCAGGAGCCCAGGCCAAAGGCATGATGAGTTTCTGAAGCGGGGTTTATGTATTTATTTTTTGGTCACACCACACAGCTTGCAGGATCTTAGTTCCCTGACCAGGGATTGACCCTGGGCCCTCAGCAATGAAAGAGCGGAGTCCTAACCACTGGACCGCCAGGGAATTCCCTCTGAAGCAGGGTTTAAATAGACTTTATTGTTACAAGGGAGGCCCTACAGAGCAGGG
Source organism: Monodon monoceros (assembly GCF_005190385.1). Classification (NCBI taxonomy): domain Eukaryota; kingdom Metazoa; phylum Chordata; class Mammalia; order Artiodactyla; family Monodontidae; genus Monodon; species Monodon monoceros. The sequence continues at coordinate 99,367,414 of NW_021703784.1, read as the reverse complement.
CCTTCTAAACGGATACATGTGGTCCCAGGATGTCAACATGGAGGAATGAAGAGGTCACGACTGCAGAAGAGGGCCCTGTCACTGAAGGACGGGATCCCGGGGAGGCCGGCCAGGAAGGCAGCAGACATGATCAGGACAGGTCGGGTGCTCAGGTCACAGGCTGAGGGGGAGGACAGCTCCTGTCACTCCCGCTTCTTGTAGCTCTCCAGGTGAGACAGGACCCAGCCCGACGGCAGGAGGAAACACAGGAAGCAGGAGGTGAGCCCAATGGCGATATCCTACACAGAGCACAAGAAAAAAGGAACCCTCAGAGTCAGGATTCCCCCAGGCTTCTCGTAGTCCGAGCAGTCTGCCCACACAGCCCCCTCCAGGAGTCAAGATTCAGGCTCCAGAGGAGGGCCAGAGCATCCAAGGCCCACTCTAGGCCTTAAGGTAAAGGGTCAGATATGGGGTGGGGGTCAGCCTGGCTTAGGGTAAATCCACCACCAGATGATAAAGTGAAGGGACAGGAACAAAGCTGGTCTGTTGGGACCCAGGGACCTCGCACAGACCAATAACTCTAAAAAAATGCACCTCCCCTTCCTTGTCTTAAAAAGCCCTCCCTTCCCAAACCTTTGGGGCTAGAGGTAAGCGTTTTTTAAAGCCACTTCCATATTCCCGATAGCAGTTAAGATCACAGCACAACCTGGAGTCAGACTGGAGTTCAAATTCCTTCTTTGCCACTGAAGGTGTGACTCTGACAAGTCAATACACTGCTCCTAAACTTCTGCTCCCTCAGCCACGAAATGGAGAAAAGGGCCCTTTCTTGGGGTGACTGGGAGGACCGAATGAGCCCAGCACAGCAGTCTTAGCACGGCGCCTGGCACCCGGCAGGCGCTCAGCTGCAATTACCGTCACCATTATTTCCTCCGCCGCAGCGCTCTCCGGGCTCTGCTCCTAACCGGAAGCCCACTAACCTGGACACTGAAGACTCGCACTCAAGGCCGAGTTCTGCCACTGAGGCAAATGTAGAAATGCGCCAAACAGGTGAAAGTCACTAAGGGTTAAACTCTCCCACGTTTCTGGGAATTATTAAAGCCTGTTGGGGTCCTCTTCCCCACCCCAAATAAATAAAAGCGGTAACAATGACAGCGCTGACAGCCGTCAGGCATCCCCCAATGAACCGACGGGTAAACAGGTTCAGAGAGGGCTAAGGAAGCTTGCTCGAGACCGCACAGCGAGGAAGCGACAGGGCTGCACTGACACGGTCTGACCCGAGACCCTGGGGCTGACTGAACAGCGACTGTCGCCCGGGCACCATCCCCTCGTTCGCCCCCTCCAGACCCAAACCAGCACTGCCGCTCCCCGTTACGCTGCGGGCCGCGAGGTGCAGCGCGCCAGACCCGGCGGGCCCCCAACCTGCCGCGGGACACCAGGTGCGGCCGGCGGCATCTCCCATGCCCTTCCCGGCCCGCTCCTCACCGTGGTCCCGAGCTGCTCCCGCGGCGGCTTGGAATGGATCTGGGCCCGCGGAACGGGGAGCCGCCGGGCCGGGCCTATCAGGCCCCTCAGCAGCAGTGGAGTCAGCACGGACATGACTACACTGAGGAGACTGCAGGTAGCTGCTAGCCGGAACCCAAGGTCGCGAAGTCAAGGTGGCGGCCCCAGCCGGAAGTTCCGCAGCTGTGGGTTCGGGAAAAGAGGGGCCCGGATGTCCCTAGGAAGTGACGTAAGGATACACCTCTCGCCCGCCCTTGTCAGTTTTTGGCGCCTTCCTCGAAACAGCCAATCGACGCCATCCTACCACCGATGGGCGGGGCACATAGGGGGCGTTCCTTTCGGTTATGCCCCGCCTCCAAAGCCGCCTATCTTCGTGAGTGACATCCGTGGTCCACCCAATCACATAAGCCAGAAACCTAGGCGGCACTCTTGACTCCTCCCTCCATTCATTCTCAAATCTCTACTCAGAAATCCCCTCTCCCTGCCAGGACTCCATTATTTCTGGTCCGACCGCCTGACACTAACCTCCTAAATGAACTCTCCGCCTTTACTATTACCCTCTCCAATTCCAGTCTCCATGCAGTAGCAGCCGACCTTCCTCCCTCCCTTCCTCCTTTCTCTTTAAACATAAATCTAACCAAGTCATACACCTAACTTGAAAGCTCCTCATTGCTTACCAGACAAAGTCTCAATTCCTGGACGTCACTCTCCAGCCTCATCTCTAAGCATTCCACACCTTCCTCCTTCCTCTTTGGTTCCTCCCCCCACCCCCAAGCCTTTTGCTTCTTTGTATCTTACGTTCTACAGAACACTTTTTCAGCTCTTACCTACATAGCCTTCCTTTTTCAACACTCCAGCTCCTACTCCCAGGCTTCCACTAACTGTTACAGCTTACTTTATTCATCAAATGTTTCCTAGCCCCTACCATCTGCCAGGAACTGTTCTAGACACACAGTGAACAAGGACTCCCTTATCACGGAACTGACATTCCAGAGGCAAGAGACAGACAAGAGACGAACACTTAATGAGAAGCTATTGAAAGTGCCATGACATGATAGGAAGTAACAGGGGTGGTACTGCCTCAGGAAGCCTTCCCTGGCCACCCCAGGCCTGTGCCGCCTCTGTGCTCAGCAGACCCTGCCCACGGGAGTGATCCCTGTCTCTAGGCTGGGAGCCATGTGAGGGCAGAGCCTGTATCTGGTTCACCACTGTCTCCAAAGGGCCTGGCACACACTCAGACACTCAGAGAACGTTTATGAATTGCAGGAGACTGAACAATAGGTAGAGGAGAACAGGAAAGGGGGTGAGGGGCCAGCCACTGAGCCAGGCCTTACCTATATAATCTCACTCCACCTTCACAACAATGTCACAAGGGAGATGCTGTTATTATTTCAAATGTTTTACAAATGAGGAAATAATCCTGGAGAACTGGGTGACCGGCTCAAGGTCACGCAGCTCCAAGGCTGCCTAGCCAGGATTCCAGGGCAGGTCTATCCACTCCAAAACCCATGCTTTTAACCACCACAAAAGTTACCGCCAAGAGGGAGAAGTTCCAGCAGTTCCAGTTTTGATATTGTGGTCAAGAGCATCAAAGGCTGCTAAAGGGGATGGGGATGAGGTGAGGCGTCAAGGGACCCGGAAAACAGGGGCTTTGGAGGAAAAGCCTTGGCCCCACAGGAGAAGGGGTGTACTCACAGAAAGGTGGGAATGGACCCAGAGTGCCCCAAAGGGCGGTCTGTGTCTGAGCTTCTGGAGAGGTGGGCTCCCAGGCCCTGAGCCATCCAGGGCCCTTCTCCACCCCTCCCCATCTCCCCCACCCTATTTGTGGGTATTGTTAATGTCCAGCAGTCTTGGTCCAGCCTCACCACCAGCTACCAGGCCCCCTGCCCTCACCCTGCCCTGGGCCCTGGCAAACAGCCCAGGACAGATGCAAACAGCCCAGGACAGATGCTTCTAAGCACATCCCCCCACATCCCAAGGGGCATAGCCTAGGCACACAGGGCTGGGAGACCCAGACCCCAGCTGCCTGCCCCTGGGAGAATGAAGGGACAGGGACCCCCCTGCGGCCCTACGGGGGCTTTGTCAGGCTTTTGTCCTGTGAACAAAGTAATAACGCCCAGATTAGAGCACTGCCAGGCAAGAGCCCTGGAGAGGCTTTGGGAAGGGATAGCCTTTCTGTGGTTCCCTGGGTTACTCCCTTGAGGAATCTCATGTTCCTCTCCTCCGCCTGCGTCTGGAGGAAAAAGAGTGAATGTATGTCGAGCTGGTACCCCTGTGCTCTGTTCCAGGGCTTTCCTCGTGGCCCCTGTGATGTGACTTCTTTCAGAACTCCTGTCAGAGAGGAGGAAGGAGGCTTGCAGAGGTTAAATAAGGCAGCTGGATTAATACCAACGTCTCTGCTCTCTCCCCAGTCCCCCAGCAGCCCACCCCTCCCCAAAACTAGGGACAGTCCATCAACAAGAGAGCGTGAACCCAGGTGGTATTTTATATAATGAAACACTATACGGCAGTGAAAATGAACAAACTACAGCTGCAACATGGATGGTTCCCACAAATATAATGTGGAGCAGAAGAGGTCAGATGTCCAAGAGCACAGACTGTGTGGTCCTGTTTATATAAAGTGCAGCTGCAGGCAGGACTAAGCCATTGTGGTGGGCGGGGAGTCAGGTGGTGGGGATCCTGGGGGAAGAAGGAGGGCATAGGATCGGGAGAGGCATGAAGGGGCTTCTGGGGGCTGGTTACAACAATGCGTCCACCCGTGATAATTCCATCATGAGTGGCTGGACATTCACGACTTGTGCACTTTTCTGTATGCCTGTTACACTTCAGTTAAAAAAGTTTTAAAACAGATAAGAAAAAAGCAAGGAAAACATAATGTGTGATAGGGTCTTGTTTTTCTAAAACAAAGAAAACATCCCTAGGGAAATAGATATGCAGAGATAAAAGTCTGGAAGGACACACGCAAGTTGTGAACAGTAGTGCTCTCTAGATGATGGCAGGAAAATGGTCTTTTTCTGCTGCATTTTCCAATATTGCACATTGGGCACTTTTTTTTTTTTTTTTGGCCACGCCCTGCAGCATGCAGGATCTTACTGCCCCAACTAGGGATCGAACCTGCGCCCCCTGCAGTGGAAATGCGGGGTCTTAACCACTGGATCATGAGGCCAGTCCTTTGGTCACTTCCTTTGGCATTAGAATAAGCAAGCATTGGGACTTCCCTGGTGGTGCAGTGGTTAAGAATCCACCTGACAATGCAGGGGACACGGGTTCGAGCCCTGGTCCAGCAGGATCCCACATGCCTTTGCGCCACAACTGCTGAGCCTGTGCTCTAGAGCCCGCAAGCCACAACTACTGAAGCCCGCGCGCCTAGAGCCTGTGCTCTGCAACAAGAGAAGCCACTGCAATGAGAAGGCCGAGCACCACGATGAAGAGTAGCCCCTGCTCACCGCAACTACAGAGAGCCTGCGTGCAGCAACAAAGACCCAACGCAGCCAAAAATAAACAAATACAATAAATAAATTTATTAAAAAAAAAAAAAAAGCAAGCATGGAGAAGGGGGCTCACTGTTCCAGGGAGGGAAGTTTGCCCTGTGGGTGACAGACTCTCTGGGAGGCAGGGATTTCTTCTAACACCCTGGCAACTGCTGTGCTGTCTGCAAGGATGGGGACCTCATTCTCCTACCCCAGGACTGCCCACTACGCTCGTATTGCTGGGAGTCTCTCCTGCGTCATGATGAGGCCTAGAGATCCCAGCCTGGGTCCTGGCTCTGATCCAAGGGCCCAAGCTGTCCCCCCACCCCACCCCCTTCCCTGAATGGAGCAGTAGGAATAGATCCCAAGCCTTGGGGATGGGTGGAGGAGCTGGTCCTTACTCCTGAGACCCGTGTCACAATCCAGGTCCCCAGTCCCTGATGGTCATATATGGACTGGGAAGATCCCAGATGCCCCATCCCAGGGCTGACCCCCAGAACCTACTGGCCATACATGGGTTAGAGAAACACCAGGTGACCCCACCCCTGGCTTGGTCCCCGTCCATTAAAGGCTCTGGCTCAACCATTGATCTCTCCAAATATGGAGCTGTGAGACCTAGGGAGGGGGTCAGACCTGACCCCCCCACCCCAAACACACACACCTTCTGGAGTTTGCTACCTCACAGAGCATCTGACACAGAGCTGGTCTGAACCTGAGCTAGGGGTCTCCAGTCTCCGCACTGGCCTGAACTCCCCTCCTGGCACGTCAAGTGAGTGCTGGGCACTGAGTCCCGGGGCTATAGTGTGAAGAGACCCCTCCCAGGCCTCCGAGGGCAACTGCTGGCTCTCTATAGGCCGGTGGGGACTGTCTCCCTACGGTGGGGGTAACAGCAGGATGCCCTCATAGAGCCTCAGGAAGAGCCCAGTATCCAAAGAGGAGGGTTCAAGAAGAGGGAGGGGATTTATTTTAATCTTTGCAATAACTCAGCAAGGAATGACTGCCTACTTCTTTGATGAGGAAACAGGCCCAGAGAGATTAGATAACTTTCAGGGTCACAGAGCCCGTGAACAGGATTCTCAAAGAGGTCTTCTGGCCACCCTCTCCCTCCACTCCCACCAGACTGTACACTCCACAAGGTAGAGGAAGGTCACATCTGCTTTATTTGCCGACGTATACCCAGTGCTCAGCAGACAGCAGGTACGCAGTTCATACCTGTTGAATGAGTCCTCCAAGATTCAAATCCAGGTCTGAACCCCAAAGTCCATGCTCCTTCCACTACATCAATTAAATGTAACTGACACTTGTTATAAAGTGTGAGACATAAATGTTGCTTTCACACGCAGCTGTGAAACTGCTCCCCTTGCTATTCCTATCAAAGTAGTATCTCTGTTACTGCCAGTCACAATAGTAGCTCTATAACTGCTAGGGGTCGCACAGAGAAATTAAAAATGGGGGCTTTCACGCAAAAAAGGGGAGAAAGGGTTAGGAAGAGCCGGCCCTGGTCTGGGTTGTCCTCAACAAGGAGCAAAGAGCCCCCAGGGCGGGGGTGGAACACGAACGGAGCAGGGTCCCATCTGCTCTTCCTGGGGCACAGCTGTCACCAGGAGCCAGACATCCAGGGCAGGCCAGGACACAGCTGTCGGGGGCGGAGCAACATGGGAGGGTGAGGGCAGGGGGCAGGGCCAGGGTGCTGCCCTCCCCAGGGGGGACTCAGCTGTCCTGGCCTAGGCATTCCACAGCTGGCTGGAAAGGTGCAGCTGCCAAGGCACAAGGAGGCTGTGGGCTGGGGTGGGGGGTGCCCGCCTGGAGCCAGGTGGTAGTTGACCCCTTTCTGCCTGCAGCCCACAGCCAGCAGCCAAGTGTGACGAGCCAGCTCGGGTGTGACTATGGTGCTGTCTTGGTGAAGGCCCCCCACACCTGTGCAGTCACGGCACTCAGGTCTCCAAGTCTGCCTGCCACTGCCCCTACTCCATAGTACAGATGGGTAAACTGGAGACCCACAGAAGGGGAGGGCTGCTGGGATGGGCGACCCCCCCAAGCACACCCAAGGTCTCCTTCCCCAGCTCCCCAGGGCGTCACGATGGGCTTGGACCGGGACTCGTAAGTGGGCAAGAGGCCCAGAGCAAGTGCAGCATTTTTTTGCTCAAGTACCCCACGGAGCATGGCATCATCACTAACTAGGACGACACGGAGATCTGCACCACAGCTTCTACAAGCTGTGTGTGGCCTGGGAGGGGCACTGGGCACTGCTCATCAAGGCCCCACTCAACTCGAAGGCCAACAGCAAGATGAGGACCACTCAGGTCACGTTCAAGACTTTGAACCTTCCTGCCACATGGGTGACATCCAAGCCAGTGCTGAGGCTGTGTGCCTCTGGCCACACCAGCGAGGACCAGGCCCCCAGTCTCACCCCTACTGTGCTGGAACCCCGTGTCCAGAGCCCTCTGACTTCCGGGCCCCCAGGCTGGACTCACTACTCCAAACCCTGGGCCCCCTCTCCACCTCTGGGCTCCTGACGTGTGATCTCCAGCCCTGGGCGAGCCCCCATAACTTTTCATTGCTCTCCACACCCCATGTCACAGCCAGGCCCCCAGAGGGCCCTAAGGCCCTGCACCTGAGAGCCCCATCCCTGATCCCCACACCCCTCCCGCCACGTCCCTGCCCCTCCTGTTCCTTGTATCCAGCATTCAGGACACGGGTTGCCCCAGGAGTACAGGCCACTTCCTGGCACCCCCTCCCCAGCTCCACCTGAAGCCCCTGTGTAACGCACCCCCCACGCACCATGCTGGACCCCGGGGGTCGCAGCACCCTCAGATGTGCGGAAGAGGGCAGGTGGCACCCGCGGGCAGCTGCAGACACCTCCAGGTCGGCTCTCACACCTTGGCTCATGGCTGCACCCCCCAATCCCATTCTGCCGGCGGCTCCAAGCCTTCTCACCTGGTCCCTTTCCTTCAGGGCCTCCTCCCTCCAACCTTGAGGTGGCCTACCCTGAGCACAGGGCAGCCCTTCCCTGCCAGCCTGTAGCAGACGTTCATCTTCTTAGAGCAGGGATCCCGAAAGCCCCAGGACAGACTTTCATGTTCACCTTGTCCACTTCTGCACAGGTAAGACCCGGGCAATGCAGAGACCGTGTGCATGTGCACGTGGCAGCGGGGCCCCCGCGGGTGCTGCGCTCCCACCCCGGGCAGGGATGGGATTCAGAGGGCCTGGGTCAGAGGGGGCTAAGCTGGGCTGCTGGCTTTGGAGCCAGGGCTCTGGCAGGAGATCATGAGGGGACATGGAGGGAAAGCTGGGGTCTGTGGCCCCGGACTTTGAGCATGAGATGACTGTGGCTGCTTCCTCCTCCCTTGGAGAAGGCAGGTCATCACCACTGGCCCTACCCCTGTCCTAAGACCCTCTTCCAGCCCTCCACCGTGGGTGAGTCTCTGCTCCCGCAGGGCAGACATTCCTTGATATTGGCCTTCTCAACTCCAGTCCCCGTCTTTCTGGGCAGCCCCCTGCATGGGAGAAAAGGCAGGCCTCTCTCAGGAGAAAGCGCCCCTACTGGCCAGGCCCTGAGAGGGAAGACAAGACCTCAAGACCAGGCATGGAGCCCACCAGGACCAACAAGACAACCCACGACTGCATCGTGAAGGGAGACATCGACATCAACAAGGACCTGGATGTCAACAACGTCCTGTCCGGGGGCATGACCATGTGCCAGGGCACTGCAGGCGGATGCAGATCCGGCCCTGGCGCCCAGCACCGTAAGGTCAAGTGTGAGTGGTCGCTGGCGGAGCAGGGAATCACCAAATGCCAGTTTCCTTCCTCGCCGCAGCCAAGTAACGAGACGCCTGCGTGGGGCTGTCCAGTCTCCCAGCCGCCTCTGCAGCGCCTCCCCTACAGTCCCAGACCCTTGACCTCGGGCGGTAGAGAAACGACCTCTGCTGCACTTGGAGAGGGAAAAGCAGAAAAAACGAGAATAAACCTGCTGTGTTTGAACTGACCACTTTCAAAGCCTGGCGGCAGAAACGTCTGGTGGCCAGGTTTCGCACACTGGGGAAACGCAGTCCCTTTCAGACCACCTCAGGCTCTGACCGAAACTGAGGCCCTCTCGTGCGGCAACTGTGCCTCTGGTTCCATCCGCCCACCGAAGGGGTGGCGCTCCAGCCAGTGCCGCTTGAGTGACAAAGTCTGAGCTGCAGGTGGAGGGAGGGGTGGGAACAGCCACCTCAGAGGACCAAAGAGGGAGCCCGCCACTGCGGCAAGGGGATGGTCATTCCAAGGAATTCCTGCCTGGGATTAAGACAGCCTTCAAGGAACAAAGAGCTCCGGGGTGGGGAGGGGACAGAATTCCCTCACACGAGAAGTCTGTTGAATGATTCTGATTCGCCAGCATTTGAAATGCTGTCTCCTTTCCCAAGGACTGGGAGGCCTTTCTTCACGCCTCCAAGGTAAGGCAGCTGCAGAAACCATGCCCTGGCTGTGTCCCCACCCACGGGGCTGAGGCCACAACATGCTGGCACCCACGAGAGAGACAGCTGTTAACCCTGCTCCTCTCTCCCCGGATCACTGCCCCACCAGAGCTCGAAGGCTCAGTAGGGCTTGGGTCTCCATCCCGGCCGCCCTCTCCGCCTTCCGGCAGATGTGGCCACCAAGCAGAGGCGCAAGGAGGCTGGCCCCTCCAGTGTCCACAGGAAGCGCTCTGAGCCCTGGCTCCGGGCCCACTTCCTCCCTCTGCTCCTGGCTCCCCGGGCCAGGCACGGGCCTCGGAGAGAAGTGCACAGCTCCATCTGTCACACTCGAGGGGCCAGAGCCTCCCCCAGCTCATAACTTTCCTGCCCTGTCAGGCCTGACATGAGTTACCCTTCCTTTGAGCCTTCGTCTTTCGTGAGTGGAGGGAAGAGGGGGCTGGAGTCCTTTTAAGAGACACAGAATATCCTGAGGAAACCAATAAAGTAAAAGGGAGGAAAGAAACACCAACACTCTCGTCTGTGCGACTCCCTCACAAGTGTTCTGGAATTTACCTTTACCCACATATGTCCAATGTCACAACGCCTGGCCTGGGACTCTCTCCAGCAGCAGAGCAGGTGCCCCTCAGGAGAAGGCTTTTGACCTCTACCCAGGGCTTTTGGGAAGTGGCACAAACACATGCATTCGGTCTCAGTTCCCACGTCTGGCTCCTCGCCCCAGACACCCTGAGGTTTTCTCAGCCCAAAGCTTCCTTCACAGAAAGAGGCGTGGGGCGTCACAGCTACGTGCCCCCCAGGGTTTAGGCCCAACGCTGGGATGGTCTGAGCCCACGCTGCCGATGGCACCCCAGCAGCAGGAAGCCGTCCCAGCAGCTGAACAAAGTGTCTTTTATTTGTGACAACAAATACAACCAATGCAAAAAGAGATCACTTTTTCCCTTTGATTCCAGTGATAACAAGTTGCTAAAGAAAAAAAAAAAATATATATATATATATATATCTCAAGGAGTTTATCTTCAAAGTTTCCTCTAAAAAAAAACCAAAAAAAAAACACACCAGGAAGGGTTAAAAAGAACCATACACATGTCATACACATCTGACATCAATGAAAATAACCTGAAATAGGGTGGATACAACTAAAAAACAAATCTCAAAATTAATATTTTAACATGCCCCAAACAAACCAAAAATCCTGGTACAAAAGGCCTGCTATGTTTCTTAAAACCAAGACCTTGGGGAAATGGAGAGACTGATGGCTGAGAACTGAGTGGGTTCAACACCAACAACAGGGTGACCTGCGGGTCTCAGGCAGCGCCTCCCCACCCAGCCAGCCCTTGGGAAGTGGCACAGGCGGCTGGACAAGCAGGGCCTAACACCAAGTGCCCATCTACCAATGGGGCTCGGTGCCAGGTGTCCAATGAGGGGAGACACGCACACTTAACTCCCTTTATGTGGGATTTACGCTGGGGTCCCTTTTGGTCCCCTTGAGTGGGAGGTATCAGAAACCCATGATCTAAGACAATAAATATTTCATTCTCTGTCCTTTGAGAGACAGCAGGGATCAGAGGAAAAGCTCTTCCTAAATGTGATTCTGTCATTCCATGATTCTTGGAAGGAGCCCTCCAATGCCCTTCCAGCAATGAAAACTCTCCCCCTTGGGTAAAATCTCCTGGGAGTCAGCAGGGTAGGGGTAAAGGTGGGCTTATTCCAGTGTAAAGCTGCAAGGCCCTCTCTAAGGGAGTGCCACGTCCACTGCTGGCAGATCGAGAGGCCAGAACAGCTCCGGGGAGATGGGGGAGATGGCCGGCACAGGCAGCCTGAGTCAGGGCAGAGGGTGGGGCGTGAGCAGACCGAGGTCGGAAGGACTGATAGACCTCCTCCGGAACAACCTTGCAAAGGCAGAACTTTTGAGACGCTCCCTAAGGCAGAGCTCAAGGTTGTCCAAGGGGAGGCGGTAGGTGCTTCTTCCTGGCTAAGGATTTGGTCATTTTCTTCCCTGGAAGGGGATAACCGTCTGGGGATGAGGGCAAGTCTGAGCTCTGACCCTGCGCCCTCTCTATCCCAGGAGGGGAGAGGAAGCTTCTCCCGCGCCCCGCCTGCCGCAGGTGACACCAGAGAGAAGAGCAGCGTCTGGCCAGGCTGGGGAGTGCAGGAAGGGGCTGCTGCTGGCTGGGGGCTCTCCAAAGGGGGCAGTGGCGGTGGGGGGTACCCACCTTCAGAGAGCTAACAGCACCAAGATATGAGAGGACACGGCACTAAATATGGCAGGAGCAAGGGGCCTTCTGGGGGAAGACAAGGGGCTCCCTGATGTTATTCCCCCTTGAGAGTAAGAACAGGGGTATCGAGTGGGGGGAGAGGCAGGGGCAGAAACAGTGGTGAGAGGTGACGGAGAAGAGCAGGCAGGGCTCCAGCTCTTTTCTGTGAGTAAAAATCTCGAGTCACTGCCATGAGATCAAGAGGTTAAGCTCAGGGTGCGGCCAGGTCCCAAAGCCCGGAGAAGCCACAGCCCCCACGGCAGGCCCCACTCACACCTGCTCCTGTCCTCTCGGCCCCGTGCTGACAGCAATGGGGAGGGGGGGCAGCCTTTCTCCCAGAGTTGGCTGGTCCCCTGGGACGACTCCACTCTAACTGGATCCGCGAAGGCACAGCCAGAAAGAGCTCCCTCGATTCCCTGTGTCATGGCACAAGAGACCTTCCTGAAGTCTCCACTGGAGCATCCCATCCACGAAACAGGAGTCTCTCTGAACACTCTCTCTACGCCCAGATCTTACACTGAGCCCATTCCTCTTTGGGAACCAGCCAGACCCTGACCCAGGGCTCCAGGACTTTCATCAAGGTGGGAATAAACACTCCATTTGTCCAGCAGTGTGTGTGGCGGGGAGGGGGGTTTGTCAGGAATCCAGCTGTAGGGAAGTCGGAGAACCCACGCTCAGGGCCGAGAGCCGAGCGAGAAGGCAGCCACCGTGAGAGGATGCACCTCGTGCCCCGGCCTCCGCCGGCTCTTCCGGCAGCATCCTCTCCTCTCTGCTCCCTCCGGCACCCTGCTCTTCTAGGAGAGAGCAGGAGGGACGGCACGGACCACTCCTCCCCAGGGTTGGGGCTGAGGAGGCCACAGCTCTGAGGGCACCTGGCAAGCGGCTTGAAACCGGGGAGAGAACAGGCCTTGGAGAGAGCTTGGGGGTTCAGTGGCAGCAGCCACCACAGTGCCCGCCCGAATGGGAGTGCTGGCTGTCCCCAAACTTGGTCCTCCGGCTCAGGATCTCATAGGAGCAGTCCTCCCCACAGCAACCGGACATGCTTGGGGAAGAGTCGTCGATTTCAAATCTGCAGGCGGGCAGGAGGAAAGGGTTGGCTACGGGCAGCTGACTGCCTTCCTCCCCAGGAGTCAGGGCTCAGGAGCAGGGCAGGGGACCAAGCCACAGGCGCTCCCACACCATCTCCCCAGTTGCCAGCCCCAAGGACCTCAGAACTGAGAGCTCAACGTCAGGACAAACGGGGCCAGGATGGGGGAAAAGACACTGGGGCAGGCAGCTGCTACCACCCAGAGCGTCCCACGCCGGGGCCCAGCTCCTTACTGCAGCGCTTCTCTGAAGAACTGGTAGGCACCATGATTGTGCTTAAATACCGTTAACATAACTTTCTTCATCTGTGTGCTGAGAAGAAAGCAGAGAGAACCTTCCAGAAAGAGAAACAGGTGCTAAATCCCACTTGCTCTCTCGTGTCTGCCTGCTGTCTCCCATTTGCTCCTAAGAAGTATTCCTGAGGCCCGACTCTAGCCTGCCTTGGGCACCCACAGCACTGGGTGCCGCCCCCTGTGACAGGGCTAATCAGGCCCCCACCTGACTGGCTTCTCCAGGTCCTCTCTGCACCCCATTACTCAGGCGCGGAACAGGCACTCAGAGGTGCTTGCCTCCTTGAGCCCAGTGTACAAAATCTGGAGTCATGGCTGGGCAGGGAGAAGCTTACTGAGAGGGTTCTAGGCACCTTTCTTTCACAACAGTCCCGTGAGCCCTGTCCCCCACGGGGGATGCCTCAGAGGCAGCTCCCTCCAACTGAGCGGTGCACGGAGGGCCCTCACCTGTTGGCCACGAGCTGCAGGATCTGTATGAGGAACTTCCCCAGGCCTTTCCGCCGCACCTTGCTCTCCAGCTGCACTTCGTAGCTGGGGGAGGAAAGCAGAGTGAGCGTGGGGCGGCTGCGAGGCCTGCCACAGACCCAGACGGGCGTGCTGGATTTTGCCACTGGCTGGGGTGCCTCCTCCCCCCGCGCCCACCCCCAGGCCAGGGCCCCTACCAGTACAGGACTTCATCCCCGCACTCCACGTCAAACCGGAAGTGAGAAAAGGCTACGGGAACCGAACTGTTTTCCCAAGCGATGAGGTACCAGGCTCGGTCATCCGTCATTTCCTCGCGTTTCTCTCTGTCCTTCCAGCCCCACTCGCTCTGCTCATACCTGGGAGACGGGGGTGGGGGTGGGGGTGGGGGTGGGGGGCAGTCAGGACAGGGGCTCTGGAGAGGGCCAGTCTCCCTGCCCGAGAGGGCGTGCTTACATGGTCTGCATATTGGTCTTGGTCAGGTCGAAGGCCCAATCCACGGTGGCCGGCTCCAGGCCAGACACTCGCTTACATTCAATGGAGACATTTAGCCTGAGAAGAGGAAAAGGAGGCGTCTGGAGCCGGCTACAGGCCTGGCACCACCGGCTGCCCTGACAGCCTGACAACGAGGCCCGCCTGGTCTCAGTTAATCTACAGAGAAAAGCCGAGCCCGGACGTGACTACAGAAGGTGCCTGTGAAGGAACGAGGCCGTTCAAGCCGAGATTAACAACTGTCATCACCAGCCCACCGCCCTGACCACAAGCCCATTTCCTGCCTTCCCTGCACAGCCCTTATCAGAGGCAGCACTTTGTAAACTTCGGTCCCTCTCTGCTAGCTCTTTGCTCTCTCCACCCTCTCTTCTGTAGTTTGTTATAAACCCCGGAGTCCTCTCTGTTCCCTCGGTTCCTGCCCTTAGGCATTTTTCCTGTTGCTTTCATTTGGAATCAAGTCTTCACTGGGCTCCCAGGGGAACTCTTCCTTCTTATCTACCAACCTTGCCTGCAAAAGCAGCTGGAGGACCTCAGGCCCTTCAGGAAGACTATGGCCCACATCCCCCCGAGGAGTCCTGCCCGCTGCTTCCTCTGAGGACACAGTGGGTGCTCTCAGCTGATCAAACAGGGTAGATCGGGATTCACCCCGATGCTCTGTTTTCCTAAACTAACGAATGATGTAGGTGTTAAGGTATCGACCTTTTTTTTTTTTTTTTGGCCGCGTCGCGTGGCTTGCGGGATCCTAGCTCCCCGACCAGGGACCGAACCTGGGCCGCGGCAGTGAAAGCGCCAAGTCTCAACCACCGGACGGCCAGGGAGTTCCCTCAATCTGCTATTTAGGTCTAAATGAATTAAATAAATCATGATTAAACTCCCTGGCCAAACTGTGAAATCATATTCTCCAGGTAGTGCCACATTCTGAAAGGACTGACTCGACTCCTCAGAGGACATCACCACTGGAATCCACGGTCACCTCTGCTGTCTGGTATGTCATACGAGCTGCACGTGTGTGTGGCCTTGTGAATTCAGAACTTCCTGGCTCTGAACAGCCTTCCTTTCTTTCCAAGTACTGGCCATGTAGTGGTCAGAAATGCCCACGCACAGCACTGCAACTGTCTTAGCTATAAACTTTCTCAAGGCTGGTTTGCAAGTATAAATTCTCCACTAATCTGAGTTCCTTAAGTACATGAAAGTAGGATCACAGCCACACAATTCCAGGCACCAAGTGAGCCCAGAGTCAGCTGGCAACGCCTGCTTCAGAGCTGGTCCATATTTCTGGAAGTCAGTGCGAATGTGGGATAGGGAACACTGAGAGAGATCACAGCAAGGAATCTCTAAACTGTGTCAAAGGACTTCCCAGAGGATGAATGATGACAAAGCTTCTAGAGGAAGCATAATGCATCTGATCTCAGACAGAAAGAATAAATTAATATGATACTATGAAATTCAGACACAGCTATGAAAGGCAAATGTAGTATTACCTACTATAGTCTTCCCTTCATAATCCATGCATTTACATTTGTCTTATCTTGTTCATTAAAATACTCACACCAGCTGCAACTTACAGAGCTGGATATAGTTTCTGTCCTCCTTAAACAACCTTGCAAGTTTGCCATCATCGCTCCATTTAACAGATGAAAAACGAGGCTTGAAGAATATGTTCACTTAACCAAATATAGTTAATAAGAGGCACTGTTATGATTCAGACCCATAGCAACGATTCTGTAAAATCATAGCCCCTGTTTTCCCCTCAGCCAACAGCATCTCGGGTAAGACCGATAATGCCACCTATTTTACAAACCAAAGGAACAGAAAGTGGAAGGGGGCTTTAGTCTAGATTCTGCAGTGAACTGGATTAGTAAAAAAAAACAGTAGTAATAACAACTAACACTGACCTAGCCTTTCGTATGCTCCAGGCAGTAACACTTTACAACTAATCCTCCTGACAACTCCATGAGGAAGGTACCCATTTCTGATTCGAAAACTGAGACACAGAGAAGTTAAGTAATTTGTCCAGGGTCACAAAGCCAGCAAGTGGCTTTTAACAATTATACTACAGACCCAGGGAAAGAACGCTGGACTGGGAATTAAAAGCTCCCCCCTGCGGCCAGGGAGAAGCTCCATAAGCTCAAACACCTCATTCAGCTTCTCGCAGTTTCCCTCTGCATAAAATGAGGGAGTCGGCCTAGATGATTTTTCAAGTTTGTTTCAGCTCTATGGTGCTTTGTCGGAGAGAATAACAAGTTCCACAGAGACATCAGTCTGAGATTAGGCAATCTTTGCTCATTTGCAGATTCCTTTGTCTCCCTAACTGGGGGATTTTATAACAACAGGGTACTAGCCATCTTTTCTGCTTTTTCATTAACGAAGAATGAAACAAGTTGGGTCTGAGGAAGCCTACTCTGGAAAGGTGAATTCCTGAAGAGACTCAAGGAGACAAGTTAGGAATGCTGAACACTCACCCATTGCGATCATATTTCTTGAACACTGGGAAAGCCTCTAATGGGTCTCCAAGCTGTGGAGGGAAAGAAAAGAGGAGTAGCACAAACACTCGCCTAGCAGAGTCACAGGCTCCACCCTGAAGTACCACGCTGTGTGGACCCGAGTGGAGGCTCAGCTCCCAGGGCCAGGAGCCGCCCTTATATACGGACCCTCCATCTGCCTTAGCTCTGAAATCACACGTAGGAGGGAGGCTCTGGGAAGGAGGCCCAACAGGGTTTTAGCTTCATTTGACAGGTAAGAAGAGACTTTACTGCCTAATTCTAATACCGGCCTCTGGGCATAAAACCTACTCAGCACCCACCTGACCCAAGAGAGAAGACAGGTCCCTTGCTCCACTCACATATTTTTTTAAAAAAATGATATATTTTCTTCTGATTTTAGTTTTGGCTACATGCTATAAATTTTTCTTTTTTAATTTATTATTTTTGGCTGCATTGGGTCTTTGTTGCTGCACGCAGGCTTTCTCTAGCTGTGGCGAGCCGGGGCCACTCTTCGTTGCGGTGTGTGGGCTTCTCATTGTGGTGGCTTCTCTTGTTGCAGAGCACGGGCTCTAGGGTGCACGGGCCTCAGTAGTTGCGGCTCGCGGGCTCTAGAGCGCAGGCTCAGTAGTTGTGGCGCATGGGCTTAGTTGCTCCGTGGCATGTGGGATCTTCCCGGACCAGGGCTCGAACCGTGCCCCCCTGCACTGGCAGACGGATTCTTAACCACTGTGCCACTAGGGAAGCCCCACTCACATGCTTTCGAGAGGCCCCCAACTAACCTCCCATGGTCAAAACCCAAAATGAAAAACCATGTCCCTGCGCCACACCCTTGTAACTGTGAATGTTTACCGAGTGGACTAAAAGAATAACAAAAACTGGGACATGAACCGCGGCAGGAAGGGTGACCAGAATCTCTCTGTTTCCACTGGAAAGCTGAGCCACTCCCAGTCAGGTCCACCAGAATCTCAGCTACTTCTCCCCCGACTGCGGCCCCTCGAAACCAGGCTGCTGCATCCCTGGCACAACCTGTAGTACCCCATGGGCAGGCAATAAATGTTTGAAGGAAAGAATGAGAAAACTATACCACATTTTACCAGGGAGGTTTCCTCCCCAAAATGCAAAACCCTAGGAAAAATTTCTGCAGACCCTCTTCTAGTGTTAAGGAAGGAGACCCACAGAGAGAAGACGCCACTTCCACTTCAATCCACACTTCCCGCCACTTCCACTTCAATCCACACTTCCCTGCACGCCTGGGCCAATCGCTGGCCCTCCTCGCAGCTCTCTGCCAGCCAGGCTAGTTTTCCCCAGCAGCAAGGAGGCAGCAGAGGTATGGATGCGTAGTAACACAATTCTGCCACAGGGTGGCGCCAAAAGAAATCAAATTAAAAACCAAGTTGCAGTTCCAGGAGGAAGGGACTAGGAAGGAGGGGAGTCACCCTGTTGGCGGCGTCCACTTTGGCACAGACAGCATCCATGGCTGCTCGCTCCTCCAACCGCTTCTGTTTCTTCTCCTTTGCTTTGCTCGACTTCCTCTGCAAGAGGGAAAAGCAAAGTGGGCTGGAAGGCTGTGACCAACCAAAGACTTGACTTTGACTTTCCCTTTGGAGACCCTAAGGGTCAGTCCCCAATCCACAGCAGAAACTCCGGATCCTGGCTGCCGGATCCTGCTTGGTAGGGTAGGAAAGACCCAAGCGCGTCCCAGTCATGAGACCTTGGGAGCGTCACTAGACTTCTCAGCTTCTCTATCAGTAAGAGTACTGACCCTTGGGACCACTGGGTCACTGTGAGGACCCAGTGAGAGCATGTGACAACACCTGAAGCAGAGCCTGGGCCCCCAGCAGCTGCCTAATATTCACTCATTCATTCCCTCCTAAGGTAGGAAAAAGTAAGTTTAGAGACATTCGGGGCAGGTTTCAGGGAGGTGATGGCATCTGAGGTAGTGGCTGACAGCTGTTTCTAAGTATAAATTCATTCAGTAAGCCTTTTCAGTGTCTTCTGGCTTCAGAAAACAAAGATCTGGTCTGGGGGCAGCCTCTTTGGGAGTTGAGTCTCCTTTCTAAGCTAGGGCTGGGCACTCTGGCTTAAGGCGATGGAGTTGTTCCCAGAAACGGCTGCTCAGCCAAGGCCAATGAGTGGCAGACACACCGAGCACCTAGTAGCGACAGGGCAGAGTGAAGGGCCCCAAGGGGTTCACCTGGGGACAGAGGCCATACTGACACGTGGTCAGCAAAGCCAAGTTGCAGGACACATAGGCAGCAGAGGAGGAGCAAAGGGAGGCTGTCCTTACACAGAGAAGCAAACTGCAAACCGCCCATAAACTCCAAACGGAGCAGACCCTGTTTGGGGGCTCACGTGAGGTTTTCTCAAATCTAAATGGACCCTCTTACCCTCTTGTAAAAACTGGTAACACAGGGAAAAGAGCCCAAGCTCTGGGGTCCAGCAGACCTTGTCCAAAGCCTCCTTTTGCCCTTTACTCCCTTCTGGTCTTAGGACAAGACACAACCATTCTTTGAGCCTCCTTCCCTCATTTGATGAGCAGGGCCCTTAATACCTCCTTTGAAGTATTAAGCCCATGAGGGTTACTATGGCCTGTGCTCGATAAATGACACTTTTCATTCTCACTCCCAAGGAGGAGCAGAGCAACACAGGCATCCGGAGGTGCCTGCCCACCCAGCCCAAGTCCTGAAGGTACCCCAAAAGCACTGGGGAGGTGGCTCTGCTTTTTACCAACCGCACTGCCTCTTCTGCCCCCACCCCTCACTTCCGGACCTCACCAGAGAGAGGTTTTGCCACCTCCGATCCCACAGTAGCCCTGACACTGATTGGCCCAGGAAACGGTGAGTTGAATACCCAGCTGCTGGATAAATTCTACCCTCGGTTCCTCAAGGAATGACACTGCTTAACTCCTATTTCAGGCACCCAGAAGGCAAGAGCTCAGACACTAGGAGCTCACAGGGATGTTTGGCTCTCCTAGGCATAGACTCGCCCAGCACCAGCTGTTTGCTATCTGCAGGCTGAGCCCTGTGCAGAAAGCCGAGCGCTAGCGCCCATTTCTTACCTCCCTAGAGGGACAAACAGCAGAGAACAGACTGTCTTCACAACACTGGGATCTCGGGGCAGAACTAGCCCCTCTCTACCACAAAGAGGTTTTAGATCATCCACCTTTTTTCCTCTGGGAATCTGGGTTTCAAGACAACACTGAGAGATACACTCATCTTGCAAAACACTTTCACCAACACTACCTGGTTCAATTCTCCGGGCAGAAACCATCACCTCCCTTTACACAAGAAACTGAGGCTCAAAGGGCTGGCGCGACTTGTTCGAAGTTCCCCAGAGAGTAAGCGGCAGAGGGGAGACTCAACCCCAGGGCTGGGTGCAGATTCAGTGTTTGTCCCACCAGCCACTCTGCCTCCCTTGGGGAGAGCCTACACCAGCGTCCAAGGCCTCCTCAGCTCCGCCAAGGTAAGGTCAAGACAAGACCTCAGGAGCCTCAAGGCAGCCACTTGGTGATTCACTTCTCATTACCCTTCTGGCTTGGTAACAGCTGACGTGACATGCCCGCACAGTGCCACCCCAGACCCTACATCCACACTGAGGTAGGGGTAAGGGACATGGAAACTTGAGACGGAAGGTCGCCAGGGCTGTGCACGGGGGCAGAAAGAATATGAGCTTTGGCACCAAACAGGCCAGGCCACTGTTCCTCCTGCCACCCCCCGTGTGTGAAAGGAGCTCCACCTCCAGGAAAATGGGAACACAACTGCTGGCCTCACAGAACAGCCAAGGACAGGTCAGAAGCCAGCACACAATCCCAGTCGGTGCCAGCTGCCTGCCTCCACCCTGCACGTTAGCTCTATGGCACAGAGCTGAGGGATCAGAGGTGCCGGAAGGAAAGAGTAACTCCCAGGACCCCGGAAGCACTGAAGTGTAGGTTCCCTCCATAGCGTCTCATTTCTAAGCACCAGAAGCAATTCCTAAGCACAGGCGGCAGGAGGGCCCAGCTCGGGCCTCCAGGACGTTCACGGGCTCATTCACGTAGGGGAACAGGTGAGCCAGGCAACTAGCAGTGACTCTTGGGGCCGCCATGGCCAGAGGCCGCGGATAATGAAAGAGCCCCTCAAGCGCTTCGCTGCCCGCACACAGGGTATGAGGCAGGCTGCGGCAGGCGGGGCCCTCCCTCAAACGCAGCTAGGAAAAGTAGTCTCCTACTGTTCCAATTAGCTTTGTCCTGCCTCGTGCAGGTAAGACTACCCTGCAGGGACACAGGAAAATTCTCCTCATTAAAATGGGAAATAAGCACAGTGAACAGTAAAGCTCATTGTGGTTAAGTGTCTTTCCCAAGGGAGCTTTATATAATAAAGAGTGTGGGATTCTGAGTCAAGAAACCCACATTTGATTCTCAGCTCTTCCACTTAATAGCTGTGCGACTCTGAGCAAGTTATTTACTCTCTCTCCAACAAGTTACTCAGTTTCTCTGAACCTCAATTTCCACATCCATAAAAGAGGGCTAACAATGCCTATACCTCACAGGACTGTTGTTAAGGACAAAATGATACAATGTACTAGATATAAAAATTCCTTACTGTAAGGACTTCTGTGTACAAGGACCTGCTAATGATAAACACTCAGCTAGTGCTTTAATAAAGATGATTTATTTTAATCTTTGCAATAACTCAGCGAGGAATGACTGCCTACTTCTTTGATGAGGAAACAGGCCCAGAGAGATTAGATAACTTTCAGGGTCACAGAGCCTGTGAACAGGATTCTCAAAGAGGTCTTCTGGCCACCCTCTCCCTCCACTCCCACCAGACTGTACACTCCACAAGGTAGAGGAAGGTCACATCTGCTTTATTTGCCGACGTATACCCAGTGCTCAGCAAACAGCAGGTACGCAATTCATACCTGTTGAATGAGTCCTCCAAGATTCAAATCCAGGTCTGAACCCCAAAGTCCCTGCTCCTTCCACTACATCAGTTAAATGTGTATGACACTTATTATTACAAAGTGTGGTATAAATGTTGTTTTCACATGCAGCTGTCTAACTCCTCCCCTTGCTATTCCTATCAAGGTAGTATCTCTCTCTTTTTTTTTTTTTTTTTTGGCCGCACCTCATGGCTTGTGGAATCTTAGTTCCCTGACCGGGGATTGAACCCGCACCATTGGCAGTGAGAGCGTGGAGTCCTAACCACTGGACCACCAGGGAATTCCCTCAAAGGAGTACCTCTTTGACTGCTAGTCATAATAGTAGTTCCATGACTGCTAGGGGTCACACATAGAAATTAAAAAACAAAAAACGCCCAGATGGGGGCAGGAGGCACCTTCCAGAAAAAGGATTTGGCAACCCTTAGGTTTTCAGTATCAATGCCTCCATCCCACAAAGAATCCAGAATCCAGGAAAAAACCCCTCAGTTTTTGGCAAAGGGAGACAGAGCTCTAAATTCTAATTCCTAAAACACGTGTGGCAGCAAGGGTGAAAGAACTGTGGACAGTGCTCCAGCTGATGCCACTCTCTCAGCCTGTGGTCAGGCTGTCAAAATGGAGCAGGGCCCTCTTCTGGAGGGTAATCATTAGGAACCATGACGCTCCTGACACTGAGGTGGGGAGTCCACAGCCCCCACCCATCAGGAATGAGTATGATGAGAGGGCTCCAGCTCTGCTTCAGGGAGGAAAATTCAATTTCACTTTTGCAGAGACTAGGTAGGGGCTGTTCTGAGAAACACATCTGTGAAGTATGAGTAATAAGATCAGGGCCCTTAAGGAAGCAGCAAGGATCGCAGGATCTCTGAGGCCTGCTATTTCAACTCAACCAATGAGGAAGTGTTGAACGAGAATGGCATGTTATGCTTCTTGTTTTCTGCTCAGCCTGGAGTGGCTGATGCCGGGTAGACGTTTACCAAGTAATACCAGGGACTCAATATTTTATTTAGTTTCAACAAGACCTGGGGTCTGGGACCTTTCACTAAAATCTAGGTTAAATATGCCTAAGGTTTCCAGACTTGATTTTCTATACATGAAGTACACAGTATCCAAAAGTCCTTGTTGAAACATGATGAATGTGTTTGACATGGATTTTACATAAAGTGCTTCGACATGGACAAGACAACTATTTTTGTCTAACAAGTTGATTTATTCAGTCAATAACTATTTGAGTGGAGAGGAAACAAATCCAGATTAATAATAGTAGGGACAAACCCAATGAGTTAAAAATAGCGCAAATCTATTTTAGATGACTAAAGGCTGAGAATACAGGCAAAAATAACAGCCACTATTTAAGAAGCACCTATGTAGCTATTTACATCCACTACCTGATTTTATCCTCACATCTGTCCTAAAGGGGAGGTATCATCATTCTCATTACATCGAAGAGGAAATTAAAATCCACAAAGGCCAGGTCACTGGCACAATATCATGCCGCTAGCCGGGGAAGGTGGGGCTGGAACTGAGGTCTCTCTGGCTCCAAAGTCAGGACTCCCTAAAGGTGGTGGAAATTTCATGTAAAAACTAAGATACATGGTACCAGGGAGGGCCAGTTACATTTTTAGGAGAGTGACTTGTGCTACTCTAATTGGGACTTAGGAAGGTGATCTCACAGAAACATGAGAATAACTTCTGCTCAACCCTCTATCAGCACATGCCAGGAAGGGCATAAAACGCACCTCCAGGCTGCCTTGTGCAAAACAGGTGGTCACTATCCATCCCCGGCTGGGGCCATCACCAGTACTCCTCCATCGTCTCCCTGCTCACCTTCTGCACAGCTTCTCCACCCAAAGCCACCTGAAGTAGGAAGACTACTTAACAACCCAAGTAATAAGACCCACTTCGGTGCAT
Source organism: Monodon monoceros (assembly GCF_005190385.1). Classification (NCBI taxonomy): domain Eukaryota; kingdom Metazoa; phylum Chordata; class Mammalia; order Artiodactyla; family Monodontidae; genus Monodon; species Monodon monoceros. The sequence goes on along the minus strand of NW_021703784.1, from coordinate 99,344,121 downwards.
CTGGGAGGCCTTGAAGGCAGGCCTCTGTCGAAAAGGAAGAGAATGTTTTTGGAGCAGGAGGAACCTGGTGGAAAGATTTCGAAAGAGACTGGGGAAACCAGCTTCGCTGAGAAGCCGAGTAGCGGGAAGCGGGCGGCCGGGGATTCGAGAGCCCTGAGTCGGGGTTTGGCGCCCAGTCACTGCCCGTGTGACCTTGGCTGGGTGCCTTCTTTTCTCTGGGCCTCGGTTCCCTCTAACCCAGTGTAGGCCTAGGATATGGGAAGCCGCGAAGCCGGTGACAGCGGGGTGATGGGTGACCCCTGGGGGCGGGGGGGATACCCAGGGACCGCGCGGGGGTAGAGGGGAGGCCAAGAAGATAACACGTCCTAGAGGAAGGCAAGGGCGGGCACGACGCGAGAGGCTGGGGGCACCGGAGGGGGTGGGGCCCGGAGACGGGGCTCCCCAGGAGATTCCCGGGCTGGGCCGGGCGTCGGGACACTAGACTGGGGGAGTCGAGTCATGTGGGGGCTGGGGGTCACGTGAGGCCGGAGGGGTTCGGGGTCACGTGAGAGGGGGTTCAAGGAACAATGGGGGCGCAGGGGACGGGGGTAAGCGGGGAGCCCTCCCGGCCCTCGCGTCTCCTCTCCCTCCCTCACTCACCCCCATGGCGGCAACGGCGGCGGTGGCCCTCAGCTCCTCCTTCCCACACTTGCCAGCAGGGAGGCGGCAACGGCGGCAACGGCTGCGGCAGCGACACCAGAGCGGCGGCGGTCCCCGCACGGCGCATGCGCCTCGCAGGCTCCCCCCTCGAGCCCTGGCGGGCACCGCGCCGGCGCAGAGCCCGAGGAGGGGACGGCGCGGGGGGGAGGGAAGGCGCGCAGGTGGAGAGCCGGGGAGGCGGGCGGAGGGTCTCGCACCCGAAAGAGGCGGGAGGCGAGGAGCAGCGTCGCTCTAGGAATGACGTAGCCCGGGCCCGCCCCCTCCTCGGTTGGCTGTGTCTGTAGCTATGGCAACGGCCGCGCCGCCCCGAGAGAAGCGCGCCGTTGGGCAGCTGGGTGGGTGGCAGCGCCGCCTCTGCGCTCTGTTCCGCTTCTCCCCCGCCCGCCTGGGTCAGCCTGCGCAGCAGCCACCTTCCCAGACAACCAAACGCGTCACGACCTCTTAAATACCAGTCCCTCCTACAACCCTCTGGCACAGGGGAAGTCTTTGGAAAATTCCCACCTTCTAGATAGTGAACTCTTGAAATTCCTTTTCTAACCAGAGTCATTCATCCTTCTTCTAACCATTCATTCACCCTCCATTCATTCGCTCTCTCAAACACTGACTAGCACTTACACCTACGCTGTGCAGAGCCCAGGGGGCACAGAAAGGAGCAACATGCCATCCCAGTCCAAAACTTACTGTTTAGAGGTGAGACAGGCATGTAACAACTGTTTACTGGGGAGTGGAAGGTGCTGTGAAAATGAGACATTAGGCGTCCTGAACAATATTAACTTCAGTCTATCCCAGCAGACCACTGTGACCCCCACTTGACCGGCATCAGAATCACCTGGGGAGCCTGTGCACTGTGCACACCACGGGACCTACCCTAGAATCTCCAGGGGTGGAGCCAGAGTCTTCTCTTCTAGGACTTCCCAGATAGGGTCGTACTCAAGAAAATCAGAAAACCGCTGCCCAAGACAAGCTTCACAGGCTTTGTCAGGTTTTGCTCATTATCCCATCATCAGTGCTCAGCACAGGGGTGGCCCCCAAACAGCCACTCAAGCAACATTGGCAGTAACCATATGCTAGGCGCTGTTGCAGGCAGCAAAGAAAATACCAAACAGAAAAGGCACTGCCGTCATAGAACTTGTATTCTAGAAGGAAGAGGCAGATAATAAACTAAATGAATGAACCGGTAAAATACGTAACACGTTAGATGATATAGGTTCTATGGAGGCAATAAAGCAGGGAAGGCAGATGGGGAAAGTCAGGTTTATAGTTTTAAACTAAGATGTTCAGGGAAGGCAAACAAAAGGTGACATTTGAGTCAAGATCTGAAGGAGGTGAGGCTATCTGGGGGAAGGGCATTGCAGGCTGGGGGTACAGCTAGTGCAATACTCCCCAGCAGGTGCATGACTGGAATGTTTGAAGAACTACACGTAGCACAATGTGGCTGGAGCAGAGTGGGCCCGTGGGAGAAGAGTGGGAGGTGAAATCAGACAAGTAAGGAGAGAATCATTTAGGGCTTGTATGTTTTAAAAGACTTTGGGGCTTCACTGGTGGCACAGTGGTTGAGAGTCCGCCTGTCAATGCAGGGGACACGGGTTCATGCCCCGGTCCGGGAAGATCCCACGTGCCGCGGTCCGGGAAGATCCCACGTGCCGCGGAGCGGCTGGGCCCGTGAGCCACGGCCGCTGGGCCTGCGCGTCCGGAGCCTGTGCTCCGCAACGGGAGAGGCCACAACAGTGAGAGGCCCGCCTACCGCAAAAAAAAAAAAATCTGCCTGCCAATGCAGGGGACACGGGTTCAAGCCCTGGTCGGGGAAGATCCCACATGCCACAGAGCAACTAAGCCCGCGTGCCACAAATACTGAAGCCCACACGCCACAACTACTGAAGCCCGCATGCCTAGAGCCCGTGCTCCGCAACAAGAGAAGCCACCGCAATGAGAAGCCTGTGCACTGCAACGAAGAACCAACACAGCCAAAATAAATAAATAAATGTATTTTAAAAAAATACTTTGGCCGGGACTAGAGCAAGTTGCGATGCCATTAGAGAGTTTGGAAGGAGTATTAGGAATGGCTTATGTGCTCATAGGACCCCCTGGCTGCTGGGTTGAGAAAAGAGTGTAGGGGCAAGGTCAAAGGAAAGGCAGTGCAGAGGCCAGCGCTATAATCCAGGCGAGAGTGATGGTGCTTGCAGCAGCTGGATGGCAGCGGAGGTGGGAGAAAGGTTCAGGATGTGGATGCGTGTTCAAGGTAGAGCCAACAAGACGTGCCTATGGACTGGATGTGGTGTGTGAGGGAAAGAGAAGAGTCAAGATAACTTCAAGGTATCTTGTGCTACTGGAAAAATGGAGTGACTTCAACTGAGATGTGAACAACTTTGGAAGGAGCAAGGTGGGTGGGGGAGGGGAAGATCAGGACTTCAGTGTTGGCCACGTCAGGTATGAGACTTTTTTTTTTGGCCACACCGAGCAGCATGAGGGATCTCAGTTCCCCGACCGGGGATCAAACCCATGCCCCCTGCAGTGGAAGTGCGAAGTCTTAACCCCTGGACCACCAGGCAAGTCCCTTGAGATGTCTCTTTAGATATTCACATGGAGATGTGGAGTAATCAGAGTCTGGAACTCAGTGGAGAAGTTCAGGCTGGAGTTACAAATTTCAGCGCAATCAGGTCTGGATGGTATTTAAAGCTGGATGAGACTGGGTGAGACCGTGGAGGGAATGTAGGTAGACTAGAATGAATGCCTCTTTGGCCTACATCCCATTCCTGGGTCAGAAAATCTGGTTGCTAGCATGCCGGGGGCCAGAAGAGGGAGCTAAGGGTGGGAGGAGGGTGGCCAAGGTAGAAAGAGGGGGCTTCTGAGCTTGCCCTTGAAGGAGGAGGAGAAGGAGAAGAAGGCAAGCAGATCCCAGGGGAGGAAACGGTATTTGCCAGCCAAGGAAGCATGAAGGGGTGGGGCAAGGGGATTCACAGAGGGAGGAGGGGCAAAGTGCAATTCCCCACCCTATTTTGGCTTCTCTTGTCTCCTCACCCACACTGAACTTCATGGTCAGCTGTTTCAGGGAACAGATGCCCGCCACTGTGATGCCCTGTGCCCTGTCTCTTCTGCCACTCCTCACTCTTGGGTCCATCTTCCCCAGGCTGCAGGAATTTGCTGGACACCAGACAAGGCCCGGGAGGTGAGCCCAGTAGGCCCCTGGGGAGGTGACATCACCTAGGCCCCCGAGAGGCCTGAGAAGGCCCAATGCCCTATTCTTGCCCCACAGCAGTGTCCTTCTCCCTGGGGGCTGCCCCCAATTCTGGGCTCACTCCTGCTCAGGGCTTCCTTGGTCTCATGGGGTGGAGGACAGAGCCTGCTTTGGAGTCAGACCGGCCTGTGTTTAAATGTCCTTTGTGCTACTTCCATCCTTTGTGACTTTAGTGAAGGTGCCTCGAGTTTCCTTATTTATAAAGTGAGACCACCAATAGCAGTCATCTTCAACAGCGGCATCATCTTCCAGGAGAGGTGGTGAGAATTCATGAGATTAAATGAGATGAGGGAATTCCCCGGTGGTCCAGTGGTTAAGGCTCCGTGCTCCCAATGCAGGTAGCCCAGGTTCGACCCATGGTCAGGAAACTAGATCCCACATGCATGCCGCAACTAAGAGCCTGCATGCTGCAACTAAAGATTTCCGCATGCTGCAACGAAGATCCCATGTGCCGCAACTAAGACCCGGCGCAGCCAAATAAATAAATATTTTAACATAAATAAATAAATGAGATGAGGTTGCAAGGCACCTGGCATGGCCTGGGGCAGGAAAGGAACCCCCTCCCTGGGACAAAAGTACATCTCCCCACCCCTACACACACCCCACCCCACCCCCTTCACCACCCTCCCTCCCTTCTCTGCCAAACCCCTGCTCCTAGTGACCAGGCTGTTGTCTAGGCCGGACTCATTAGCTACGCCCTCCAGCTCCTGTGCACGCGGGGAACCCAGGCGACCTTCTCCACCCTCCTCTGACCTCTCAGGATGGGGACACTGTCTCCCCTCTCTCCCAGGCCCTGCACCCCTCCCACCTCCTTCCTGGACTCCCCTTCCTTCCAAGACAGCCGCTCCCCCAAACACCATGCTTCGCCTTCCTCAGTCCACAGCTCTCAACCGCTCCCGACTATTTATTCACTCACATGCTCAGCGGAGGCCTGGGGGCTGCCTTACACTGTAGTCTTCTGTGCTGGGGAACAGCCTTGGGAGATAGCCCTGCCCAGCAGGTGGCCTGTCACGGCACTCACAGCACAGTGGGGGATGGATGGGCAGACTTTGCACCCTGTGATCAGCTGGCCAAGGAGAGTCCTTCCATTTCAAAAAGAAGAAAAGACAAAAAGACCAGAAAAGACTCTGAATGCACTCCACCCTCCCCTCCCTGCCACCTGCGGAGCTGCTGAGACTCCTCCCCTCAGGGTCCGTCCCTTCAGTCACCCCGCCCTCCCCCAGCCTTCCTCAACCCTGCTCTCCTGCTCTCCACCTCGCTCCACCCAAAAACCTTTGGAGAAAGCGGCCTTCCCTGTCTCTACCTCCTCCTCGCTTCTGACGCTGCCTGCTCTCAAGCCGCTGCAGCCTCGCTTCTGTTCCCAGCGCCCCACGGAAGCCTCTCCCGAGGCCTCCAGCAGCCTTGCTACCTGCAAGGGACACGTCTCAGTCCTGATCCTTCGGGGCCTCCCTGCCACATCTGGCCTGTTCTTCTCTCCCCCTTCCTTGAAACACTCTTTTTCTTCGGCACTTGTGACCGCATACGTTGCCCTTTTTCTAAAATGCACATCTGGTGGGCCAGTTAAAGCCGTCGGAGGCTGCAGGCTCTGTTCAGGGTTAGGGACTGCATGTTCGGTGTTGCCCGCTTGGCAAGGGCCCCATCTCCCCGCCTTTGGAAACTCTTTTTCCTCCTCACCCCTGGGGTCCCTGCTTAGATGCAGGAAGCCTCCTCTCACTCCCCTCACTCCTGCTGGCCCGGGCACACTCCCTGGGTCTCCTGATGCCTTATTCTCCCCCTGTTGCACCCTGCCATCTCCCCCACAAGACTGTAGGCTTCCTTCAGTTGAAGGCTGTGCTTCTCTCCCCCGCTGCTGTTAGCGTTGCTAGATACAATACACAATACGGGGGCAAACTGAAACTCACTCTGCATCTGAAATTCAGATTTCACTGGGTGTTCGTGTTTTTGTGTGCTAAATCTGGCAACCTGAACTTCTGAACTCCCAGGACCCAGCTCAGTGCCTGATATAGAGCAGGTGCTCAGGAAATGTTCATTGAAGGAATAACGGTGCACTGGTGGTACCAGGCACCGGTGCTGTGGGGCACAAAGGAGAGGTAGCAGGCTCCCTAGAGGAGGTGACACCCGAGCCAAAGCAGATGGAGATACTAGGACATGGAATCAACCAGCCCCTCCATGGGGATGCCTCCTGTAGTGGGTTGAATAGTGTCCCCAAGTCCAACCCCTGGTACCTGTGAATGTGACCTTATTTGGAAATAGGATCTTTTCAGATGTAATTAAGTTAAAGATCTCAGGATGAAATCATCCTGGATTCAGGGTTGGCTTCTAACTCCAAGAACCAGCGTTCTTCTTTTTTTTTTTTTTTTTTTTGAACCAGCGTTCTTATAAGAGAAAACAGAGGAAGATTTGAGACGCACATCCAGGGGGAAGATGGCCATATGAAGACAGAAGCAGAGATTGGAGGGAAGCAGCTGCAAGCCAAGGAATGCCAAGGGTTTCTGGGAGTCATCAGAAGCTAGAAGAGAGGCACGGAATGGAAGCTGTCTCAGAGCCTCTAAAAGGAACCAACCCAGCCAATACCTTGATTTGGATTTTTGGCCCAAATTAATTGTTGTTTTTTTAAGCCATTCAGTTTGTGGTAACTTGTTATGGCAGCCCCGGGACACTAATACACTCCCAAGGCTCCATCTTTCCCAAGATCAATGCGTAAGACTCTTCCTTCATGACCCTTTGCCCCGTAATCCCTTCTGGTACCAGATCTCTTATCCAGCCTGCGGTAGCCAGCCACCCAGATGGTCCCGGTGACTTTCTGGTATTCATGCCCTTGCATAGTCCCCTCCAACACTGAGTAGGGCTGACGTATGTGACAATAAAATACTTCTGAAGTGACAGGGTGTGATTCCCAAGGTCAGGTTATGAACACTTAAGACCAAGCTTCTGCCTTGGTCTCTTGCATTGCTCCCTCTGGGGAAAGCCAGCTGCTATGCTGTCAGGATGCGCAAGCAGCAGCATGGAGGTGAGGAACTGAGGCTTTTCACCAACAGCCGGTCTCCACTTGCTGGCCAAGTGAGTGAGCCAGCTTAGAAGATGATTGTCCCACACTAGTCAAACCTTCAGAGGACTGAAGCCCAGCCAACATCGTGGTAGCAACCCCACGGGAGACCCTGAGTCACAACCACCCAGTGAAGTCATTCCTGAGATTCTGACTCCCAGAAGTTTTGGGTCCTTTGTTACACAGCACTGTTGTGGCATAACTAATACAAGGCAGTTAAACGTCATACTTGTTACTCTCAACTTCAAGGTCCACAGGCCCCACCCTTGGCATTAGAAGGCAACAACTGGTGGCAGGATTTAACAGTGACAGCTGGCCTGATCAGCCTCAGGGCTGGTTAGGAGGCCAGGTAGTCATCTAGTCTATCCCTCCTTGACAGCCAAGGATGCCAAGGCCAGAGATGGGCCCAAAGGTGGGAAGGGGGTGAGATGTCCTGACCTGGAGGCCCAGGGCCTCTTCACGTCTTGGTCCAGGTCAGTCGTGCCCAATCTGAACACACACACCCCTGAGCCCAGAGGCTGTTTCCCCATGTAGTAGTTTTGCAGGGCTGCTGTAACAAGGCACCCCAGGCTGGGTGGCTTAAACAACAGAAGTTTATTGTCTCACAGTTCTGGAGGCCAGAAGTCTAAAATCAAGGTGTTGGCAAGGTTGGTTCCTTCTGAGGGCTGTGTGAGAAGGAGCTGTCCCAGGCCTCTCTCGCTGGCTTGTAAATGGCTGTCCTCATGATCACATGCTGTTCCCCGTATATGGCTATCTGTTCCAAATTTCCCGTTGCTGTAAGGACACCAGTCAAACTGGACGAGGGCCCACCTATTGACCTCACTTTGATTATCTCTGTAAAGATCTTATCTCCAGGGCTTCCCTGGTGGTGCAGTGGTTGAGAGTCCGCCTGCCGATGCAGGGGACACAGGTTCGTGCCCCGGTCTGGGAAGATCCCACATGCCGCGGAGTGGCTGGGCCCGTGAGCCATGGCCTCTGAGCCTGAGCATCCGGAGCCTGTGCTCCGCAACGGGAGAGGCCACAACAGTGAGAGGCCCGCGTACTGGAAAAAAAAAAACAAAAGGTCCTATCTCCAAATAAAGTCACATTCCGAGGTACTGGGGGCTGGGCCTTCAACATATGAATTTGGGGGAGGACACAAGTTAACCTATAACACGCCGGGGTCCCCTCTTTAGGGTCACAGTCATTCCATAATTTGTTGTTTCCTGGACTCTCTCCTTCTCTCTGCTGTTTGCCGCTCATGCTGTGCCCATGACAGACATTGCTAATCTCTCCTGGCATCCTTTCTGCTGAAGCAAGGTGCAGACTCCGCGTCCTCATCAGTAGTCCCCAGGCAACCTGTCCACTAATATCAGCTGGTCTGTGGAGGAGAGGGAGGAGGCAGAGGAGATGATGGACCATAAACCCTTGTTGAATGAATGATTGCATACATCTAACCTGCAAAATCCATCCACTTGTCTGTCTGTTCCAGGTTATCTGTCTCTGCACTGGACCACTGGATCCAGTGAGCCTGCTTTCCACCAGGAACTGCAGCCCTCTCTGCTGGTTTTCATCCTCGGAAATGTGGGCACCTGGAGGCTGTGACTTCAGGGCTATAACCCAAGTCTGCCAGGGAAGAGAACCACCCTACCTGCTTCTTCTGTTTGTAGTTCAGCCAACAAATATCTCTGAAAACTCTAGTGCACAGAGGGTGTCAGGGGGATGGGGAGGGCAGCAGAGGGCAGGGTTGCCTGTCTACCCAACAGCCATGTTTCCTTCTTCCTTGCTAACAGAGCCCCAACTGCTCAGGTGATGGGCGTCATGGCAGGGGATTGGCTTAAGGGGCACAGGCCTGCTCAAGAATTCCTGAAAAAGGTTTTCCTCTTTGATGAAAGAGACATGCCAAGGAGAAAGCCCCTGCTTTATGTCCCTTCTGTCATACTCTGGAAATTGTCCTCCGAGGGTGAGATGCTTGGAGCAGCTGCAGCCATCTGGGGACCATGAGGGGGAACCTTGTGATGCATGGAAGAAGCAGAGCTGAGAGATGAGAAGCACCTGAGGCCTTGGTGACCACTGAGCACTGTCAGTGGTGGCACTGACCCCCACACTTCTTAGGAGAAACAATAAAGTGTCCACTTTGCTCAAAGCACCATCAAATGATGGTGCCTCTTGCCGCAGCCAAATGCATCTTCACTGGAAGGATATGGACACAGGAATATAAAAAGCAGGACTCTGGCATCAGCTGGCTTGAAACCAGTCCCAGTTCTGCCACTTTCAAGCTTTATGATCTTAGGCAGATCATCTCCTGAAGCCTCAGCTCCTCATCTGTAAAATGAAGACAATTAGAATACCTACCTCACAGGGCTGCTGTGGAGGAAAATGAGATAATTTAGGCAAGCATTTTGCACACTGGGGTTGGAACCTATGAGCATTCAATTTGTTTGTTACTCATCCACTAATTTATTCAACAATAGTTATCGAGCATTTCCTATGTACTTGTGTTAATCTAGGGTCTGGGGAATATAGCTGCGAAAAAAGAAATAATAGACACTCACAGAAGTTGGCATTCTCTATTATTATTGTAAATCTTTGCCTACAAGGAGATCCTAATACGTTGGTAAAATCAGGGGAGATTTGGCAGAAGTGATTTCCTGGGACCTGGCAGTGTAGGTACCTGTGGAGTGAGAGGGGCTGGGGGTGCACAGGTGAGTAAGACAGATGCTCTGCCCTCTCAGGACTCACAGCCTCAAGGAGGAGACAGACAGGTAAACAGGTATGTGGTTACCTTAGAGTGTGATCCGTGCTGAGATGGGGAAGAGCAGAGGTCCTAGACAGGGTGAAACTGAGTTTCATTTTGTGAGGCAAATGAGAATTAGTCAGCAAGGAAGATGGTCATCCCAGGTATCAGGAATCGCATCTACAGACTCCAAGCGAACTGCAGGTTGTCGGGCGTGGCTAAAGCGTAAGTTCAAGTGGGGTAATGTTGAGAGATGTCTTATTTCAGAGGCTGTGGTTGCAAGTGACAGAAAACTGAAATCAACCAGGCTCCAACAATCAAAGGAAGGTACTGACGCACGTGACTAAAAAGTTCAGAGGTTCAGTGGCTTCAGGTAAAGCTGATGTCATTGGGAAGCCAGTTTTTTTCCCATCTCTTTGTGGTGCCCTCCAGGCTCAGCTTCCTGACCTTCATCCCATATTTGTAACATGCTGATTGGGCCAGCTTAGGTCTCTAGTCCAGTTCTGAACCAATCATGATCTCCAGGGCCTTGGGAAAGGCTGACATTGGCGTGGGATCAACTCCACAGCACCACATGGATCCCCAAAGGAGAAAGGCAAAGGGGGAAGGGGTATCAGGAGGCCAGATTTTGAAGGAGATTATCAAAGGATAATGAAAAGCAGCGGATTGACTTGATTAGATTGGATGTGAGAAAGACTGCCCTGGCTGCTGAATAAAGAACAGATTAGAGGGGGCCAGGAGAGGAGGCAGGGAGGCCTGCTGGGAGGCTGTTTCATACACGGGGTGAGAGGGAGTGGCCATGGGGGAAGAGACTGACACAAGTTGGAGGCTGTTGGACTCGGAAGTGAAGCAGAAGGAGGAGTCCAGGGCATTTCCTAAGTTTCTATACTTCGTCGGGGACTGGTGGGAAGAGGTGGGCAGGCAGAGCAAACGGGTAGTCAAGAGGCGGAGATCCATTTCAGACAGGCCTAGCTTGTTGCGTCTGAGAGAAAACTGAGCACGGACGTCCAGAAGGCAGTTGGTTGGGTATGGGGGGTCCAGAGCCAGGGGCAGGGGTCGGGGTTGGAGATGGAGGTTGCAGTGTCCACAGCCCGGGGAGTTAAGGATGTAGCCTGGGACCGAAGGATCTACAGCAAGGGTTTGGAGGCAGAGAGGATGAGCGCCAGCTGGGAGCTCATGTCCAGGAACAGGGGTAGCCCTCTCTGTCCGTCCTGCCCAGAGGTGGATTGAGTCCAGGCCCGTCAAAAGTCCTTTGGGGGCTTCCCTGGTGGCGCAGTGGTTGAGAGTCCGCCTGCCGATGCAGGGGACATGGGTTCGTGCCCCGGTCCGGGAAGATCCCACATGCCGCGGAGCGGCTGGGCCCGTGAGCCATGGCCGCTGAGCCTGCGCGTCCGGAGCCTGTGCTCCGCAACGGGAGAGGCCACAACAGTGAGAGGCCCACGTACCGCAAAAAAAAAAAAAAGTCCTTTGGGTTTAGAGATGACAGCCACTAGTGACCTCGGCAAGAGCAGTCTCCGTGGAGTGGCAGAGGGTGACACAACACTTCAGTGGGTTGCAGAGTGAGTGGGAGGTGAGAACAAGGATGAAGGGGTGTGAACAACTTTTTTAAGAAGCCCAGCTTTATCTTTATTTTTTATTATTTTTATTTATTTATTTATTTATTTTGCGGTACGCTGGCCTCTCAGCATTGTGGCCTCTCCCGTTGAGGAGCACAGGCTCCGGACGTGCAGGCTCAGAGGCCGTGGCTCACGGGCTCAGCCGCTCCGCGGCATGTGGGATCTTCCCGGACCAGGGCACGAACCCGTGTCCCCTGCATCGGCAGGCGGACTCCCAACCACTGCACCACCAGGGAAGCCCTATCTTTATTTTTTAATTTTTTTTTTTTTGGCTGCTCTCTGCGGCTTGAAGGATCTTAGTTCCCCGACCAGGGATTGAACCCATGCCCCCTGCAGTGGAAGCCCAGAGTCCTAACCACTGGACCACCAGGGAATTCCCTAAGAAGCTCAGCTTTAAAAAAAAAGAGAGAGAGAGCGAGATTGAGAGCAAAGGTAGCACTAGCTTTCAGTAGCTGTAGCTGAAAGGAGTAGCTAAAGGTGAAACTTGGGATGGAGGAAGGGGTGTGTGTGTGTGTGTGTGTGTGTGTGTGTTGGTGTACATGGGGGATGGGAGTGTCTTGGGATGGAGGGCCTTAGGCAGGTTGACATGCCGAAGGGAAGAGAATAATGAGGGAGGAGAGGTAAATGAGGACCAAATGTGTGTGTGTGTGTGTGTGTGTGTGTGTGTGTCTCGCTGAGAGATGCAGAGCCTGGGAGGGAGGTTGGCCTTGAAGGGGGAAGGTACACTTACAACTGCAGGTGACAGGGAAGGAGTGAATCTCTGGGTGCAGGGGCAGGCCTTAGAGGGGGTTCCTCCCAGAGGCCTCTATTCTCTCTGGAAGCGGAAGGCAAGGTCACGGGCTAAGAGCCATGCAGCAGATGGGGTGGTGGAGGAGGAGTATGAGGGGGGCAGGTTGGGGGAAGCAAGAAGGGTGATTGTAGCCAAGCCAGGAACCCTGGATGTGCCCTGTCACAGCAGAGCTGGCCAGCAGAAGCCAGCAGTCCCAAGGGACTGGCCAGGTATGGGGCATGAAAATAGGTGGGCCGGGTCAGGGTCTGCAGGGTGGATGGGGTATTCTGGGGCACCAGGTAGGGCTCAGCAAGTAGCGAGCAGACCTGTTCAGCTGGATCAGATACAGGCTAGAAAGGCCTTGAGTACTGGGCTGGGAGAGGAGAAGCTCCAACTTTGCCTGGAAGGCAACGGTGAACCATGGAAGGTTATTGAGCAGGAGTGAGACCTGATCAAAGCAGTATTTGAGAATCTGTATCCAGCTATGTTTGTGTGATGGGTTGGCGAGATCAGACCGAAGGCAGGAACCTGAAGCGGTAGACAAGTCAGAGGGAGGTTGTCAAGTGTCAAATGTCTCAGAGGAAGAGCTTTTAGCTCCAGAGGCCAGAACCAGGAGCTGCGGGTGGCAATGGCCTTCAGCTGGTCCACAGATCATGGGCAGCCTCACAGAGAAGTGAAGGGTGGTTTTGTAGCCCAGCTAGGGGTGTTCAAGAGGGGACCCCTGCTTCAAAAGGAAACCAGCATTGATGGAGACTCCAATTACATTCCATGTGAGATGACGTTGGATCCTCCCAACAATCAGATGAGCTCAGCGTTATTGTTCCCTTTGAGAGATGGAGGGACTAAGCCTCGGAGAGGCCAAGTAACTCACCTCAGGCCACACAGCAAGCAAGAAGCAGAGCCAGGACTCACTCCAGGTCTGAGCTCCCTGGCCTGCAGTGCTCCTGCACTTTCCCTGCGGTTCCCCTCTCCTCTGCCATTTCTCTAGGGGTTTCCGCTCCACCCGACTTTGTTCTGGGAGGTTCTGGGTGGCTCTGGGCCCAGGAGACGTGCTGGGGATTGGATCTAAAGCTCAGTTGGCCCCAGACGATCTTGGCCGCATGCACTTGCCCCAGGAGAATGGGCTCCTTAGGGTGCCGTGCTCAGACTCCCTGGGAGGACATTTGTGGCCAAGCTTAGGTGGGACCCCCTTGGTCCACGCTGTGACCACTAGAGGGCGCCAGCTATTGCCCAGGTGAGCGTGAGGGGAGGTTCCTTTCCTGGCTTCCGGAGAAACAGAGGGGGCTCCCAGGTCTGGAAGCTGCCCCCTCGTGGCTCCAGGGAGCCCCTGTCACCTTCTCGTGTCTCTCTGCTAAGGTCTCCCTGACCCTTCCGCCCTAGTTCCTGCTTTGCTCAGGGAGTCAGCTTTCGTCAGCGTGGGTGACAGGAAGCCTGGGGTCTCCTTGCTGACCTCCCGCCTGCTTCTGCTCTGCCCGCCCCCAGCGCCACTCACAGATGTGCTGGCCTGGGCTCCTTTAGTGCCCCCCCCCCTCACGTGGCCACAGTGCTGAGGCGATACCAAGCACCGGACTGTCACCTCTGTCACCTTCTCTCAGCCTCTTCACAGTCCCGGGTGGGAGGGTGGGCCAGTTCAGGAGATTACTAACTGGGCCCAGGAGGGCAGTGCCCTGGGCCACACCGTCTGCCAGTGAGCCCCAGGGGCCTGGGAGGAACTGAAGCCCTCTCTGGGCAGGCTGAGGGCGTGAGGGCCCTGGAGGGAGCGCCCCCATGCTCCTTTCACACTGTAGCCCACCTTCACCATTTCTCCAGCTTCATCTCCCCCTGGCCTCCAGTCCGACTCCCCCGCTGCTCGGCCAGGTTTCTCCTTAGATCCTGCCACCTTCCCTCCCCCACCCAAGGGCCCGCCTGCCTGCCACCCTCCCCAAGCTGAGCCCCTTGGCTCTAGCCACTGAGGGCCTGGCCGGGGTCCCAGGCACCACACCGCAGCGGCCAGCCTTGCCTGGCCAGAGCTCAGGACAGTCCCAGTCTGTCTGGCAGGGCTACGGGTTCAGGATTGGCTGGAGCTGCCCCCGCCTTTGGGAGGAGGGAGAGGGGAGGCTGGTGGCTTGTTCAAGGTCACCCTCCTTTTCTCTCCCAGCATCCCTGTTCGACCTTCGTCCCCTCTGCCTCACCTCGAGGAGTCAGGAGGCAGGATGCCCAACACGCAGAGGACAGAGGGGCCCAGCGAAGAGGAAGGCTTCTGGGGCTTCTGCCATTTATTTATTCAGCAAATTTGAGTGCCTCCTATATGCCAGGCACTGAGAACACAGCAGTGAACACAGTGGACCCAATCCCTGCCACGCCGCCCTGGAGGGAGACAGTCGAGAAATAAACAATCACACAAATAATGTAAACTGGTGTCCCCAGCAGTGTGGCAAAGGCTCTGAGCACCTTGGTCTGGCTTCCCGGGGGATCTCAGGGGTGAGGAGCCCTGTCTGGCCCCGGGGTGGGGTGGGGGGGAGTCGGGGGCGGGAGGAAGGCTTCGGACAGAGCCAGGGGCGTTGGCTTTGTGGAGGCCTGTGCGGGGGGGGGGGGGGGTTCGGCCAAGCCTCAGTTTCCTCAACTGGAAAACGCAGGAAGTAAATGTGCCCGGATCACGGGGTTGCTGCCCAGAGGCCTTCAGCCCTCAAAAAGCAGGCACTGGCATCCTCCCTGAGGAAGGCCGAGGGGGAGCTCCTCAGTGAGAACGGCGGGGAGGGCACTCCCGGAGGCCGGCAGTAGCTCACAAAGCTCAGAGGTGGCCTCAGGGAGGCGAGGGACCCCAGTCCTGGTGCTTACTACTGAACTTCCCTGGCCCCTCTGCCTAAGGCAGCGGGGGGGGGGGGGGCTGGTCCCTGGCTGCCTCCTTTCTCTCCCCTCCCACGCCTCCTGTTCTGGGCCACGTGGCACCTCGGTGCCCCTGGCCTGGGGGAGAACGATTCCCGACCTGGGGCTGGGGGAGCGAGGGAAAGGTGGGTGGCACGTGGGGTACCGCTGAGACCAGGTCCTGTGGCGCACCCGGTCCATCCCGCCGCACAGCCCCAGGGCAGGGAGGGGGTGCTGTCTCTTTAAGAGCCTTCAGGCTGCTGGGAGCAGATGGCCAGGCCGGCCGGGGCCCCTTGTCCTTTGTGTGGCTTTGCACAAAAGAGGGGGCCAGCTGGGGAGGGGGCGGCTGCAGCAGGTGGGAGGGTGGGGCCTTGCCCCTCCCCCTCCTAACCCTGCGCCGTTGCCCCTTGGGGAGGAGGTTGCTCACTAGGAATGTGCCTCCTCTCTCTCCCTGGACACTGTGGACCCCAGAGTCATCCCCAGATTCCTAGGATACCCCTCCCATGTCGCGTCCCACCTCCTAGGCGGAAGCCTCATCACACCAGGGCCTAGGGACTCCCCCCCTCCTCTCTACGCCAAGGAATAAGCCTCCCCTCCCTGCCCCCTCCTCCAGAGCAGAATCTTCCTCTGGCCCTGAGCTCCAGGCCCTAGGGAGAAGTGAAAACAGAATTAGGTTCTTATTGGGGGGAGGGGTGCTAAGGAAGGAGGGACGCCTGTGGCTGGGGGTACCTGGGGCAGCCCAGGAGGAGGGAGCCCAGAATAAGCATGATGCTGAGGCCTGGGGGTGGGGTGAGGTGCTGGGCCCTGGACCCTAAGCATGAGGATGGAAAAGTGGCAAGGGGGAAAGGGGGGACCCAGCTGAGGCCCTGCTTCAAGAGGGGCTGGTGTGGGCAAAATGGAAGACTCCATCATAGGAGAGGGCTGTGAGCAGCGATGGCTGCCGGCCAGGCAGGAGGGGACAGAGATGAGAGGCTCCCTAAAGACTGGAGGCTCTGGGGGCAGGGTGGCCACTCAGACGGAGTAAGGCTGCGGAGGCTCTTTTCCATTTGTAGCAGAGCCCTTAGCTCAGACCTGCCCTTGGCCCACTCGTTCTCCTCTATCCAGACCTCCCCACCCTGGGGCTTGGTGCCCAATCCATGATTTAAGAGGAGGAAAAAGGCCCCATAGCTCTGACCGGAGGTGTGGCGGGCAACGTGGCTGCCGGCTGGGTGGCCCCAGTGTGGCCCCATGTGGCCCGACAGCACCGCAGCCGGGTGGGGTTGTGCCTGACTTTGCCCGGCCGCCCGCAGGAGCCCCCAGGACCGGGAGGCCCCAGCCGGGTCGTGGCCCGACCGCAGGACCCCGGCCGGCTGGCCGCAGGCAGCGGGTGGGGGCGGGGATCCATCCCTGGCTGGGCCCTGGGTTGCTTCTAAATTTAGGAATCTGAGTACTGAGTGGCCGAGGAAGGGAAGGGAGAGGAGGGTGCGAGCGCAAGCTCGGCTCAGTCTGGGCACAGCGGGGCGTGCCCGGGTGGAGGTGTGTCTAGAAGTCTGGGGCTCGGGTGGGAGGGGCGACGGGTGGGAGGGGGCTTCGGCCTGTGTGCGCGGCCGCACGTGCCTGCGGCGGCGGGGACGGGCACCGGCGCAGCTTGTCGCCGGTGTGTGTGTGTGCTGGCTCTTTGTGTGCCTGGCAGGGTGGCTGGGTCTGGCTTTGAAAGTCTCTGCCCACCCCCCTCCCCCATCTCCGTCTGTGCCGCTCTACCCGCTTCCCGGTCTGTCACTCTGCCCGTGCTCGTCCTGGGGGAGGGGGATGCTGCTCCCAGCTGGGGTGACAGTGAACCCAGTAGGGAGGACACCCAGCTCCTCCCTCACCCTGCAGTCCAGATCTTTCCCTACACTTCCCACGCCCCATCCCGCAACCCCTTGTGCCACTGTTTTGGGGTGCGCGCTGCAGCAGTTAAAGGGAACTGAGGTGACCCCTGGGGACCCACAGATGCACCAGAAGCCAGGCTTTGGCCCGGTAGCTCTTGGAGGAATTCATTCCTCGCCTGTCCGGCCTCCCATCCGCTCTGGCCCCCAAGGGCGCATGAAGGGGGGGGGTCCCCCCTGCGGAAGGGGGGCGGGGAGTTCCTTGGCAGGAAGGGAAATGGAAGGAAAAGCTGGGCTCCACCCGGGCGGGCGGGCAGGCGGCCTCAGGGCCCCCGGGGCAGGCGGCGGTAACCCGAGCCCACTGGTGTGTGGGGCTGGTGTGCGCCTGGGTGGGGCTGACCCCCGGCTACTCCTCGGGGGTAGGGGGTGGTCTCCCCCAGGGGCAAGTCTGGGAGCTCGGGGGGCCCGCAGAGGAAAGCGCTCTCCACCCGGGTCCTGACCCCACCCCCTGGAGGTCTAGCCCCGGCCCCCAGGCCCCGCCCCCCCGGGCCCTCCCTTCCACCCCAGGGCCAGATGTTCAGCTGGCGGAGGCATCGGCTGGGGGAGGGGTGCTGAGGCCGCAGCCGGCACTACTTCCCTGCCAGCAGCTTCATTGTGTGCGCGAGGAGCGAGCGGCGGCGGAGAGCGGGCGAGCGAGCAGCAGCCCGAGCGCGCCGTGGAGAGCGAGCGCGCCGGGGAGGGTGCGAGGCGGCGCCCGCGGCTGCGCTCCCCCGCCTCCCGGCAACTCTGCCCCAGCACCGCGCGCCGTGCGCGCCGTCCCGCCGCCGCCGCCGCCGCCGCCAGCGCCGGGGCCCCGCCGGCTGCCGTCGCAGGCAGGGGTCTGGTCCGGGCAGGGGTCCCCTCCCGGGGACTGGGGCATCCTGGTGCAGCCGAGAGGCGCGGAGCCCGCCGGGGGCGGCAATCGCGCCGCAGCGCCCGCTCGCTGAACTGCGTGGGCAGGCGGGCATTGGGGCTCCAGGGCGCTCCGAGGGCAGAGTGCCCAGACTTCTCCGGGGAGCCCCAATTCCGTGGAGCGTCCAGAGCGAGCGCGCCCCAGCCCCACCGGACCTTGCGCTCATCCCCCGCGTACCCCACTTCTACACAAACTTTTCTGACACCCTCACCCGGGGGGGTCGCGGAGAGCGCTGGGCTGCCCGCTGGGCTCCTGCCCCGCCGGACCCTAGCCACGCTTGACCTCCTGCCTCTCGTAGCCTCAGTGGCGACCTCTCCAGGCCGGGCCGGGCACGGCACCCCAGGCGAGCGCGGCAACGACCGCTGCTCTCCGAAGGCTCCCGCGCCCCCCGGGGCAGCTGGGCGGGGTAATGCCCTCGGTGATGGAGAAGCCGAGCGCGGGCTCCGGGATCCTGTCCCGCAGCCGGGCCAAGACGGCGCCCAACGGCGGACAACCCCACTCGGAGGATGACAGCAGCGAGGAGGAGCACTCGCACGGTGAGCCCGGAGGCCTAGGGTTAAAGGCGCACCGGCCCGGGGGGGCGCGGAGCAGGGCGTGGGGGAGAGTTGCCGACCACGGGGGTATTATACGGATGGTTCCTGCCTTGCCTGTATTGGAGCCTGTGCCTTGCTTCTCCCCCAAGCCGGCACAGGGAATCTGGAGGCTGGGCCCCTAGCTGCCGAGGAGGCGGTCCTGCCTGCCCGCTCCCTGCCCTCAGTCCCCGAAGGACTCAGGCGTCCCTCCCTTTCACAGCTTGGGCTCCTCGTACCCTGCCACCTTGCAGGGGACTGAGGTCTGACTGGGGCAGGAGCTGGAAAGACACCTCCACACCGAGCTGTGGGGCTCCTGTGGTGGGGAGGAGCCTTGGATTCTCTGCAGGAGGGCTGTGGTCCAGGTCTAGGGGCAGCCCTCCAACCCCCCCCACCCCCCCCCCCCCCCCGTCAGAACAAAGGGCTCTGCTGGGCCTGGGCTTGAAAACTGGCCCCTGTCCTCTCCCCCACCCCCCATGGCTATGGCTAGGCAGGTCTCTCCCTTTTCCAGTTCCTTCTGTGGCTGAGGGTAACTGAGGGGAAGATCAGGGAAAAGTGAGCCTCCTGGAAGATGGGGGCCCTGGGTGGTCAGGAAGGAGAACTCCAGGCCAGCCACCTCCCCCGCCACATCCTCCCGTCCTCCCTCCCTCCCTGGAGTCCTGACTGCCTCCCCCCACCCCCCACCGGCTCCACAGACAGCATGATCCGCGTTGGAACCAATTACCAGGCCGTAATTCCGGAGTGCAAGCCTGGTGAGTGGCAGGACAGGCTGTGAAGGGAGGGGACTGGAGGGCCCATGGCTTGGCCCTGAGCCCCACCTGGGGGAACCCTTGGCTGGCGCCCACTGTAAGGACAGGCGGGGGTGGGTGGCCGGCCCTGTGGCATGGTTAGTTTTCCTGCTCTGCCTTCCTGTCTGGGTCTCTGTCCCTCCTTCCCCTCTGGGCCTCGCCTCGCGGGCCCCACTCCTCCGCTGCCCTCTGGCCGTGGGTCCAGGCCAGCGCCACCAGGCTGATGATGTCTTCCCTTCTCTGCTTCGTTGCCTTTCAGAGAGCCCCGCACGCTACAGTAACAAGGAGCTGAAGGGGATGTTGGTGTGGTCGCCCAACCACTGTGTGTCAGATGCCAAGCGTGAGTGGGGTGGGACCCTGGGCTCATGCATACCCTTGGGAGCTGGGGCCTGGGGTTCATGCCAGCTGGCAGCCAGCTCTTCTCAGAAGTGGGCTGGAGGCTGAGGTACGTGGGTTCAGCCCCTGCCCTGGGGCTCAGGCTCAGGGGCCTAGCCCCTGGGGGCATACCCCTTTCCGGGCAGGCCTGGCTTAGGGGTTGTAACCCCTCCTCCAAGACCTGGCTCCTCCCGCCCTTGCAGTTGACAAGTACATTGCGATGGCCAAGGAGAAGCATGGTTACAACATCGAGCAGGTGAGCCTTGGCCTCGCAGGGATTTGGGGTGGAGACGGGACAGTGCTGCGGGCAGCTGAACCTGAGTTGTCCCCTCTCCTGGGCCAGGCACTGGGCATGCTCCTGTGGCATAAGCACGACGTAGAGAAGTCGCTGGCTGACCTGGCCAACTTCACCCCGTTCCCGGACGAGTGGACGGTAGAGGACAAGGTGCTGTTTGAACAGGCCTTCGGCTTCCACGGCAAATGTTTCCAGCGGATCCAGCAGATGGTAAAGCCCTCCACCCCCGCCAGTGCTCCTTGGCCCCTTCTTTCTGTTAAGCCTGCCCGAGGCCCAGAGTCTTAGGTGGGCCCCAGCCTCTGGCGTTGCCCCTCCAGCTGCCTGACAAGCTGATACCCAGCCTGGTGAAGTATTACTACTCTTGGAAGAAGACCCGCAGCCGGACCAGTGTGATGGACAGACAGGCTCGGCGGCTGGGGGGCCGAAAGGACAAAGAAGACAGGTGGGGGGCTTGGGGAGGCTCTGGGTGGGGGTAAACTGAGCTCCTGGGGGCCCTGGCCCCTGCCTTACCTGGCCTTGGCCCCCGTGTAAGCAGTGATGAGCTTGAAGAGGGACGAGGAGCCGTGAGTGAGGGGGAGCCGGACGCTGGAGACCCCAAGAGAGAGGTGAGGTCCCAGAGCTCCTCTGGCCCTGCCCGCCTGCCCGCCCTCTCCCTGGGCTCTGCACCACCCACCTCCTCTCCTTTCCCTGGCAGCCTCTGCCCTCTCGGCCCCTGAATGCCCGCCCAGGTCCAGGAAAGAAGGAGGCCCAGGGGTCTCAGTACCGCCACCATCCGCTGCGAACTCGGCGGCGCCCTCCCAAGGGCATGTACCTGAGCCCCGAGGGCCTCACTGCCGTGTCAGGGAGCCCGGACCTTGCCAACCTCACACTTCGAGGCCTCGACTCCCAGCTCATCTCCCTCAAGCGCCAGGTGGGGGGCCCGAGGAAAGAAGGGGCCAGGCAAAGGGGACAGTCGGCAGCTGGGAACTATGATTGGGGGCAGCTGGAGGTGTAAGGGAGGTCGTGTGGATGCCAAGCCTGCCTCTGCCCCATCCTCTGGGCTTCTGGGTAACTTAGCGTTCTTTTCTGGACATTAAAAAACCAAAAAAACAAACCTGGTCTTTGAAAAGGGGCAAACCCCAGTGTCTCCCCTACTGAATGGTTGTGAGGGAGAGATGAGGTAGATGGTGGGTGGCAAAGAGCTTTGCTGGGCAGTGGGGCCCTGGTGAGGGTTGGTGTTGACGGCCTCCCTGGCTTGGAACTTGATGTCCCTTCCTTGCCTTGCCTTCCCAGGTGCAAAGCATGAAACAGACCAACAGCAGCCTCCGCCAAGCCCTGGAGGGGGGCATCGATCCGCTCCGCCCCCCTGAGGTGAGGCTGCGCTTCAAGTCTGGGTGCAGGAGGGGGTTCCTTCTGGTGGCACAGCAGAAAGGGGAGTTTCTCTTGGGTAGCAGGGCCTCTGTTGCCATATTTTTGAGTCTCAAGGATATATTCCTTGCTCCCCAGGCCAACACCAAGTTCAACTCCCGCTGGACCACGGATGAGCAGCTTTTGGCAGTACAAGGTGGGTGAGCCTCGGGAGAATAGAGGGCCCCAGGAGTCTCTCCTGCCCTCCGAGGAGCTGGGGCGGAGGGGGAGGATCAGGGAAGTAACTAGTTCTAAGGGGGTATTCACACCTGCTGCCCTTTTGACCCTTGCAGCCATCCGTAGGTATGGCAAAGACTTTGGGGCTATTGCAGAGGTGATTGGCAACAAGACTCTGACCCAGGTGAAGACCTTCTTTGTGAGCTACCGGCGCCGCTTCAATCTGGAGGAGGTGCTGCAGGAATGGGAGGCCGAGCAGGATGGGGCCCCTGGAGCCCCCCCGGTCCCCATGGAGGAGGCTAGGAGAGGGGCTCCCTTGCCAGCCCCAGCCCTGGAGGAAGACGATGAGGTGAGAAGGGGAGAGAGAGCGAGACGCTTCAGAGAACAGAGGAGGGGAACTGCCTCCGTCCTTAGACTGGGCTGAGGGTGTGCTTGAGCCTGGTTTCTCACTCTTCTCTCGCCCCTCTCAGGTCCAGATTACATCTGTGTCGACATCAGGACCCCGATCGGGGCCCCCTGCGCCGCCCCCTCCTCCGCCTCCCACCTCGCTGTCCCAGCCGCCGCCTCTGCTGAGGCCACCTTTGCCCACGGCTCCCACCCTGCTCCGCCAGCCACCCCCACTCCAGCAGGGCCGCTTCCTCCAGCCCCGGCTGGCCCCCAACCAACCCCCACCACCTCTTATCCGCCCTGCCCTGGCTGCCTCCCGCCACGGTGCCCGCCCCGGCCCTCAGCCCGCACCCACCCTGGCTGGAGCCCCCCTGGAGCCTCCAGCACCCTCGCTCTGAGCCCCGAGGCCCTCCGCCAACCGGAGGCTTCAGAACCCCTTTGCCGGACGTCCTCGGGGACCTCCAGCTTCACTGATGACAGAAGAGACTAGAGCTCTCGCCAGGTCTTTCGAAGACCCAGCGCTGCCGACGGGGGGCACAGCCTGGACCCCCGCGGGTTCTGCACGTCTTTCTGGCAGCCAGCCTGTCTCCACCCCCACCCCAGCCAGGGTCTGGGGCCTTCTGAGCTGGCCCGAGGGTACTTTTCCTGGCTGGGACTGGAACGGCTGCCTCCTAGTCTGCCAGGGCCTGGCCTAGGGGTCCTGCCCTTCGTGTGTAGGGGGTAGTGACCATAGCCTGGGGGGGGCGGAGAGGACAGTTTAGTGTGTTGGCTGTTCTTCCTCTTCCCCTTCTTTTAGCAATAAGTCTGGGGTGAGGTGGGGAGGGAGCTGGAGGGGGGAAGTGGGCAGAAAGGTTCCTTGGGGCCTGACAGCAGCAGAGGCTGAAGAGGTAGCTCTCCAGTCTTCAGGGGGCCGGGTGAAAAGTGCCGAGGAGCCCTGAGGGTGCCCACTGTGCCCACCGCCCAAAAGTTTAGAGAAAGGAGGGTTGGGAACATACGCAGACATGGGTTTATTTTTCAATGTTTTTAAAAAATAAATAAAACCTTCAAGCTCACTGAATCCTCTTTCCCTTTTGGTTTAAGGGTCTTGGGCTTTGCTTCCTGTCTGTGCCATGAGGGTGGGGAGGGTGGGGAGGGATCCCGCCCAGCACCGGCCTTTCCCCAGGCCCCAGACAGGAATCAGTTCTCCCCTGCGAGGCAGGCAGGCAGGCTGGGCCACATCTTGCCCAGGGGGACTGGGTCCCTGCCCGGTAGGAAGAAACAGGAGGAGGCAGCTCAGATTCCAAACATTCTCTTTATTACGTGTTTGATCCAGAGGAGAAACTAAGTGCAGGAAGGGGGGCTGGGTGGGGAGGGGCCACCTTGCCTGGGAGGCCCCCCCCCAGCCCCTGGCCACCACCCCCTTTGGGAGCCAAGCCTTGCCCTCCCGGGCCCCTCGGAGCACCCGGGCTGTTCCATAGGGCAGGAGGGGGGAGGGAAGAAGGGAGGGGGAGCCCTTGGTGGGAGCCGGAGCCCGCATTCAGGGCTTGGGGCAGGAGGGCTGAGGTTGGCGAGGCCCCTTCCTGGGAACCAAGGGCTCGACTTGCCACGGAGCCAGGCCTGGGAGTGGGGTGATGAGTAGGAGTGGAGTCATCATAAATCAAAAAAAAAAAATAAAATAAAATAATAAAATAAAAAATAAAACCCATCACAAAAAATGTACAACTCAGGTGAGGGTAGAGGCAGCCTCTGTTCAGGACCCCCTCCCCCAATTTCTCAAGAACAGAAACAGCAGAGAAATAAATTAAGGGATGCAGCGGCTGCCACCAGCCAAGCGCCCATAACCAGCCACTCCCACGCTGGCTGCAGAGGTTAGCAAGCTGGGAGTCACTTGGCCTATCTGTCCTCCCCACCCTGTGGAGGGCAGAGGCTCCCGGCCCTGCTGCCCTGTCCAGCCTCCCGCCAGGCGGCCGGCCACGGGGGCCCCCGGGCAGTGTCTCCTGAGAGGAGGGGCGACAGCGTGAGGAAGAAAAGGCAAGGCCGAGAGATGAGTGGTGAGGGAAGTCACTGCTATGGAACTAGCTGGTGCCCAGATTAATGCCAATGAAGGGGAGCAGTGGGGAGAGGGACGGCGAGGGGGGCTGTGCTTTCAGACAAAGGCTCTCCCAGAACGGAGAATGCCCAGCGTCCCTATTCTGGAGACTAGCAGCCCAGGCGGCCCCCTGGGGGCCGAGGAGCCCATCTGCCCTGCGGTCCCCTCCCCTCTCCCAGCCCTGGGGTCAGCCCCGCCTTCTACCCAGGAGGGGGTGGGAGAAGATGGCACAGACTTTTTGAGGAGGGGAACAAAAGTCCCCACAGCAGCTTGTGGAAGGAAATGCCCAGCCTCTGGGGAAGGAGGGGCAGAGGATACAGTGTGGAGGGAGGCCGAGCCCCGCGCCTAGCCTGCCAGCCCGAGCAGCCGCCAGTCCCACCGCTTCAGGGCTGTGCGGCACCCCTGCCCCCAGCCCCCAGCCGCCCAGGCCTCCAGCCCAGGGGCCTGAGGTCGGGGAAGGCCACCTCTGGTGGTTTGCTTGGAGGGGAAGGAGGAGAGGAGAGGGGAGAAGCCCAAAGTGGGCCTGGCGGAGGGCCTGACAGGGAACTCCACCACTCTTGCCTGAGAGTGTTCCAGCCCTGAGCCACCCTCCCGGGAAACCCCACAGATCCAGTCTCGACTGTCCCAATGGGGCAGGGAGGAAAGGTGGCCGCTGGGATTTTTTTTTTTTCTTTTTTCTTTTTGGTAATAAAAAATTTCTTGGTTTAGGCGAAATACTCTGTGCAACCGCAGTACCGAGGGGAGCCCAGCCCCCACCCCTCCCGCCCCTTCCTCTGCCTCCTGTGGGAGAGAGGGGGCAAGGGGGACTATCTGGGCAGGGGTAAATGTGGGGGGGAGAGAACCGTCTCCCAACCCCCACGAACATGGAAGAAGAAACTGAGAAGGGCGGGGAGGGGAGAAGTGCCAGCAGGGGAGACACACCAATCCGTCTCTGCAGTCCCGCCCGGGCAGGCGGAGCGCCGGCCCCGGCAGCTAAGTCCGGCTGGCCGCCCCCCGCCGCCCCCACTCCCGGCAGCCTGTTAAAGCTTCAGCTCGTTGGCTATTTTGGAGGCAATGTTTTTGAAGGCCATGGAGGTGCCCGATATCCGCTTAAACCGAACACCGTTGAGAGACAGCCGCGGCAGTTTGCACACCTCCATCTCCCACTGCACGAAGTTCTCGTGGCCCGGCGTGCCGTGCATGCACAGCAGCATGTACTTCTCGTGCAGCTCGCTCTGGCAGCTGTTCGCGTCCAGCACCTTGCGGATCTCCCGCATCATCTCGTTGGGCTCCATGGAGCTCGTGGTCTTCATGCTCCACGTGAAGCGTAGCGAGCGGGGCTTGGCCTCCCGAAACTCCTCCTTTTCCTTGTCACTGCCGCCGCTGCCCACCACGTGAGGTCTGCGGAGAGGGCAGAGGCGGGCGTCAGGCGCCCCAGCCACAGGACAGCCCCCCTGGCAGATGGACCCCGAGACCAGAGAGGAGAGCGGGAGGGTGCCCGGGAGGCGGCAGTGCTGGAAGAGGGAGCGTTAGACCTGGCCCAGGGAGCAGAGGGAGGGCGAGAGGGGTGGGCGGTCTGGTCTCTCAGGGCAGAGAAGGCGAGAAGCCAGCCCCTGGCAGGGGGTGACAAGGTGACAGCGCCATGCTTTCCTGGGAAGAGGGCAGGGTCAGGGAAGAAAGGGGAGCTCGCGCTCAGGAGCCCTGAGCGGTTCACAGACTGGACAGAAAGAAGTGACTGATTCCCAGGCAAGTGAGCTTGTCGAGGGATAGGAGTCTAGAGGCCCAACCACCCGGCCCAGGCGGGGCTCTTGCTCCCAGAACACACCAGACCTGAGGAGAAGGGCCCACACCCACTGCAGCGGGGCTGTGGGGGTCCTCTGAGGAAAGGGAGGCCCCAAGAGGGGGAGGACAGGGCGCAAGCATGGGAGGAAGAGCCGGGTGGCAGAAGGAAGAGGAGTGGGAGGCTCGTGGCAGGGCCGGCGGCCCGGGCAGGGCGGGCGCTGGCTCCGGCCCCCTCTCACCTGAGCGTCTCCACTCGGTCTTTGCTTTCAGGTTCATTCAGGTTCCTCAAAAAACAGAGCGAGGGAGAGTTTAGTGCTGGGACCTCTGTGAGGGCGGGTCCGGGGGAGGTGCCGCCGGTGGGTGGGCGGGACCCAAGCCCAAAGGCCACTCGCCCATCACCTAGCAGGCCAACATGGCACCTCACACTGGCAGCTCAACTGTCCCTCTCCAACAGGGAGCCCAGCACGCGGGGCCCGCCCCTCCCCACACTCTCAAAGACGGGTGCCAGGAGGAGCCGGGGGAGGAGGAGGGTGTGGACGTGCGGGCACACGCATGGCGCACACAGCCCACAGCCAGGGCTCGCGCGCAGGGCGGCTTCTGCACTAGCGCCCCCTGAGCGGGTCTCAGAGCTGTAGTCCCCTTGGAGGGAAGGGCCGGGGGGGTGGGGGGGGGGGGATAAATAGAGGTCTCTCTCAGGAGGCTCAAACGGCCAAGGGCCGGACCTGCTTTGAGTACGCCTGGGGCTCAGTGCCTGGGACTGTGGGGGGAGAAGATGGGCCCTGAGGCCGGCTGTAGACAAGCCCACCTCCCCCATTCTTTTATAACTCCCCTGCCTGCCAGGCCATCTGCTGATACAGAAGGGAGGACAGAGGGCAGAGCAGGGCAGACACCTGGGGAGGGGGGGGGGGGAAGAGGTCTGGCCCCGCTGAGCGGCTTCTCCAGCTCCTGGCTGGAAGATGGGTGCCTGGAGCTGGGAAATTGGGGAGTGCAGAGGAGGGCAAGGATGTAAGGAGGAGTGAGAGAGAGCAGCGGCAGCACATGTAAAAGGAACACAAAGACACAACAGACACACGAATGCAAACAAGTGCACTGCGAACAGGGAGCCTGGGCCGTGCAGGGGAAGGAGCCTGGCTGCTCTCTCCGGCCCCACCTGGCTCCTGCCCTGTGGGTGGAGGTACCCTGCAGGGCAGGCCCCCACTGGGGCCCCATGAGTCAACAGCCAGCCATGCAGTGAAGAGCTGGGTGGCGAGCAGCGGGTGGAAGGGGGAAAGCCTGAACACCCTGTCTTGGCCGTCGTTCTGTCAGCTGGGGCACCAAAGGGGCTGGGCTGACGGCCTTGGGGAACCAGGGCTCCCAACCTGGCCCTTGGTCCTCAGCTTGGTATTTGGCCCACCCAGGCCACCAGAGAGGATGAACACAGGGCCAGGGGTGGCAGAGCCAGGAGCTGGCCCAGGAAGGGAGACGCCTGAGGGAGGGGGGATCTCCCACTGTTTGGCCAGGGCTTAGGGGTAGACGGCCCCTGCCCTAGAATGTCCCAGCTTCTGGCTCTTCGGAAGTCACAGGCCATAACTGGAGAACACAGCCCAGAGAGGACGCGGCTTGATTCATCCAGAAACGTCTGGAGGTAGGAGGTACGCTGGGGTGGGGGTGGGGTCGGCCTAGTTCTGCAGGAGCTGCCAGAAGGGGGTGCTGTGCCCCGCTCGTGAGGCAAAGGCTCCTTGGGCCTGGAGGCGTCAGGCTGAAGTCTTGAGACCCCAGTGTCCCTGCAGTGCCTCCAAAGTCCTGCCATCCCAGAGGACAGGGGCAAGAGGCCACACAGCCCTGAAGTTCAGGGCACCAGGGAAGGGGAAGCCCAGGAGACCCAGAATGAGATACCATCCCAGATGCACTTTCGACCCCCAGTGGAGCTTCCTCAGAGCGCATGCACAGACACGAGAAAGGGCTGGAAAAGGAACCCAACGCGCTTGTGACCAAAACCCAGGGTAGGGGACTGGGGGGAAGGAGACAATCTTAAAGGGAGAATTCCCTGAGAAGGTCCCCCTTGCCTGGGGACAGGCCCATCGTTTTCAGAGTCATTTGCCCTGAGTGGGCAAACGTGGCCTTGTGGGCCGCCCAGGCAGAGGCCGTCTTCATCCCTTTAAGATGGCAGAGAGAGGACCCCACAGACATGGTTTAGCAGATGCAGGAGGGAGCAAGAGCCAGAAAAGGCGAGTTAGTGATGGAGGCAGGACACAGGACACAGACGCACACACAGCGGGCTCAACGCCTACCTTCTGGCAAACCTGAAAGACAGATTTCTAAAAAAACAAACAAAAAAAGACAAAATAAAAAAAGAAATAAAAAAAAAAAAAACCAACAAGACGGTATGTGGATAAGCAGGTGGGGAGTGGGCTTTACAGGTTCAAGGGTCACCCCGCTTGTGGAAGAGCCGCTCAGCGAGACTGGAGTCCCAGACATCCCAACCTGCTCACGCGCACCCTGCAGCCCTACACCTGTGTTCCGGGGCTGGGAAGGGGCACGGCTTGGCTGCTCCAGCTGAGTGGAATGAAGTGCAGGAGGAAGGGCAGGCAAACCTGTTCTCTCCAAGGCTCCTGCTGCTTCCTGAGCTACACTAAGATGGTTGAGGAAGTGGTGGGATGGAGACAGGGAGCAGCCCAAGAGGCCACATTACTGGATGCACCTCAAGAATCAACGCTGTCCTTTTGGGTCATCAGGGGCCAGGCGTGAGAAACCTCACGAAGAGAACCTTCACCCTGGTTCCCACGTAGGAAAGCGTCAGAGTGCCTCAGGCTGCAAGGGAGGCATCCTAGGCCCCCACCAGCTATTTCATTTATGGCCTTCATCCTGGCAACCCCCAGCCCCCCAGCAGAGGAACGTGGCAGCGGGGAGTGGCTGCAGCCAGACAAAACCGACTGGGTGGGGAGAAAGGAGGTCAAAGGGGGCAAGACAAGAGACCAGGAGAAACTCTCCTTGCCGGCCCAGCCTGGCTCAGGCCTCATGACTTTGCAGCTGCGTCACCAAATATAAGTTTCCATGGGAACCCAGGAGAGACGAGGGGGGCTTTTATTTTAGCATCTGAGTTCACACTCTCCTAGAGAGGAGGCGGCATCGGCCATCTGCTCGGGCCAGAGAACAAGGAGTTGGGGAGGCCTGAGAGGGACGGATGGGTCTGGGCATCTCAGGTGCCAACAAAGACTCAATTTCTTAGGCTTCCTGAGGTTTCTAACCCTGGGACCTGATCCCAGCTCTAACCCCCAGGTGTCCTCATCCCCACCCCCAGGCAAGGTGGAAGGCCTGGCCTCAGCCTCTCTGCCGCCCTAGGCCCCCTACTCACCTGCGTACAAACTTGGAAGTGAATTTGCTGAAGATGCTCCCCGAGGCCCCCCGCCGGCCCTGGCTGTTGCCAGAGGGAGAGGCTGGGGTCACACCGTAGGGCAAATTCTGCTGGTCCCGCACCTGCCGGAGCTGCCCAGCGTGGAAGGTGCTTCGACTGGAGACACCCCGGGGAAAATTAGTTCGGTCTGGGGCTCCACCGCTGCTGCTGATGTTGTGGGCGGAGGGGGAGGCGACAGGGACACGCTGGGGGGCTGTGCTGTGAGAAAAGAGGTGGGGGGCGGGGAAATGCGTCAGGGCATGAGAAAGCCATCAGCACCGAGCATCTGGAGCTCCCTGGCGTGGGAAAGGGAAGGGGGACGCTAGGGCAGAGGCAGCCATCACAGAGGACACAGAAGGAAGGGGTGTGGCCACTGAGGGCACCAGTAAGGAAGATGTTTGGGTGGAGGGGGAAGGAGATGGTTTGGGGGAGGGAGGGGAGGCAGGGAAGGATACATGTGTGGAGAGCAGTACAGGATGGAGAGAAGAGGCTCCTTGGGAGCTAGGCAGTCTGGAACCTCAAGGGGACAATGTTGACCAACCCTCAAGGATTGAGTCCCTGTGATGCTGACTGTCCCCGGGGTCCTAAGGAAGTCCAGGAAGGCTCAGAACAAAAAGGCTTCCTTCTGGAGCCTCGGGACGGCCTCTTGCATATCTGTTCTGACAGGGAGAACTGGAGGAAAAGAGGGGCATTAAGCTATTTTTTGTGTCCTCTACTTCCTGGCTGCAGGGGACAGCCATCTCTTGTGGCTAAGATGCCAAAAACAGAGCAGGACCCCCAGGTGGGAAGAAATTGTGGGGGGCGGGGGGGTGGGGGTGGGCTGAGGGCAGCAGGTGTATCAGCTGCCCCAGCACACTTGCCTGGGCCGCGGCACCTCACAGTTACTGTCCGTGGGGGGCAGCCCAGTGGCCTTGTTGGGGTGCACGGAGGCCGACATGGATTTCTGGTGCTGGCGGGGCCGGGCCGCAGAGACCGCGGCGGAAGCAGAAGCCGTGGAGGCCCGGGACCCTGGCATGGTTAGGCTAGGAGACAAAAGCAGTGGAGAGGCCTGGGTTAGGGGTGGGAGGGGGCAGGAGGCTCCGGTTAGGAAGCACAGGCAGGGCGGGAGGGGCCAGAGCTGGGGAGCCTCGGCAGGATGCAGGTCAGGCCCAGGAGCAGCAACGGGGCACAAGTCAGAGCCGAGGGAGGCAGGGCTGGGAAGTGGAGGGCACAGTAAGGAAGGCGAGGCAGGCCAGAGCCTAGGGAAGGAAACCCAGAGTGCAGGAAAGCCAACAGGAGGCAACTGTCTCCGGGCTGCACTGGTCTCCTAGAAATTCTAAGAACAAGGATGTGTCATCGCCAGAAAGAGCAGCGTGTTGCTAAGGGGAATTTTCATTAAGCTCAGAAGACAAGGAGCCAGGAACTCAACATGACGGTCAAGGTTAGGGGGGCTCTGTTCTCATGGGCACAGCTAGAGTCACCCTCAATGTGTACACGCTTCAGGTGGGCATCTCTCGGTCCTGCCCTGAGCTGGGGCCCCTCAGGCACTGATGCCCAGAAGAGTGCAGTTGCCACGCCCTGGCTGCAGTCAAGAAGCAAGAAGGCAGCTGAGATGACCATGGAGTCACACTCGGTACACCGTAAGAAGCAGTCACAGGAGCACAGGGGAGAGGAGGAGGGGGGTGGGAAGAGCAGGGAGGAGGTGCTGGCGTGTGGAAGGCTGGACTGGACAGAGCCAGGATGGGACTCCAGGGGGCAGGACGGGAGACGGTGCTGCTGACAGACGTCACCGCTGGGAGAGGTGGCTCCCGGGAAATACGGCAGACAGGGCCCAGGCCTGCTCACCTGTCTTTGCCGTTCTGGATGGAGGCCTGGCCAAGGCTGGCCCTCTCCAAAAGCGGGGAATTCCTGCTTCGATTTGTGCTGGTGGAGAGGACGCTGTTCTGTGGGGAATAAAGGGCAGAGTGGTATCACAGAAAGCCAAAGTGTTCTACTGGCAGGTTCACAGAACCTGCTCCCCCTCCCCCTTCCACCACGAGCAGTCAGGCTGGGAAAAGAACGGAGTTCGCTTTTACCCTGTGGGGCAGGGTTTTCTACAGTAAGCTGAAGTGGCCGCGGGGCGGAAGGTCAGGTAGGCAGCCAAAGGGAGCTGGGTCTGCATTAAGGAAAGAGCTGCCTGGAGAGAGCAGGCCCCACAGCAGGAGCCGGGAGGATGGGGAGGAGAGGTGGGGCTGGCCAGGAGGAGGGAGGGGGTGGGCGTGGCTCACCGTGGAGGGGGTGGGGGTGGTCTTCTTCCTCTCCAGCCCAGGCAGGGGGCTGGCGGGCACTTTGGCTGTGCTGCTGGCCTTCCGCCCTGGCTCCCGGTCCTCCTCAGGCCGCTTGTTTTCTGCGTTGTTACTCTGAGTCTTCTTAGAGTAGGAATTAGAAGTGGGAATGGCAGGACCAGCTGCTGGGCCAGAGGACAGTGGGAATGGGTAAGGGCAAGTTGGAGGGAAGTTAAGTGACTTGCCCAAGGACATGCTACTAATAAGGGCTGAACAGGGATGGAAACTCAGCTGTGTCATCCAAAGCCCCAAGAACCCATCAGGAGAGGGGTGAGTCCCCCACCTGCAGCTCCCAGAAGTACTCACCCTGGTCGCTAAAGCGCCGCTGCTTGGGGTTGGCTGAGACGCTGCGCTGTACCTTGTGGGAGGGGGAAGGGGCACTGCTATTGGTCAGATCAGCTGAAGGCCGGGGTTTCAAGGTGATGGTGTCGCCCTCCAGCTGCAAGAACACAAAAGGGAGGGCAGAAGTCATGAAGAGTTGCCTATGGATGATCCCACTTACACATTCCTGCCTGACACAAAGCCACCCCAGGCTCCCATGAGACATACCCCCTGCAAGACCAACGTGCATCTAAATAAACACTCACGGAGACAAGTCCCAACACAGACCCTGAAAAACACAGTCAAAGACACATCAACCTCCCCAAAAAGAACCCCGCCCTCAGAGTGGGGTACACACACCACACACATAAGAGTGCACATTCAGACTGAGAGACACCCCCCAACACCTCCTGAACAGGCTAAGTCAAGAATCAAGAAAGGGCGTCCAGCACCACCAGGCGGAGCGCAGGACGGGGAGGCCACGAGTGGATGTGGGGACACACAGATGGTGAACAAGGCCCTACTCCCACAGAGACCCAGGGATTCAGGCGCAGACATGGGTACCCATACGAGCACAACAATAATCACGAAGCCTCCA
Organism: Monodon monoceros; assembly: GCF_005190385.1. NCBI lineage: Eukaryota > Metazoa > Chordata > Mammalia > Artiodactyla > Monodontidae > Monodon > Monodon monoceros. Next base: position 99,311,996 of record NW_021703784.1, on the reverse strand, counting down.
GATGCACAGACGGGAGGATGGACGGACATGCACACAGATGCACATACCCAGACACAAGCTCTAGGCAGAAGCAACACACAGGCTCAAGATTCCTATAAGACAGACACAGAGCACCCAGGAACCCAGACTTCCAGATACAGAGAGACACAAACATATCGAAACAGTCAGAGACTTCTAGAGCCAACACAGAGCTGACCCAGCCAGAATGACCTAGACCCAGTCTAACCAACACAGAATGAGCCAGATCTACTCACCCGTATGGAAACCCAGACCCAGGCCCAGACCCCACCAGCTTCCCTATTGAACTATTGATGGAAATTAGTGAAAGCAAAAGCCAGGGGACCTTAGCACCACCAGAGATGAGGCTTAAAATTAGTCAGTAGAGAGCACACCTACTGAGAGACGAGCTTCTGCCCTCAACAGCTGCTAGAAGCATGGGGATACTACCGGCAGAGAGGCTGGCTGGACGGGGAATGGAGCAGGGGGCACACACCTCGGAGCTCCTGTAGCCCAGGAGCAGATAGGTGGCCATCACCTCGTTGTACCTCTGGCCCACCAGCGAGTCCTGGATCTCTTCCCGTGTGTAACCCATGGACACCATCAACTCTGCGTGGGGGGACATACAGTTAAGGCTGGTCCTGAGTCCTAGGCAGGCTCAACCTCACGGCCCAGCACAGCCTCACCTGTCCGCCGGGGGTCCTTGTAGTCAGGGAGTGGCTCCACATAAGGCTTTAATTCATCATCTTCGTGACCCACATTCATCCATCGATCTTTCATGATTTGCTGGGGAGTAAAGGGAAGGGGAAGGGAAGACAGGAAGACTCAGCTTGGAGGTTTCCTTGGGAACCCAGGACCTCCTACCAGCTGGGCTCAGGCTGCTCACCTCTAAAGTGCCTCTCTTGCTGGGATTGAGAATGAGAAATTTCTTAAGCAGGTTTTCACAGTCTGTGGACATGTAGAACGGAATACGGTATTTCCCCCTCAGTACCCGCTCCCGCAGCTCCTGTAGGAGGGAAATTTAAATCACCCAAGGCCAAGGGAAGGAACCTAATATCCAGGCTCCTGACAGTTTAAGACTGGCCAGGCAGATATAAATGAAATATGGTTAAGAGGCAGAGAGCCTGGGACAAGGCACCTCACTCGAGAGGCGGTGATGTCAAATACCCCACGCCCTCTGGCTTGATCAGCCCGAGGCTTGCAATTCTGAGGACCCTGGAGGGGTGAACGGACATACAATTTATCCCAGCCCTCAAGAGAGGAACTGAGGTTATTTTGCTGGGTGCAGAGGGCTTTTAATAGCTGCTACCTTTTGCAAGCCCTTCTTTGAAGCTCTGGCTCAGGAAAAATGTAGAAAAGCAGCAAAGGTGAGAGGTCGGGGATAAAACCAGAGGCCAAGAGAAGAAATGAGAGTACAAATGATCTAAGCCTGCACTTCACTCCACCTTGAGGTTCTGTCCATCAAAAGGCAGGGATCCGCTGACCAGTGTATATAGAATAACTCCCAGGCTCCACACATCCACCTCGGGTCCGTCGTATTTTTTGCCCTGGAAGAGCTCTGGGGCAGCATAAGGGGGACTGCCACAGAAGGTATCCAGCTTGTTCCCAAAGGTGAATTCGTTGCTGAAGCCAAAGTCTGCAATCTTGATGTTCATATCAGCATCCAAGAGCAGGTTTTCTGCCTGGGAGGTAAGAAGGAAAACGTCAGGGAACCAAGTGGATCACACTAAGGCACCGGACAGGAAGGAGCTGAGCGGAATGGAAGAACAAACAGGAAGTCATCTTCAATGTTAGAACTTCTCCCACCAACTCCAGGGCAGGCCTCCAATCAGTGTGCAGAGGCTGGGCTGGGCTGGAGGAGGGCCGTGCAGGCCGCTCCTCACACAGGCAGCCACGTGAGAGCTGGGATCTGAAGGCTCAGAGACGCGGTGAGCTGTGCAAAGCTTCCCTGTCAGGCCTGGGTTAATCACGGTCACATCTGCGAGGACGCAGGGGCCAGGAAGACTCATAGGTAGTCTCACATGCTAATAGCTCAGTGAAAGAGATGAGTGTGCTGCACATCTGCAAAGCAGCTGTGACGCAGCTGTGGAACAGTCAGCACTGCTTCCTCGGTCAGCCGCCAGGCTGCCTGCACCAGAAGGTGAAGGGCTGAGAGGTGAAATGGCAGAGACCCTCTCCTCGCTAGCTGGAATGGGATCCTAAGTCCAGCCATAAGGCCTATGTCAGAAGCAGCCCTAGGGGCTTCCTCATCATCTCCAAAAAATTAAAGGCTGGTGTTTCCTTGAACACTCAGGGTGTAATGGTTATGTCACAGTTAACAGAGGGTGAATGACCCAGCCCTGACTCAAAGACACCGGAGGTGAGAGCACGCCTTACCTTTAAGTCTCTATGAACAATAAACTTCTGGTGACAGTACTGCACAGCAGACACTATCTGAAAGGAAGGAAGAGCGGTCAGCTCAGGGGCACCTGAAGGTGGGCTACAGGGGCTGGTGGAGCTGTGATCCCGTGACCGAGTTCGAAGCAGCCACATAGATAAGCAAAGCCCAAAGGACCCTCCAGGTGCCGCTTACAGACAGGCAGCTCCTCCCTGTATGCCAAACCCCCCAAAGCAGAGGTCGGGCCCACACTCCATGGAGGGAGTCACACCCACCTGGCGGAATTTGGCTCGAGCCTCTTTTTCTTTCATCCTGCCATGAGCCACTAGGTAATCAAACACCTCTCCTGCAAGTGACAGGGGCAGGGTCTACATCAGAGCTTGCTGGGGCTGGGGAAGGTGGGGACACAGTAGGAAGAGGCAATTCCATACCTACCTCCACTAGCGTACTCCATGACAAGGTAGAGAGTTTTCTCAGTCTCGATCACTTCAAATAACTTAACTACAAGAGAAAAGGCCAAGCTATGAGTCAGAGAAGCAGCAGGGGCCACACATCGAGCCCCAACATGTACAGGGGCATCCTAGGAATCAGAAAGTTTCCTCCTCTCCCAAAGACAGGTTCCTCTCGAGGCAGCCACACCACTAAGGACAGCCCTGTGCTCCAGAGGCAGAGCTGGATCTTGAGCTGGGTTCCCCAGAGGCATCCTTGAAGACTACAGACTCCAGAAGGCCATGTGCCTCAGGGAGAAGGGCCACATGCTGGGAAGTGGAGCCTTGCTGTGGGGGAAGAGGAAAGGAATGATGACTGGTTCTCACCTATGTTGGGATGATTCAAAACCTTCATTATTCTTACTTCACGGAACAGCTGGAAAATAAAATACCAGGGGTCATGCTTGCTCAGCTTGCTCCCCTCAGGTCCCCTCCAAACAGAGCCACTGCTAAGATTCTTTTTCCAAAAGAGAAAACAGGCAGGGAAAAGAAATAGAGTAGTTGTCCAGATCCTCCATGCCCATCCCCAGTGGCTGAGAAGGACATGGCGGGGAAGGAGAGCAAGAAGGGTCAGTGCGAGGAAAGCTGGGCTCTCATGACTTGTACCCTCAGGGGCAGCATCTGGACGAGCCAGCTGCACCCTTGGGTGTTGTCTCCCCAAATCCAGCCCCCAAACAGCAGACGGGTTTTGGCTGCATGCCTCTGAAAGAGGGAGCGTGAGCCCACGTACATGAACATTTAGAACCTGAGCTGCTTCTACAGTTCACTGACAAAGCAGACTCTAGCTTGGTCTGTGTGAAGAGGTAGGGGAGCTCTGAAGGGGCCCCTCTGAAGGGGCCCACCACCTTCTGACTTACAGAAGTCAGAGGGCTCTGCGCTAGTGGGTACGCCTTTCTCTCCTGGGCCTCGGGGTGGTGACAGAAGAAGCCACTCCTATATATAGCTGATGCCAATTTTAATCAAATCCACCTCCACACACTCACGCTCTCTTTGTGAAACAAAATCAGGGACTCCAAACCATACATTTCCATGAAGAAAGATGACAGAAATGAACTCCATCCCCTCTGCGGGGGCCAGAGAACTGGAGGTGGGGTTTTTTGCAACTTCTAGGCCTCACCGTTTGCACAAGGAGCAGAACTAGTTGTGTTGTGTTTTGTTTTTGTTTTTAAGGAGAGGGGAGGTATGGAGACCTAATTTAGGTTATATTTTATGGGGAAAAGTGAACACATCTTTCTTTTTTTTCCTTTAATGAGATCCCAGAGCTTTTGTGGGCTGGAAAGGAAAAGAAGAGACAGGTTTTCCAATCTTCGAGAACCTGATTCTGACCTTGGCTCCCTTTTCTTGTTAGGGCCCAGGTTTTTCTTGCTTTCTTCCCCGGCCCAATAGTTATCTTGGATGAAGAGGCAAAAAATCCTGGACGCCACCTCAGGGGCAATAATGGGCCTGGAAAGGGCGTTCTCCTAGGAGAGCGTGGCGTTTTCTGAGCTTGTCTAGAACCCCGAAGAGGTTAGCTTCTTCAGCGTTTGTCCTTTAGGGATCATTGCTGGGATCAAATTTAAACAGAGTGATTTGGCCAGAATCAGACTGGCCTTGGCAATGGAGTGTGTTCAAAGGCTTTAAAAATGGCTGCATTTGTCTGGTGCTGCTGCTTCCAGCCAGTCAGGAAGAGGCAGGGAGAAAAAAGAGGTGGGAAATAAGATGGCCTAGCTGACTCTGGCAGGCTAAACTGCTCCAAAGACCAAATGGCCCACACCAAGCTGGCTTCTACTCTGTGGGGTCTGAGCCAACATGTCAAGAGTAGCCCTCTTTCCCTTTCTTCCGGAAAGCTCCCAGCAGCAGGGAAGCCCTGGTGATGACAGCCATGTTTCCTTTGAGTCAAAGAACTCTGAGGGGATCCCAGGGGTAACAAAAAATAGGAAACACCTTGGTTTTGGCTGTCAGCATGTCAGGGCACCTCAACTCACACTAATTCTGTGAGTGTCTCTCTCAGCAACAGCTCCCAACCTCCAGTCCCAAGCTTCCCAATCTCACTGTAGTTGGCTGTTAGCATCAGGTTATGCCCTCTCCTAACTCAAGTAACAATGTGCTCGTGAAAAGAAAAACTCAATCTGCCACAAGATGCAAAGAACTAGGTTAATCAAGGTCAGAAAATCTGAGCCAGGGTCAGCTGGAGTATGAGGAAATCTGACTGACCTGAATAGGGACAGCTTTTTGGGAGCCTGACGGGAGATTTCTTCCTTCCCCTAACTGACGGAGCCCAGGGTGGGGGCAGAGGGCAGACAGTTTCCAGTTCTACACCAACCAGTCACTGGTAAGCCGTCCCTCCTCTGCAAATGAAAGCCTTCTTTTCTCACTCCTACATATGTGGTCTCACCTGGAGGGTTCCCCGACCAGCTAAGTAAGACCTCAGTTTTCCACTGTAAGTCAAGAAGGGAAGGAAAGTTCAACCTCATCTAGCAAAGACTACATGCAAAGGACTCTGCAACTGTTAGTCAAAAGAAGCCTAGAAGTGAGAAGGAAAACCGGGAGGACCTGTCATTAATCTGCACGTACTGTAAGAGGCTTGAAACTGGAGTTTAGTTTCGAAAAACCCCAGCCTTCCATACCCATTCTCTGAAATGTAGCTGGCACAGAATCCAGTGGCAGGTTCTCTGCCTCCTCTTATCTCTGTACTTCTAGAGCCACTCCCCTGGATCATTCAGATCTTACAGTTAACTGCATGTGTTTCTAGTAATGGCTATATACATGTGTTTTTGCATAGGGCTGGTCACAGGCCAGAAGAAAACAAGATGCAGGAAGTAGGTCAGACAGGTAGGCCAAGGGGCAGGAAAGGGGCAGAAAGACTTCTAAAAGAGCCAGTGCCTGTGGCCAGGAAGCTCAATCAGGAGGAGCCAACACAGGTGATCCAACCCAAACCCTAAAGATAGCAGAGCCACGGAAAGGGATGGTGGGAACAGTGAAACGACCAGAGATTCTGAATTAGGGGTTCAAGAGGAGGTCCAAATGGGGTCAGCAGATCATTAACTCCTGACAGAGGTTTAGAAAGGGAGAGGAGGTACTGTGTGCTTACTTTCTGGAGGCTGGAGGAATTCAGTTGAGTCTTGTCAATGATCTTCACAGCTACCTGAACAAGAGATAAAAAGCCCAAGATTACCTCTCTGACCAGACTAAACTCAGGACTCAAATCTACTTCCTCCTTTATATTTCTGCCTCCTTTTGGCCCTATCCCTCTTAGCACCCCTATCTGTTCAGATCTCATTTCTGCCTGATAAACAAAAGGCTGGCTGTGGTAGAAGTTCCACTACTACCTGCTGGGGTATCAACAGTTGGGAGACGCTGCCACGTCCCCAACCCCAAAGCTCACCTCTTTCCCAGTAAGGATGTGCCGAGCCAGCTTCACCTTGGCGAAGTTACCCTTGCCAATGGTCTTGAGGAGTCGATAGTTGCCAATATGGGGCTGCTCGTCAGCAGAAGTGGCTGAGTTGCGGCCCCGCAGCATGTTGGACTTACTGCTGGGCTTGGAGTCGAGGTGTCCCAAGGTGGGCTGCAGGGTAGAAACATGTACACCTTTGAGTATGCTGCCCTTCCGGTTCCCCATACTACTGCCCTTAGCTCTCTGCAAAAAACGCAAGAGGCTGGGGTATGGGGGCAGACTCCAGGAGGCTGGTAGGCATGCAAAGAAAGAATCATAAGGCAGTGGGATAAAAGGAGATGGGAAGAGCGCCCACCTTCACGCCAAAAGAGCACAGCCTAAGGTCCAACGTCAACACCCTGTGGGCGCTGGAGCTTAGGACCTAAACTGTCCCATCGCTGGCTCCACTGCCTGGCAACACATCCGCTGTAACAACCCAAGAGTTCCTCCACCTCACGTGGGAGAGCGCCGTCTACCGTCCTCCCACTTTGGTGAGGCTACATCTCAAAGCCGCAGGAGCATGATCAGAATCACTGCAAAGCACTCACTGCCTCCCAACACTTCACATTTCTCTTTACTATGTATCACTTTACATTGATTTGTTGTCTATCCAGCAAGAATGGAAGCTCATGAAGACAGGCATGTATCATTTATTCACTGATACATCCCTGCGCCTAGACAGACTGGATTATGGTAGATGCTCAATGAATACTTGTGCACTGAAAATGGAATGACAGGGTCTGCGCAAGGCCACCCTCTGCCCTCCTTAGATATCCCATAGCTCAAATAAGGGTGTGAGGAAGCAGAAATGACAACTGGCACCAACAGGTATATAAACATAACACAAAAAAGGTATGGTCCAGATGAAAACATACATCTGTATGAAGACCTGTACAGTCCTCAAAGGGCTAAATGTAGAGTTCCATGTGATCCAGCAATTCCACTCCTAGTTACATACCCAAGAGCAACTTGCACACCCATGTACATTCGTAGTATCACACATTCATAATAGCCAAGAAGTGGGAACAACACAAATGTCTGTCAATTGATAAGTGAAATATCCACATAGTGGAATATTCGTTGGCAATTAAAAAAAAAAAAGAAGGGACTTCTCTGGTGGCGCAGTGGTTAAAGAATCTGCCTGCCAATGCAGGGGACATGGGTTCCACCCCTGATCCGGGAAGATCCCACATGCCACGGAGCGACTAAGCCCGTGTGCCACAACTACTGAGCCTGTGCTCTAGAGCCCGCGAGCCATAATTACTGAGCCCACACGCTGCAACTACCAAAGCCTGCGCGCCTAAAGCCGGAGCTCTGCAACAAGAGAAGCCACTGCAATGAGAAGCCCATACACTGCAACAAACAGTAGCCTCTGCCTACTGCAACTAGAGAAAGCCCGTGTGCAGCAACGGAGACCCAACGCAGCGCCCGCCCCCCACAAAAAAGAGAGAAAATAACTTAAAAACAAAAAAAAGAACTGACATATGCTACAACATGGATGGACCTTGAAAGCATTATGCTAAGTGAACAAAGCTGCTCACAAAGGACCACAGGTTATATGATTACATTTATTTGAAATGTCCAGAGTAGGTAAATCCATAGAGACAAGAAAGAGATTACTCTAGGGCTGAGGAGGACTGAAGAGGGTGAGGGAACTTAGGGGTAACAACTAAGGGCTGTGAGGTTTCTTTCTGCAGTAACGAAAATATTCTAATGAAATGCTGACTGTGGTGATGGATACACAGCTCCGAGAATTTAGTAAAAGCCACTAAATTGTACACTCTAACGGGTGAACAGTCACACTGTGGAGCGTCTGGCCTGACTCTGGTCGAGAGCACGGATGTGCCTCTTCCAGAACACCCGACGCCATTGCTCCAGCAGGATGGGGTAAAGCGCTGCCACAGCCTCATCGCAGAGCCACCCAGAGCTGCCCTGAGACTCCAAGGAAACCGTCTGGAGGGAGCAGGGCGACCAGAGAAGTGTGACTCAAAATTCTTCCTTTCACGGTCCTTTTCTGGCTCTAAGTGAAGCCCTCAAAAACCACAGAGAAAAGAAATGACTTGCTACCACCCAAGGAACTGTCCAGGGTTCCTTGGCAAGAAGCATGCTTCCCCAACCTGTTGCTTTTCAGCCCTAAGGGGCTATGAATAGGAAAACATTTCCCTCTGCCCCAACTTCCAAGATAGGAAGATGGGTGAAAAGTTTCCTTGGCAACCTCTAAATCACCTCCTAAATTGTCACTCTCCTGTTTTCTGAGGATATGAGCCAAAGGCAACAGGGTCTTGACAGTCCCCAAGTCCTCAAAGTCTGCAATGAGAATTTAGTGTCTACCTGAGGATTTGGGTCCTTTGCTCCCTGAAGCCAAATCTGGGAACCCTACTGCCTATCGTGAGCTCTGCTCTGCCCATCCCTCTCCACGTTTCCCGCTGTGTTGCCCAGCAGGACAGCATCCTCCCCACACCCAGGGGCTCAGCCGCACACAGAACTTCAAGGAACAGCGACAACCCTCCTCCTTCCTGGGACAGAGAGGGGCGCTTAAGAGTACAGATGCAGAGGCCAGCTGCCAGCTTCAAGCCCCGAATCTGCCGCTCACTCAACACATGTTAACGCTATTATCATCAACAACATCCTTACGATGGAGATGAGATTATTACAAAGCAGGAAGGAAATCATCTAAAAGATGACCGACGTGGGATGATCCCACACGTGGGTGTCATGAGATGGTCTAGTGGGTGCCGAGGAGCTCTGTCCAACAGAACTAGGTTCCAGTCCTGGCTCCCCCACTTACTAGCATTAGTTTCCTTATCTGTAAAGTGGTGATAAAGTAGTCCCTATTTCACATTCATTAGGTGACAGAAAATATGTAAAATGCCTTATCCAATGCTCAAAAAAGAACAACCATGAATACCATTATTTTTAGTTCCTAAATACTACAAAGCCTATTTGCAAAGCCGGAAGTCTCATTGTCAACAAGACTTCTGCATCTAAGTCAAGCCCTCCTAAGCCAGCTGCAGCCTATCTGGAGGCCAAGAGATGCTATGTATTGGCCCTCCCGGCTGGGGAGAGGTCCCGGCTGAGCATCAGCCACCTGGCCTACACCAGCACCTTTAGCCTTCACAGGAGGGGACTCGACAGGGCAGCTGTGAAGGGCTGATTCCAGGCTAGGTATCCAGGACAGTCAAAGAGAAGCTTCTGCTTGTCTGGGACCCAGAGAAGCAGAGGGCACCGGTGCGCGCTCTTTGATCCCCCGCTCTAACAGTCACACACTCCCCTTTCAGGACCGAACTACCCAACTCTCAGGACTCAAAAGACACAGTCCTTCTCTTACCCCCTTCTGCCTCTTCTATGTTGTGAGATATTTCCCACAGCAGGGATGTGGGACAGGGTGAGGAAGCAGAGAAAGGAGAAAGTCTCTAGTAGGAAGTGTTCCTTGGACCAAGGCCCCATGAGAGGCAGCTTCTTTGAAGGCTGAAGAGGAGGTAGGGGTGTGGGAGAGAGAGTCCCATCCCTGGTTCTCGACTAGGCCCATGTAACCTGGACCCAGATCTCACCAACAGGGTGGGGGGCTGAAGACTAGCTGCCCTTCTGGGCCAACTAAGCAGGATCTAGCTAGAGCCATGCTCTGCCCCCCACCTCCATCCTCCTTGCACACAGTAAGACACGGAACACCAGACATCCTCAAAGCTCTGGTTGACCTCACACCATAGGCAGGCCCCAAAGGTCTGAGGCCAGTCTGTTGAAAGCAGACACCAGGGCTGTCAGGCAGCTTTCAGAAAGAACAAGGGGTCACCCTGTGAGGCAGTATTTGGAACCAAATGGCAGAACACGCAGGTTACTAAGCAGGCCTGATTCAGAATTAGGGCCTAAACAGCTTTGAGGTGCTCAATCGAGAGGAGAGAAGGCAGGACATGAGGATGAAAAAAAAAGTCTTATATCCAATGGGCCCTTCAACCTGGATCTCAGAACTCAGCCTAGGCATGTTGCCACGTTTGCCCGGAAGACAGCCTCCACCCCGAGAGGCCCGGCGCTGACTCAGGTAGGCAGGGCCCCTTCCCTAATGCTGGAGGCCCTGACCAACAGTTCTCCCCTAGAAAAGCTCACGCTTTGGGGCTCTGCACTCAGGTTTGGCCTCGAGTGTCCTGAGACTTCCCTGGGGCCGGGAGGGGGCCAAGCTGGGAAGGGGGATAGGCAGGTACTCCCTGGCCAGAGGCAGAGTGAGCCTGGGCACTGTGGAATGGAGGAAAAGTGTCCCTTGGGCACCAGCCCTGGGCGGCCGCCCCAGACCCGTCTCCCCTCACTGTAGCACTCGTGCGCCCTCCCTGGGCCTCTGCCTGTCACCAGCCCGTCCCCTTCACTCTGGCTGGGCCTGCTCACTCGACCTAAGGGGAGAGTCTTCTCTGGGCATTTGCCGCCTCTTCCTTTCTCAGCCAATGCCTCTTCCCAGGAGGAGCACTTCCCTGTGCTAGTTGCTGCCTGGCTCCATTTAGCAACCCTTCAAAGATCCTGTGTTTGGGGTGAGACGGAAGAAAGAGGAGTGGGCAATTCCACAGCAAAAAAAAAGGGGGGAAACATACCCGGCTGGAGAAAGGGACAAGGACTACCAGCGACTTCCATTCAGCAGAGCCCACAGCAGGATCTGTCAGGCAGTGAGGGCAAAGTACAGAGGCCGGGAAGAGCCAGGCCCAGGGCGGGGGCTCCTGGCTCCGTCAGCCACCCTTACTCAGCTGAAGCAGGCGACTCCTTCCACCACCTCGTCAGTGAAAAGCAGCGAAGCAGCCAGGCCAAGCGGCTCCTGCCTGGGAACCTGGACTGTGTCGCAACCGAAACCACCACTAGCAGAGAGAGCCCAGGCTTGGCAAGGAGAGCAACGGGGACAAAGCGCTGCGACTTCTTGTGGGCCAGGGTCTGGTAGCCAGAAGATGCATGCAGTCCTCGGACACTACCCCGGAGCAAGGTGGGAGGAAAGGGGCAGAAGGCTAACGGGTAGGAAGGGAGACAGAGAGAGTAAGAGGCGGGTTTAGATCAACTTCCTTCTCCCTTCCCCTCCCCCTCTCCGGAAGTGGGCTGCCCCACCCTCCCCAAGGTGCTTTGCTGGGTAACAGCTGGGAGAGGGTGAGGAGGAGACTTACGCCAGCCCAGGTTGTCATAAAGCCATTATCTCACCTGCAGCAGGTGGGACCGGGGTACGGGCTCAAATCTGCAGGAGGAGTATGTGTGAATCAGACATGCTGACCCAGAGAGCGCCAGCAAACCACCCATGGGGCAGGGTGGGAGCAGAAACTAGCCATCCAACAGTGGCACGTGGACCTCCTACTTCACAAAAAGCAGTGTTTAACCTTAGAAAAATGCACATTCCACTTATACGGATAGTATTCTGGACATAATATCAGGAGATTCAGGAACCCTGTGAAGCCCCTTAGGTCCATGGGTTCTAGACTAAGAACCTTTGTCACTGATAGAGAATGAGATGCTTAATCCTAAATTTTGCCCAAAGGCTGGGAACAAACCAAATGCTTCTCTAAACCCCTTCCAGCCCTGATTCTGGGAGTCTATCTCCAGGTTCCCACCCACCTCCAGGTCTCCATCACCCCCCCACCCCACCCCAATACTGCTTTCTTTGAGAACTCTTGAGGGCCTGGGGGCAGCAAGGGAAGCCATTCCTCACACCTGCCTCCAGCCAAGCCCCTGCTGTCCAGGCATCTGCTGTCCTTGTGGCAAACTGGAGCCCTCCCCGTTTGTGTTCTGGTCTCGGCCTTTCTTCTGGCCGCCAGATCAACTTCACATTCGTTCCACTACTCGAGGCTAGGGTCTTTCCCACTAGGCAACTCTTTAAAGATCTCATGCTGGGAAGCCATAAGCCCCTCTAGGGAAGGGCAAAGCCTCCCACTGACCTCACAGCACCTGAGCACAGACACCTGGGAGACCGTGCTGCTCAGTGTTCACCTTATGTATGAACCCTGGTCAACAGATTCGGCATTTCTGGTACTACCATCTGCTGGCACGTACTTCCCATGTTCTCCACACCATAAACCTACAGGGTAGGGAGCATCTTCACTTTACAGATGAGAAAGTTAAGCACAGAAGTTAAGAGACTTGCCCAAGGTCAGCCTCCCAGTGCAGAGCTGGGACTGGAGCCCAGGGCTTTCGCACCCACTCCAGCACTCTGCTGTTCCTCACAGTCCCCTTCACCAGCTCCTCTTCAATGCTTCTGAAGCCTAATCTGCTCTTATTTATCCCAGAAGAATGAGTCCCTCGCTCTTCCTCCACAGATTAGGAAGAGGGGAAAGATGTGAAGATTCCGGAAAGGTGCCTGGGACAGCAGGAAGGCCAACATCTGGGTTAAGGCCAGTGGGGGGCAGGGGCTGTTTTAAAGGCCTACCCAGGTGGTCCCACAGCACCCCCTGCTCTCACTCCTTCCCAAAGTGGGCCCTCATCTCAGTGGAAGAGGTCAGGCTTTATTCTGGACCCTGGGCTCAGGCTTGCCCCTCCACTCAGATGCCAGAGCGAGATCAAATGGCTTCATTTTCCAGTCTCCAGGATTTTGCAATGTGACAGAAGGACTGTTTCCTCAATCTTATTTGTTGGGGGGCAGTAAGGGGCTTTGTAAACTGAGGAAGTACCAAGCAGTGACCTCAGAGAGGCTGGGGAGAGACAGGATGGGACTGAGCTGAAACGTCACATGGCAAATCACTAGTTCTTTAACCCTTCCTCCTTCATTGCATCCAGGAGTCTTCTTTGCATCCTTTGATCCTGAGCAACTGTCACTCTCAACTGCCAAGAGTCAATACACCAGCGGAGCATTCTGGGTAGGAGAGCTCTGGTAAAGCTTGGTGACCAGTGGAGAGTCCGGATGTACACCCCCAGCCCCAGAATGAACTGTGATGTCTCCACCTGGGGAACCCCCACCATCCCTTAATACTCCGTCGCAGAGCGGAGGTGGGCTTGTGTAAAACTGCCAAAGGGCTGCTCCCTTTTTCCAACCAGGGTAGGTGCCTCCCTGACAAAGGAGGCCAGCACAGCCTGTGACTGAAGCAAAGCCAAAAGCAAGGTGGTTCGCTGCCCTCCAGCTCTCTAAGCTGCAAGTCTCACCCCAAGGCTGGGAGACCAGCACTGCAGCCTGGGCCATGCAGGGAGCCCACGCGCCTCAAAGCTGCCACAGCAGAGCCAGTGCCTGCCTGGGAAGTCCAGCAGGCGAGAACTGACCTGGAGTGAGATCCGAGCTGAGCCACCTACAGCCCCTTCATGCATGGAAGCTGCGGTGCAAGGAGCACCCCTCAAATCTCCTGTCTTCTGAGCCACTTGAAATGCTGGGCTCCTCTTCAAAAATGGTGGATTCTACTGAGCAACCGCGGCTTCAGAAGCTTCCACACTTTATCCCTGAGAATCTGCTCACTGGGGCCTGGTCTCTATCTCAGTCCCCAATTACTGTTGCCCTGTTCAGCAAACCTTCATTGAGCGCCCACCTCTGGAGCCTGTTGCAAAGTACAAAGAGATCTGGTTCCTGCCTTCTAGAGACTGAGAGGAGGGGAACCATACACGTCTCGACTCAAGACGGTATCTCTGCTTACTTATTAGGCAGGCAGGATAGCACAGCAGAGCTCTGGAGGCAGCCGGAGGCAGTGGGGGCCCTGCCTTCGCTCCTTACCAGCTCACCGCACACCACCAGCAAGATCACTTGGCACCTCTAGGTCTCAGTTTCCTCACCTGGGACACGAGGACACGAGCTGTTCCCACTTCACAGGATTAGCGTGAAGGTGAAATGAGCAAATCCACGCCAGCGCTGACCACGGTCACTGGTGCGCGGTAAGGTCTCGACCATGTTTTCTAAGATCTCTCTTCACTTTCAGGCAGGGACCTTTGTTTCCCATCTACAGGGGTTCTCTGAGCCCTGAGAAGAGCTATAATCTCTAAGAACTTGACTACAAGTACCAGTGTAGCAAAGCTGGTATTCCTTCTAGAATGAGGAAAGTCAAATTTCTACCATGGCTGGGCTGTCAGACAAAAAGGACCCTCCTTCCTAACACCACTCCTGCCAAGAGAAGTGGGTGACTGAGAAGGCAGCCACGCCTCTGCCCTCTGAGCAGCCCAGGGCGGGAGGAAGGTGTGCCCACTCTTCCCTTCCTCATCATTTCCTTAACTCCTTCCTCTCAGAAAAGGTCCAAGAAACGGCCAACATACCAGTACCACATGGTGCCAAGGGCTGGGGGAAGCTCACATTGCCAGCCTCGCACTCCATTCGGCTCCTCCCTACCAGTGGGTTACCGTAACCATGGAGACCAACAAGTTCCTCCATATCACAGGAGAGCCTGCCTGCCAGCAGCCCAGGGCTCTGGGGGAGGCAGAAGGCAGCCTGCAGCAGGAAGGTCTGGCTCGCTTAACAGAGGACTGTGGGGAGCTGATGGGAGACTAACCAGTGAAGCTGAGGTGCCTGGGCCTCCCTCCAACTTCCTTTTCTTTGCCCAGTAGTTTGTTTTTAGCACATTCATTGTCTGGCCGTATGTGGTGTGGTAGTGAAGGGTGTCACTCTGGAGTCAGACAGGCCCGCGGGGGGACCCCAGCCCCACCACTCTGGCTCCTGCGTAGGGAATGGACTAGAACTGTGGTATGAAGAGCTACACAGATCCACACACACTAAAAGGCTCCAGATCTCATATAATACCTTCTTTTAAGTGATCCAGGTAAGTAAACCCTCTTATCCCTTGTTTATCCCAAATCCCTTTGTTCAAACAGTTATCCAGACACCTTCTTAGCTGAGAGTGGTCTCTCCCTTCTCTGACTCTCACAGCACCCTATCTGTATCCATTCAGCTCTTCTGACTTTGTGCCTCTATGCCATCACCCCCTCTTTGAGCTCTGAGAAGTCAGAGGTCACCGATGTATGCCCTTAGTGCCTAACAGTGCCCCACGTTATAATACTCATGGAATATATACAGAATAAAAGTGGCACAACTTTTTGATCCCTAAAGTTGCTCCCCTCGTCCCCCAAGGAGATAAGCAAGGGCAGAGGAAGGAAGATCAAAACCTCTGGCCAGAAGACCCCTTTCCCCTCTTTCAGGGCATTTACTGCCCTTTGAAGTTGGTTGGTTACTGTCTGTCCTTCCCACTAGACTACACCATAAAGGGAAGGCCCCCGGTCCGTCTGATTCATGGCTCACAACAATGTCTATAACACAGAGCGGAAGTATTCAGTAAGGTAATGAATGAATAAACGTGAACGAATGAATAAATAAGAAAACATGTTGGGGCATCTTCGTGACAGTCTCTGGGATACACGCCAATAACCCATATCAGTGTACTCTGTACACAACATCCAAGTGGGCAGTGGGTCATGAGATCCTCTCTCCCAAAAATGGATGACATCCATGGAGCGTCAGTTCTACTAACAAGCTTTCTCTCAGGTGGGACAAGCCCCTTGGAACTCTCATCTGTCACAAAGCTTGAGGCAAAGGTGGTCACCGAGGAGAACTGGAGGCAGGCTCAGAATACAGGCACAGCTGAGGACCAGCAGCCCCCACCCCCATCCCTGGCTCCCCTCAATCAAGCTTAAGCCCTCCTTTCATCACAGAGGGGGATCCCTCTCCTCGAACTTCCTGCTGCCCAACAACCACCAGGCCCTCCCACTTCAGACAGTTCTCTCTGCCTCTCCACATTCAATCCCTCCACTGCTTTGCTACCAAAACCACTGTGTCTTGCTGTGACAATGCAATGCAGCTTGAGCCATTCTAAGAGCTACTGATTTGGGAAAGTGACAGTGACTTTAGGAGACATTTACTTACTGTTTGCCACACCGAGAGCTGCTTTAATATTTCCTCTTTGAACCAATGTACTGATTGCAAGGCCCTGTCAACCCTAGAGAGCCAAAAAATTCACCCATATACACCTGCCTTCTGTCCAATGCACAAACAGCGCTCCCACCCAGCCGCCACCCTCCCCAAACTGCCTCCTGTTACAGAAAAGCAGAGGGACTAAAAACGGCAGCTGGGGAGCTCAGGTGACTCACCCAGCATAATCACCTCCTCCCAGAATCTCCAATCTTCTCCTGGGGTTTTTGCCAACACAAAATAAAAAAGAAGCACGAGATCTAAAACAACAACAACAACAAAAAACCCCTCTCTCAGCGTTTATGCAACAGCCTTTCTACCTGGGTGCAGATTTAACCCTTTGTCTCTGCCCCTTCCAATGCGGTTTCCTTAAAATGTTTTTATGCTGAGGCCGGGAAACAGGCCTTCCGGGTCTTATCTGGTTCCAGCTCTACACTGGAAGGTGCTGAATAAGACATGTGCCTCTTTCCACTGCATCTTCCTCTGGAAGTGGAAAAACTACTACCTTCCTACTCCTCCAGTTTCAAAGAGGGAGTTGAAGAAGGAGGAGGAAATATCAGAAAAAAGATTGGGACAAGTTCGCTGCCCCAGAAGTCACCATGGTCAGAGATCAGAGCTCCAGCAGGACAAGAAGTAATAGAAACCACCTAAGGCTGGCACCACCACTCTCAGAACCTGTCTCCACCTGGCCGGGCTGCAATGTGGCTCTTCCACTTACGTGACCACTAAAACTCCAACTGGCTGCTCTTTCCATGAGCAAACCCCCATTGAGCTGTTCCTGCTCACAGGGAGAGTTGCTATCTTCCTCCTACAACAGATCATTGAAAACCCAAGCAGGCGAGGACACATGAGCTGTGGAATGAGGGACGCCCCTGTTTCCGGTGCTACCTGACAATGGGTCGAATCAGTCAAAATTGAGAATTCAGTCTAACCTGTTCCCAGAACAATCACAGGAGCTGCACATAGCTCTCTAGCAAACTTTCTGGGTAGGAAGTGGTGTGTGCGTGTTTATCTTTGGCATTTGGCATCTAGAAAGACAACTTTTGTGATAGCTGGTGCTATGACTACAGAGTAATGAGAAAGCTCCCACAAGGCACATGCAAATCTGCTGCAGCACATTAGTCAAGAAACCCCCAACGTGGGACTTCCCTGGTGGTCCAGTGGTAAAGAATCTACCTTACAATGCGGGGGACACAGGTTCGATCCCTGGTCAGGGAACTAAGATCCCACACGCCATGGGGCAACTAAGCCCGCACGCACCACAACTACTGAGGTCGCACACTTCAACTAGACAGCCTGCGTGCTGCAAACTACAGAGCCCACGCGCTCTGGAACCCGTGCACCACAACTATAGAGCCCAGGTGCCCTGGAGCCCATCCACCACAACTAGAGAGAAGCCCGTGCACCGCAAGGAAGAGCCCGCAGTCTGCAACAGAAGATCCAGCATGCCTCAACAAAGATCCCATGAGCCGCAACTAAGACCTGATGCAGCCCAAAATAAATAAATACATAAAAAATCTTTAAAAAACAGGCAAAAGACTAAAAAAAGAAATCCCCAACTTACCAAAAGTTCTGTTCTATTTTTCCATAGAAGCATGTTACAAATGATGGCTGCATTCTCAGGCCAGCC
The DNA here is from genome assembly GCF_005190385.1 of Monodon monoceros. Classification (NCBI taxonomy): domain Eukaryota; kingdom Metazoa; phylum Chordata; class Mammalia; order Artiodactyla; family Monodontidae; genus Monodon; species Monodon monoceros. Next base: position 99,294,272 of record NW_021703784.1, on the reverse strand, counting down.
CACCCCATCAGGGCCCACCACTGTATCTGAAGTAGTGTATTAACCATACTTAACACTTAAACCAGAGTTCAGAACAGGAAAATGAATTCAGTGTTCCAACATGGGACCTAGGAACATATCTTTGCTCTCCAAGGAGCGTGGGCCGTAGAAACTGGGGTTTCTTAACCTTCAAACTCTGGGTGAGGGCTTGACATAAAAGGACTTGAGCACCTGGGGGTGGCTGGGTAGGAGGGAGGGTCTAAGGAGATATGAACCTAGGTGGAGATGAAGAATAAGGCTGGAGGAAAGGAATTCTGAATGGACACTGCCTTACAGGAGAGAAGGGCTAATTAAAGGAAGGCCAAGTAGAACTTCCAGAGAGAGAGAAGGCAGCCTGGGACAGTCCCCTGACATATCAGGGGAAACACTCTTTAGAACTGTCTTCCCTACTGGGTACCTCCTTTCTACCTCACTGGGCCCGCCGCTACCACTGCAGTCTCAACCTTGGGCCAAGGGCAGAGACTGCTGAATCCTGTTACTAAGTGGCCATGACCTGGGCAGGTGCCTTGGCTAGCTCGTCAGATAAATGGAGGAGGGCTCATTTGTCAGAACCTGGGTGGAGAAGATTGGAAAGCACAAGTTTCTCACTGGGACTGAGAACATGGCAGCTTGACTTTAGGCCTAGGTTGCCTCTGAAGTCAAACACTGTTCGTTTTCTGGTAGCAACGACAGTTCTCCTCCCTAGCTGTTTGTGTGCATGACCTAGGAGCAGAGAATATGGTAAATGAGATTGCAGCTATTTTCCATTGTAAGTGCCTTCTTAAAAAACACTTTTATAGTTAATTCATCTTCTCAGAGACAGAGTCCGAGGAAGAGAGTCTGACTGTACTGGTTTCTAAGAGAAAGGAGTGGTCCAGAAAAGGCCAGTTTAGCCCTGGCTAAGGCAACGGGGAGATGTGGGTTCAGACTTCACTGCTGGAGGTTCTGAGCTTTCTAACGTCTGTGATTTGAACACGGGAGCAGGGCCCTTTGGTACAGATTAACTCATGTGCTGGTGGAAGCCCTCAGGAACTAGATCCACCAACTGACCGGTGGTGCTGGGGAGGAAGGGGGCCACTTTGGGGCATTGTTAGATGCACTATTTATTACACAGACTGCAGACAAGAGAATGCTGGTTGTTTTGAAGGAGGCAAGCAGCCAAGTTTCTAGCTCTCCACCTCCGAATTCACTCAGAGAGAGCAGGGAAGAAAGGATGCCTGCAAAAGGAATACAGATCCTCCCCAACAAATCCTGAAGGGCAGCTCTAATTGCCAACAGGCATGGTGGCTTAAATAAAGACCGGAAGATTGAGAGAAAAAAACCCACCCAGGATACCTCCGGTCAGAAGAGTCTGGCTGCGTAGCAGGAGGCCACTGCTACCCATCCTGTTGTTCTATCTAGTCCATGCAAACACCGAGTACAAGGACAAAGACCCCATAGTCATAACGGGGTTTCTATCAAGAGAAAACAAAGGGGTAAAGTCAGAAATTATCCAACACCATCCAAAACACTTAGAACAATGCCTGGCATATATTAAATGCTCATGACATGCTAGCTATTATTACTATAATTCCATATGCTTTCCCAACTTATTCTGTAGGTTGCTAGAAAAAGATATGCTAGAAAAACATAAGTTTTTATGTTTCTTTAATATGATTTTTTAAAAATTAATTATTATTTATTTTTGGTTGCATTGGGTCTGTTGCTGCGTGTGGGCTTTCTCTAGTTGCGGCGAGCGGGGGCTACTCTTCCTTGCGGTGCACGGGCTTCTCATTGTGGTGGCTTCTCTTGTTGTGGAGCACGGGCTCTAGGCGTGCGGGCTTCAGTAGTTGTGGCTCAGGGATTCTAGAGCACAGGCTCAGTAGTTGTGGTGCGTTGGCTTACCTGCTCTGAGGCATGTGGGATATTCCCGGACCAGGGCTCAAACCCGTGTCCCCTGCATTGGCAGGCAGGTTCTTAACCACTGTGCCACCAGGGAAGCCCAGATATGGCTTTTGGCTTTAACTTCTTTACCCACTGCTTACCACAAATTCTCTATTCTCCAAAAAGAGATGGATCTTTCAAACCGGCCTAGGAGAGCGCTAGAGTTGGAAGACCAAGTTCTGGTCACCTATTTGCACAGCTCAGACTTGGACGTGGGTTTCTGGCAGAGCCAGAAAAGGCTCCAGCAGCTCAACTGTTTTATCCCTTCCATAAAAGGCCACTCTACTTGTCCCTGATAAAAAGCACTTTAAACACACACATCCATCCCTAGGAAAATCCAGAGTACACATCATAGCTCCTGAGACACACAATGTCAATAATCTTGCCAAGATTTTCTAAGTATATGGAACTGGAAACTTTGCAAATTAATAGTCACAATGGGAAATGTGACCGGTATTTAAGAAACACACACACACTCACACAGTGTGGCTAGAGTCCCTGATTGTTATGTACTGAAGAGCGCTGCCTCTTCCGTAGTGAGAGGAGGGAAACTCAGAGCCAGGGTAGTGGGGGTGAGTGTGGTGGTGAAAACTTAGCTGCACCCCCAGCTCCTGAGTGTGTCTGGCTTGGAGACTCAGCAGCCTTCGTGGCAGCCAGGCTCCCACCACCAGCTGTCCTTCACACAACATAACAAGATCACCGTTTGGGAAGATGGGATTTTCGGTGTTGGGTTTTGTATCCCATAAGCGGGCATGCATCTGTCTCAGGGGCAGTTTCCTGAAACAGCTGCATGTCATGGGCCCCGGCAGACAGGATTTGAGATACAGGAGAAAGATAAATGAGATACCAGAAGTAGCAATTCAGGGATGATAAAGGTAAGAAGGAATGAAACTGTCTAGCTGTCCTTTTCTCACTCCTGTCCCACAAGAGCTGACTTTTCCTACCTGGTCCTCACTAAGGAATCATAAACACTCCTGTTTCCCTTTCTTGACAGACCCAGGCTTCCTCCTGGCATCTCCACATCTTTGTGGAGCTCTAACACATCAAGTGACTGTCTTCCCTACTGGGTACCTCCTTTCTACCTCACTGGGCCCGCCGCTACCACTGCAGTCTCAACCTTGGGCCAAGGGCAGAGACTGCTGAATCCTGTTACTAAGTGGCCATGACCTGGGCAGGTGCCTTGGCTAGCTCGTCTGATAAACGGAGGAGGGCTCATTTGTCAGAAGCTGGGTGGAGAAGATTGGAAAGCACAAGTTTCTCACTGGGACTGAGTACATGGCAGATTGACTTTAGGTCTAGGTTGCCCCTGAAGCCAAACAGATACTGTGGTATCTAAAACTGATGCTGGGGCTTGCCTGGTGGCGCAGTGGTTAAGAATCCGCCTGCCAATGCAGGGGACACGAGTTTGAGCCCTGGTCCGGGAAGATCCCACATGTTGCGAAGCAACTAAGCCTGTGCGTCACAACTACTAAGCCTGCGCTCTAGAGCCCACGAGCCACAACTACTGAAGTCCACGTGCCCAGAGCCTGTGCTCCGCAACGAGAAGCCACCACAATAAGAAGCCCGCGCACTGCAATAAAGAGCAGCCCCCACTCGCCGCAACTAGAGAAAGCCTGTGAGCAGCAACGAAGCCCCAGCACAGCCAAAAATAAATAAATAAGTAAATTTAAAAAAATAATTAAAAAAATAAAGCTGATGCTGGCTACCCCATTAAGAGATAACCAAGGCCACGTGAGCTGGCCCGACATGTTCTGCTGCACTTGTTTATGGGCAAGAGGATTCAAACAACCTGTCAGGGGAGGGAAGGGGGCAAACCCTGTACACAGGGCAAGCACTGGGAACACCACACAGAGGCCTCCTGCCAAGAGATCTTTTGCTCAAATATAAAGCAGAAATCGCTCACCAAACACCAAACCAGCTAACTATGCCAAATACCACTTTTGATCCAGTGACTTTGAGGCACTGCTCCATCTTTCCAAAGTTCTTTGTATAAAAGGTTTGGGTTTTTTTTTTGGGGGGGGGGGTCCGGGAGATTAGAAGGATGAGCAATATAGGGCCCCATTAAGAGTCCCAAATTAAAATAATACCCAAGCAGAGGCTCTCTGTCTCACCAAGAAATATATGTGGCATAGGGCTTAAGAAAGCAGGGTGTTTCCAGGGTACTTTTGCATAAAGAAAGCACTCAGGGGCTTCCCTGGTGGTGCAGTGGTTAAGAATCTGCCTGCCAATGCAGGACACAGGTTCAAGCCCTGGTCCGGGAAGATCCCACATACCACGGAGCAACTAAGCCCGTGCGCCACAACTACTGAGCCTGCGCTCTAGAGCCCGCGAGCCACAACTACTGAGCCTGCGAGCCACAACTACTGAAGCCCGCATGCCTAGAGCCCGTGCTCTGCAACAAGAGAAGCTGCCTCAATGAGAAGCCCTCGCACCTCAACAAAGAGTAGCCCCCGCTTTCCACAACTAGAGAAAAGCCCCCGCGCAGCAACGAAGACCCAACGCAGCCAAAACTAAAATAAATAATAAAATAAATTTTAAAAAAAGATCTGTGCATTAAAAAAAGAAAAAAAAAGAATCTTCCTGCCAATGCGGGGGACACAGATTCGAACCCTGGTCCAGTAAGATCCCCCATGCCGCAGAGCAACTAAGCCCATGTGCCACAACTACTGAGCCTGCGCTCTAGAGCCCGCAAACCACAACTACTGAAGCCCACACGCCTAGAGCCTGTGCTCTGCAATAAGAGAAGCCACCGCAATGAGAAGCCCGTGCACGGCAACGAAGAGTAGCCCCTGCTCGCCGCAACTACAGAAAGCCCGCGCGTAGCAATGAAGACCCAAAGCAGCCAAAAACAAATAAATAAATAAATTTATTTTTTAAAAAAAAGAAAGAAAGCACTCAGTTCTCAGATGGCTAAATGCCCAATCAGAAGTCAAACTATCAAAACAAAACTTCCTATGACCATTTCTTGCCCTATACAAAGTCAGAATTGGGAGGCCATTTAGGTACAGCTCCAGGGCAGAAGGGCTCAGGCAGCAGGGAGTCAGGGTCGTCCTCTCTGACCAGAGGGTTAACCTCACAATGACATCACTAGCCACCAGACACAGGAAGGAAGGGAGAAGGCAGTCAGCACCTGAGCCTGTGGCCCTGTGGTTCCAGGCCGTCTGGGCTCTCCACAGGGTTACTGTAGAAATTGGCCCCTGGCTTTGCTAAATTAGATCCTTTCTCCCCTGCTCTTCTGCAAAACCATTTGTCACAGCCCCTAAATAACCAATCTTCCCCTCTTAGCAGGCCTGAGCTGCTACCATCTGGTCTCTGCCTTAGGCACTCAAGCCTCGGCAGAAAGAGGATGTTTCCATTTGGGTGCTCCCTTGGCTGTCTGGAGAGGAACTAGGGGTGGCACCCTTCTCTAGCCAGCCAGAGGGGGATGCGAAATACCTGCTGGCAACCTGTGCTCCCTCTCCAAGCTCCCCTTTCTAGCAAGGAGCAGCTACCCCTTCCTAAGCTTCCACCCACAGTCTCACCCCGGCCAAGGAGATGCACTCATCCTACAAGAAGTGAAGGTAGTTAAGTCCAGCTTAGGAGCTAAAGAACCTGGCTTAGGGAAGAAAGGGATATTGTGCTGCAAAGGATTCCAAGAACAAACTCCCCGAACCACCCACCAAGCTCTTCTGAAGAGCAGGGGTATTTAGAAGCGCTTTCCATTTCCCCACTTGTTAGAGAGGAGGGTGGCCTCAGGCAGACACACACCTGGCTGGGTCATCATCTCCCCTCAGAAGCCCTGGTGTCCCTAACACCAGAATAAGTCCACACCTGCCACCGAGGACCAGCCTGAGATGGTAACGTGCTCCAGGGTTCACATACTCACGCGTCCATTAATCTTCCTCCAGATCGCTGCTGTCATGCAGAGCAGTGAGGCGGGCTGAGTCCCGCTCTGAGCCCCTGAGCCGGTCACTCCAGTTTGCTTGGTGTATTGTGGGGGGAGGGGGGCAGGAGGAGGAGGAGGAAGGGAGATTATGATTCTCTATTTTCAAGCCCTGCCCCTAAAACCGAGGAGGGAAGCAGCTGGGTTCCCACTGCAGGAGAGCTCCAATCTCTGGGCACTACAGCTGCATATGGAGAACTCTGGGGAACATGCACATCCAACACGCTGGGAAAAGGAGGGGAAACCAACCCGGAGAGAAGTGAGTTGGTCTCCTGCCAAGAACTCTGAATGGTACTCCTATCAGAACTAGAACATAACAGGAGGTAGGCAGGTTTATGGTCTCTGGGGAAAGGCAGGAGGGGAAACAGTAAAAGCCAGACTAGCATGGGAACAAAACTTGCTCCCTGGCAGGAGAGCAGACAGCCCAGCTATCTGCAAGGCAGCAGCCACATACAGTCAAGTGAGACCCTGTCCCCGTTCCACCTTTCGGAGACAGACAGTCCACACTCTAACCTCAGGTCGCTTTTCACATGCTTTGGTTTTGCCGTTTGGAGCATGGTCATTTCTGTGACCCTGTAAGTTAAGGTCCACCACTTAAGGACCTGTGCCCCTGATTGCCAGTGGCAGGAGGGAAGGGGGACTCTCGCTGGCGTGCTGTATAGGGTCGAGCAGAAGCCTCAGATGGCCCCCTCACCGAGAGAAAATGCTCCTCCTTTGCCAGAGCAGAGCCCAAGGCTGCCACAGAGAGGTGCTATTTAGCGACAGAAATGTCTGTCAGGAGTGGCAGGAGAAATGGCCACCACGTACTTCTTTCTCACCAACTGCTACCACCAGCCGCCACAGGCTGCCTCTGAAAAGCCTGCAGAACCTCCGGTGTCAGCAACGGCCTGTGAGTCACTCCCCCATGAGAAGAGGGAAACTGGTCCTGTCCCTGGGCCTGAAGAAGCCCCACAGTGTCCTCAGCCAGCTCTGCTCCAAAGCTAAAACCACTCCCACCTGCCAGGAGAGAAACCTCGGACAGCCTACCCTCCACCCACACCTGCATCTACAAAAACCAGTCCTCTTACTCTGCCACATGCGGGGGGCATCCACAGTCACCTCGGCAGGACGCCCAGCACTGGGAACAGGAAGTGATGGCTTCATATTCAAAGCTCCCCTTAAACACACACACACGATTTATATGTATACGTACACATACATGGGGTAAATGTCTATATACATATATATCTACACACACACTGTAAAACTGATTTGCAGACCCAAATCGTTTCTGGATTTTTCTTTCAGCTGGCAGCTCCCTTTCCCTGCCGGCAGCTCCAGCCTTGCCCTCGCCCCGCCCTAGAGTCTCACTCTGGGCTCCTGCCACTTGTCTTCAAGTGTTCTCTCAGACCTCCAGGCCTTTGCCACGGCCTCCTACTGCCTGGAACACTTTGCCTCCATCCTCCGTTCCCATTCTTCTTCCTGGTTAGCCTCAGCTCAAACATCACGTCCTCCAGGAATTTTTCCCTGCTCCACCTCTCTGACTTTACAGGGTCTCTGACACATCACTCCAGGTGTCCCAAAGACAGCCGCCTTCTTGCACTAGGACTTCGCTCTTGCCGAACGGCCTGTCTCCTTCACAACTCTCGGTGGCTGTCTTGTTCACCACTGCACAAGAGTGGGAGCGACCTAAGAGAAATTTCCAGGGCTTAAGTCAACTCTGTGTCCTCAGTGCCCAGGCACAGTGCCTGGCACCTAACAGGCTTTCAAGCAATGCTTTCCTAATTCACGAGAGAAGGTCAGGGTCTTCCTGCTTTTTTCGGAGTGACTCTTTACCCAATAGCTCTTAGCACATCGCTGCTCCACGTGACTACTTCACCCTGGGCCAGGGCTAGAATGCTGGTGCCCACTGCTTTTAATCCATTCTCGAGGGACTTCTGGTGTCTCTACGGATGCAGACTCTGGCAGGATTTCAGAGCTCATGGCCAGTGTGTGGAGCTGGGGCCTACTGCCCTTTCACCTGTCCTTCCCCAGCCTCCCCTCTGCCATGAGGGCTGCAGGTAGCCCCCGCACAGGTCTTCTAAGCAAGAGGACTGCTTCTGAAGTGGAAGCAACGGGGGATACAGCTCCAAGTCCTCAAGAGAGAGCATATTTAGATCCAGCTCCACCCAAACAAGTTACATATCCTGAGCCAGTCATTCACCCTCTTGTGACCTGTGTTTCCCCACTTGTATAATGAGGGGCTGGAGTTGAGCTCTGAGGGTCTGTCCTAGGTGGATGTGAGGGCTCTCAGTGCCTCTGTGCTCATAAGTCTTCCAGCCCTGTCCCTGAGACCACAGTAGGAAGTGAGCATGGTCTGCACGTCCTGAAGACCACATCCTGACCTTGTCTTACATCGAGTCAACCTGCCAGAAGTCTGGCTCCATAAGTAAACCTCATCTAACATGTCTTGAACACCAAGCTCGCACACTGGAAAACCTCTTCCACCTAGGGCTGAGAAAATTAAAGTTAAGCTAGGTGACAACTCTGGACTTAGAAACATTACAACCCTGAACTCAGTGTGCCCTAGGCAAGAATCCTCTCCCTCTCTAGACTTCATTTACCCACAACTTACAAGCTCCTCACCACTCCCAGCCTCTCTGCATACCACGAATGTGGCCACAAGGTGCAGGAAAAGGTACCGTGACACACAGTCTACTTCCAGCAGGCCTCAGGGCTCTGCAGCCTTAGTCTGAGCAGCTCTGAGTAGGCACAGCCCCTGGTAGGGTAGGTGGCACACCTGGTGCCTAGCACCTGCCCCCCCCCCCCCCGCCCCCGCAGCATGACTCCCTAGCAGCCTGGCTCCTTGGAGGGCTCCCGGATGGGGAGCTGCCTGCCTGCCTGCCATGGTAGCCGATCCATAAGGAGAAACCAACTTGGCAAAGCCCAGCAAGCAGCAGTTTCAGCCTTGCTGCCCAGAGTGGGGGAAGGGGGAGGTGGGTCCAAGCAGACCAGTCCAACAGGTCCTTTTTCCACCATCCTACACAGCTGTTGCCTTCTGCACTGGTTCAAAACCAGGAGCTTCAAAAGTCACTTGGAGGAATTCCCTGGTGGCGCAGTGGTTGAGAGTCCGCCTGCCGATGCAGGGGACGCGGGCTCGTGCCCCGGTCCAGGAAGATCCCACGTGCCGCGGAGCGGCTGGGCCCGTGAGCCATGGCCGCTGAGCCTGCGCGTCCGGAGCCTGTGCTCCGCAACGGGAGAGGCCGCAACAGTGAGAGGCCCGCGTACCGCCAAAAAAAAAAAAAAAGTCAGTTGGAGCTCTCACACCCTGAGTCACAAAGACCAAGGAATCAAGAGGAAAGTAGGAAACGGTCATCGCATTCTTGCCCTACCCATAAATGGTCCTGGAAAATGTGGTCCCTGACACCTCACAGCTCTTGGTCAATTCAGAAAAGCACCTGATCTCCCCCGATATGCTCAAAAAGAAATCTGGGTCCGCACCACCACCAAGTGCTGAGGTGGTGTGAAATCAGTTCTTTCTGTGCCATGCTCCTTAGCTTCTCTCCCACTATAAATAACTCCAGCCTTCTGATACAGACCACATGATCTCTCCAGCTCTGGACAAAATTCCCAACACCCAGTGTACCTCTGTTCACCCATTGCAGAAGCAGGGAAGATGAGGCCAATTTAACCAAAAGCAACAGCACAGCCAGAGATACTGTGTGTCAGGGGCAAGAACAGAATTCAGCAAAACCGGGAGGGCCTGGCTTTTCCACTCTCTTCCCTATTTCGGGAAGCCAGACAGGGTTTCCTCAGCAGTGCACTCCCCCGCTGTGGTTTCCTCTCTGAGTTCTTAACACAATCCAGTAATAGGGTAAAACGTCCCCTTTAGGGCTTCCCTGGTGGCGCAGTGGTTGAGAGTCCGCCTGTCGATGCAGGGGACGCGGGTTCGTGCCCCGGTCCGGGAAGATCCCACATGCCGCGGAGCGGCTGGGCCCGTGAGCCATGGCCGCCGGGCCTGCGCGTCCAGAGCCTGTGCTCCGCGACGGAAGAGGCCACAACAGTGAGAGGCCCGCGTACCGCAAAAAAAAAAAAAAAAAAAAGTCCCCCTTATCCTCTCATCCTGAAAAAGTTGTTCTTTTTAGTCATTATTGAACCTATTAAGACACCAATTAAGACTTGTGACTTATATGGCCAAAAATTGGATAGACAAATGTCTGATTCACAAATCAATATGGACACACTTCCCCAAGGGTGGTGGTAAATGAAGAATAATACCCATGTTGTAATTTTTCTTATTGTTTTATTTCACAAATAATTCACTGAGAGATGATCATGTGCAAAGCACTCTAAGAGACTATGGGGGAGGAAGGGATACAGAGAAGGGTAAAATACAGCCCAGCCTTCAAAAAAGTTGACTACCTAATTGGAGAGAGAAGCACAAATCACACTGTCCAACGTAGGACCAAATCCAGGAGCTAACTAAAGTTACAGTCTGCCTGTGCCCTCCAATTTACTAGAAGTCTGTAGCTTTTGTTATTTTTCAGAGGAACTATGCGCTGAGAGATTTGAAGATCCCGGGTCTCGCTTCTAGCTACGACCATGAGTTCTACCAGGATCTATCTAAACCCTGAGACTTGGGACTTCCCTGGTGGTCCAGTGGTTAAGACTCTGCGCTCCCAATGCAGGGGGCCTGGGTTCGATCCCTGGTCAGCAAACTAGATCCCGCATGCCGCAACTAAAAGATCCCGCATGGCACAACCACGACCCGGAGCAGCCAAATAATTAAATAAATAATACATATTAAACCCTGGGACTTCAATGAATGGGGATGCCCACCCACTGAGTGGACCACGATGAGAGCTGTGAGATGCTGGTATGAAAGGAAGTCAACCCGGGAGACTCACTGAAGAATCAATCATTTAGCCTTCCTTGTCTCATCCCCATGTAGAAACCAGAGACAGGCCCAACATACAAGCAAAGAAGATACAGGAAGGGCTGAAGCACAAAGTCAGAAAAGTTGCTCAGGGCTAAGGTCATGGAAATGACATCAAAACAAGCCCTCAGCGTTAGAACAGAAGAGGGTGCTCTTGGGGAAAACCTGGAAGGGCTTCGTAAAGCTCTGCATCCAGAGGCCCATATCTCAGTGCTGGCTATGACTCTGGAGGCACGTTAATATACTTTTCCTTTTCTTTCCCAATTATTGGTTGTCAAGCCTGGTCTCCCTCATCAACTCCCATTCAAGCAGTGCTATAGCTTGATGTATACACTAGTACCAGTTTTTAAACTGTGCCCTTACTCAGCAGGCTACCAGCACTGTCAGAGTTCTTCTGGAAGGTTTCAAGAAGGAACGAATACTTATTCCTGAAAGTACTTGGAAAGAAATTCCCTAGACAAACAGAAGATTCTATGCCATCCTAAAAAAAAAAAAAAAAAAAGGTAATTCAGGGCCTAAGGATAAAGATTAAGACCCCAGTCTTCCTCTGTTGGGGGAAAAATAATTCTGAAGCTAGTTCTATTTTTTTTTTAATTAAAGTTTAGTTGATTTACAATATTGCAGGTGTACAACAAAGTGATTCAGTTATGTGTGTGTGTGTGTGTGTCTGCACACACATATATACGTATTCTTTTTCAGATTCTTTTCTATTACAGGTTATTACAAGATACTGAATATAGTTATATTGTTCCCTGTGCTATACAGTAGATCCTTGTTGTTTATATATTTTATATATAGTTCTATCTTAAAAATGGTAAAGCTAGTGAGACTTGGCCCAAATCACCCCCAAAGAAAATCATTTTCTGAAATTAAAAAAAATAAATAGGGGAGGGGGAATGGGAATTGTTTTGTTGAAAACCTTTCCTACAGCAGATAGCAGATTAGCTGCACAAGATTCTTTTGGAATGGTTTACTATGCAGAATTTTATAATGTAAAGCATTCCAAATGTGAAACTGGGAGTTCAGCACCTAAACATTTATTAATGAGAAAAACCCTCACACGCTAATCATAAAGAAGGTTTAACATCAGTGTCTGACATTTTGTCAGTTAGGGGTTGGTTTTAACAGTGTGGATTTGGCAGCTTGCTCTATCGGCTGTTTCACAAGCAGTTTCTGTGGTTTCAAGAAAGGCAGGGTGTTTGCTTTTAAACACTATCTTAAAAATATATTTCAGAATAGGGTTCAACCACTCCAAGACAGGAGGAGAGAAGGAAAACCAAAACAAATAAAGGAATCTGGTGCTACCAAACAGAAAGAAAGCACACCAAAGGTGCAGGAGAGGAAAAGACACTGCCACCGGCACCAAAATGACAAGAAAAGCCAACTTAGTGCTTCTTACTACCAAGTTAGAAGATAAGGACACAGAAATGGCACTAAAGACATGAGGTCTGGGACTTCCCTGGTGGCTCAGTGGTTGAGAATCTGCCTGTCAATGCAGGGGACACGGGTTCAAGCCCTGGTCTGGGAAGATCCCACATGCCACGGAGCAACTAAGCCCGTGTGCCACAACTACTGAGCCTGCACTCTAGAGCCCGCGAGCCACAACTACTGAGCCCGTGTGCCACAACTACTGAAGCCCACACGCCTGGAGCCCGTGCTCCGCAACAAGAGAGGCCACTGCAATGAGAAGCCCGTACACCACAACGAAGAGTAGCCCCCACTCGCTGCAACCAGAGAAAGCCTACATGCAGCAATGAAGACCCAACACAGCCAAAAATTAATTAATTTTAAAAAAGAGAAAAAAGACAGTCTGTAAAAAAAAAAAAAAAAGACATGAGGTTAATAAAGGGAAATCTTTATCTCTTCAAAATAAACTTACCTGGCTCAAATCTATTTTATTTAAAAACAAAACAACCTCAACAGTTCCACACCAATGCAAAGGACTGTCATCTAATCGATTAGCAGCCACACCTCTCTGCCAGCATGATGTGGTAATTAAGGTAGAGATTTTTCTCCCTAGGAATACAAGTACAGAAGGGCAGAGCCCCTATGGACCTAACCCATTATGACAGCCTTTTCATTAGCAAGAGAACACTGCCATGCACTCTCCAAGGAAGCAGTGGCCTGCATCACTAAAGAACACCTGTATGTGACAGCAGCCACCTCTGAGGAGAGATAAAAATGTGCTGGAGGGACTTCCTTGGTGGCGCAACAGTTAAGAATCCACCTGCTAATGCAGGAGACACGGGTTCAATCCCTGGTCCAGGAAGATCCCACATGCCACGGAACAACTAAGCCCGTGCGCCACAACTACTGAGCCTGCGCTCTAGAGCCCGTGAGCCACAACTACTGAGCCCACGTGCCACAACTACTGAAGCCCAGGCGCCTAGAGCCCATGCTCCATAACAAGAGAAGCCACCGCAATGAGAAGCCCACGCACCACAACGAAGAGTAGCCCCCGCTTGCCGCAACCAGAGAAAGCCTGCACATAGCAACGAAGACCCAACGCAGCCAAAAATAAATTAATTAATAAATTTTTAAAAAAGTGCTGGAGGTGGGAAGTGGGGAGGGGGAGAACCACTCATAAGAAACCCAACAGGCTGTGCTTCTCAAAGTAATTCACATGGACCTTGGTTTTTCCACTGTAACAAAAAGATGGATTCTAAAGTAATTTAGAAATGGCATGTAACCGTGATCTTAGAGAAGTGAATCAGGCTTGAACACAAATACAATCATATAAGTTGAACTCCTCCTCTTTTTCTGCTAGGGCAGCAATAGGGGCGCAAGTGGATAAGTGATGCTTGAATCAAGGGCAGCAGCTCACCCCCTTTACCCATGCCCCATGCGGGCATCTTTAAATCAGCTCAAAATTTCAGAATTTTGCTAATAAAATCAAAACCTCTAACAGCATAAAAGAAAAGGCACTATATTGCCAGGGGTAGACAAGCAAGTAAATCAAACCAAAAACTCATAAACTCAAGTTAACTGAAATTCCTCAGAGGTTCATTCTCACGAAGAAACAACTCCAGATGTCTAGGAGGACCACATGCACAGCTTCAGGAGAGAGAAGTGAACCAAAAGAAAGACTGACAAATGCAAACAGGAAGTAGTGGCATATTACACAAGCGATGGGATAAAGAGACACAGCAGGACGGACAGAATTCAGCTCCCAGGATTGGACTGGCAAGTCCCAAACACACACAGAGGCCTGGCACTACCAGCTACAGTGCTCTCAGTGTCCTTGGCAGTCAAGGCTAAAAGCAAGTAGCTCTGGGCTTCTGCGTGTGTAAGTGTACATAATGGTATATAAAAAGAAAATATTAAAAAAAAAAGAAAAAGAAAAAGAAAATATTAGTTGCGTAAGGATAAAATGTACATAGTTAAGATCCACAAACAAAAGTTTTCTTTTTGGGGGTCAGTGAGGTGCTACTGAGCAGGACAGTCAAATCTAAGAATCCAAACTGTCCTATGCTGTGAGGTATTTACTTGTTGGTTACCAATTTCAGATCTCAAGACTCCGGTTTTTCTAAAGGAGTTCTTGGAATCCCAGAAGGTAAGAAGAGATGAAGAGGAAAACCAGAAGCCAGGATTAAACAATAAGATCAAAAAACTGTTTCCCACAGCTGTTAAGACCAGGGAGCTAAACCCAAAGAGCTGCATCTCCAGTACTGTGCTACCTTTACAACAGGCCACAGAGGGCAGAAAGAAACAAGGTGGGGCAGAGGAGAGCACGCACAACTCTGAAGCCGGCCTGGGAGCCATGTTTTGCCCCACACTGGCTGTGAGCTCATCCTAAGGGATCTATCTTCCACTGCCAGGACACAACTGAAGCCAGAGCCAAAGTGCTCTCCAAGGTCAAGAAAGTCTTGTTCTGACACCAACAAACACTCTGAACCACATGAGTTTGTTACCTTAAAGTTACTCAACATTTCTGGGCGTCTGTTTCCTCATCTGCAAAGTGGGGAAAATAATAAGACCTACTATCTCACAAAGATTAAATGAGTTAATGAATGTAAAACAGCTAATTAAACAAGTATCTGGGACAAAGTTAAGTGCTCAATAAATGCTGGCTATTATCATGTCTATAGCTGAAGACACTAGCCTCAGGGCAAACTGTGCCCTGTGAGACGTCTACCCTTCAAGTACTCAGTCCATTGCCTTTAAGAGTTTCCCAACCACTGGGAACAGAGTAATGTACTTAGAGGGCCATCCAGGAGGCACTGTTACTGAGTCACTGCCTTAGCTAATAGAGTGAACAAATCTCCTTTGAAAGCAAGTCTATCTTCCATATAGACCAGTGGCTGAAGAGAGAGAAAAAAGCACATCAAGTTGAATTCTGGAAAGAAATGTGCTTTGTGTAAAAAGCAGAGGCTTATGGGACTTGCTGAGTGCTGGGAAATGGAGCTACAATCCTGCAAGTCTATATGTAGACACAAGTTGACATAAGGTAAGCACTTGATTAAACTTTTTTTTTTTAATGATCCTAATGAGAAGTGATTCTGAGCAAATAAGATGAGTATAAAAAGATTTGCTTTAGGGCTTCCCTGGTAGCGCAGTGGTTGAAAGTCCGCCTGCCGATGCAGGGGACGCGGGTTCATGCCCCAGTCTGGGAAGATCCCACATGCCGCGGAGCGGCTGGGCCCGTGAGCCATGGCCGCTGAGCCTGCGCGTCCGGAGCCTGTGCTCCGCAACAGGAGAGGCCGCAACAGTGAGAGGCCCGCATACCGCAAAAAAAAAAAAAAAAAAAAAAAAAAAGATTTGCTTTAAAGTTGGTCTGAGTGACTATTATAGGAGGCCCAAAGGTCTACTATTAGCGGTACTAAGAAGAGCTTTTAAAAGTAAGAGATACGGACTTCCCTGGTGGCGCAGTGGTTAAGAATCTGCCTGCCAACTGACATATATACACTAATATGTATAAAATGGATAACTAATAAGAACCTGCTGTACAAAAACATAAATAAAATTAAATTAAAAAAAAAAAAGAATCTGCCTGCCAATGCAGGGGACACAGGTTTGAGCCCTGGTCCGGGAACATCCCACATGCCACGGAGCAACTAAGCCTGTGCGCCACAACTACTGAGCCTGCGCTCTAGAGCCCGCAAGCCACAACTACTGAGCCTGTGTGCCACAGCTACTGAAGCCCGGGTGCCTAGAGCCCATGCTCTACAAGAGAAGCCACCGCAATGAGAAGTCCACGCACCACGACAAAGAGTAGCCCTCGCTTGCCACAACTAGAGAAAAGCCCGCACACAGCAACGAAGACCCAACGCAGCCAAAAATAAATAAATAAATAGTTTTTAAAAAAGAGGTGCTATGTTAACTGGAGAATGAATACAAGCAAAAGAACGAGGTGGAAAATAATATAGTAGTTCAGAAATATATTTACTGCAACTGTATCTCTTAAAGATGCTTCAAGCAAAGATAAAGTTCCCACGCTGTTACATACACAACAAATCTGCTTATCTCTTCCAGGAGAAAATAAAGTGCTCTTACATAAAAGCGGGATTTGGCAGGCGTGTTTCACTAAGAAACAGGACTAACAAAGAGTTAAGTACAGAAGAAATAGGAACAAAGTGTGTAGGCTCTGCAGCCACCCTGAGAACAGACTGTTGGGTGTTCTGGCCTCAGTGAGTGCCTGGAGCCTACCAGCCTTCAGCTATTATAGGCACCAAGGTTTTTCAAGGATAGAGACTAAGCAAGCTTTGCAGTTTTCAAATTTGGAATTGACCAATAGCCTACATATAAGCTTAAAAGAAAAAATCTACTGTCATAATGAAATCCAAGTAAGCCAAAGGATTTTTTAATGGGGAAAAAAAAAAAGCCAGTGCTCTGTATTAGAAGGAGGAAATAAGCCAAATTTCGTTAAAGTCCCTCAGGTCACTGAGAACCAGCTTCCTCATACAGATACACTGCAAACCAAGGCAGCAAGTGCCTTCCTGCAGTTCAGCCAGGTCTCTGGGAATTGCAAAACAAAGGCTCATTATGAGGTCACAGCAAGTAACCAGCCAATCAAGGACAGGGATGATCCACAAAAGCAATTCTCACACTCCTGTGTGGACAATCCTTTATGCCTTAATTATTAAGGACCTCAAATAGCTTTTGTTGATGTGGATTATAGCTACTGTTATTGTAACTAAAACTGAGAAAAAAAAGAGAAAATGTTAATCTATTAATTCACTTTAAATAATATTACTAAACCCATTACAACTATGTCTTAATAACTATATTTTCCAACATACCAAGTTAACACATACCATCACAGTAAAATCCAGGTTAACTTTTAAAATGTAATTAAAGCTACAACATAGATGAATGTTGAAAACATTATGCTAAGTGAAATGAGCCAGACACAAAAAGACAAATATTGCATGATTCCACTTATATGAGGTGCTCAGAACAAGCAAATTCATAGAGAAAGAAAACAGAAAAGAAGTTACCAAAGGCTGGGGGAAGGGAATATGGGGAATTACTGCTTAATTGATATAGAGTTTCTGTTTGAGATGATGAAAAAGTTCTACAAATAGTGACGCTGGCTACATTATGAATGTACTTAATGCCACTGGACTATGCACGTAAAAATTTATTAAAATATAAGTTTTGTGTTACGTGTATCTGACCACAATGAAAAATCAGAATTAAAGCACAAGGCCATGAGAAAATTTCAGACTACCACAACTGAGGAACATTCTATAAAAATAACCAGCATTCTTCAAAACTGTCCATGTCATGAAAGACATGGAAAGACTAAGGAGACTACAGAGACAGGAGAACTACATGCAATGTGGGCTCCCAGACTGGATCCTCAACACAAAAAGCACATCAGTGGAAAAACTGATGAAATCTGAAGATGGCTGGTTAACAGTATGATACCAAGATTAATTCTCAGTTTTGATACATGTTCTATGGTTATATAAGATGTTAATATAAGGGGAAGCTGGATAAAGAACGTACAAAAACTCTTTGGACTATTTTTGCAACTTTTCTAAGCTTAAAATTATCTCAACATTTAAAAAAATCAAATTTAACTGTTTAAAAAAAAAATCACAAGGTCAATGCTATGTATTCAGAGGAGGAAAGGAGCCAACTTTGGTCAAAGTCCCTCTGGTCACTGAGAACCAGCTTCCTCGGCTAGAACAACAGCAAACCAAGGTAGCAAGTGCCTTCTTGAGGCCCAGCCAGGACTAAATAGGGGCTGGGAACTGCAAAACTTTCTTTTTTTTTTTTTTTAATGAAATTACCAAGAAATCAACCAAACAAAGCCAGGGAGAATTAACCCAGGTTTTGTCTACAGCTGTGGTTCTTATTACACTTTTTGGTTTCAGAAAGCCTTTGCAGTATTAAAAATAACTGAGCTCCCCAAAAGCTTTTGTTTATATGGGTTATATCCATCAGTGTCTCCATTCATTTAAAAGAACATTAATAAACCCATTACATATAAACATGTTACTTATTTTTAGTGAAGAAACTATATTTTCCAAACCACAACTTCACACATACTAAAGGAAGTCCACCTGATGAACTGATCTTTATCATGTAATTAAAACACAATGCCAGACCCCCCCCACCAAAAAAACCTAACAAACTAAAGAATAAAAAAAGAAAAAATGAGAAAAATAAAAGAATAAAGAGAAAGGGAAAATGAGAAAAAGAAAAATTAGGGAATAAAGAGAAAAAACGGGGGAAATAAACCACAGATAAAACAACAAAAAACCTCACAAGGCCAATGCTATATGTATTAGAAGAAGGAAATAAGCTCACTCGGGTCAAAGTCTCTGAGGCCCAGGCAGGGATTATTACAAGGGCTGGGAACTGCAAACAAGGGCTCCCTGTGAAGTCATCACAGGTAACCAGCCCAAGACTGAGGAAAATCAACTCAGGTTTTGTCTACAACAAAGGTTTTCTCACTTTTCGGTCTCAAGAACTCTTCAAACTCTTAAAAAATTTATCAAGGACTATGAAGATCTTTTGTTTATGTGGGTCATAGATATCAACAGTTTACCTTATTAGAAATTGAAACTGGTAATTTTTAAAATTATTTTTATTCATTCAAAACAACAATAAACCTATTACCTGTTTACACAACTAACCCATTTTTTAAATGAAGAAACTATTTCTAAAACAAAATGAAATTTGCAACAAGAGTTACATGCTTTATATTCTTGTACATCTCTTTAATGTTTAGCTTAATGGAAGAGGGCCAACTTCTCATATCTGCTTCTGCATTCAGTGTGTTTCCACATGCTGTTTTGGTTGAAAGATATAAAGAAAATCTCATTTCACACAGATGTGTAGTTGGAAAATGGAGTTTAATAGCCTTTCAAATACTGAGGATTTTCTTCTTTGATACTAGACCAAAACTCCACAAGTAGTAGTTTTTAAAGACTAGTTGCAATGTGCAATCTGAAATTTTATCAGTGAACCTTTTGTGTACATTTACATTAAAATCCACTGGTCATCCTGCACTTTGAATGGCTCTTTTACCCACTGACAATCTAGGAAACATTCTTTCACCGAATTATGCAGAATTTCCAAATACTGGCATTTCATACAACATCAGAAAAATCACATTCCATCAATCTTATCACCGATCTCATCAAAAAAGTCTGACAAATACAAGTTTTCCAAAATTCTAAATTTTGCTTGAAAACTTGAATTTTATCACCGGCAATGGTGACAGGCTTTGTTCAATTTCAATAAAACGTCCACTAAATACTGCAGTACGAACAACTATAGTTTGTCCATCAACTGCTATTTCAAGTAAAAATGATGATCCATGTAGATGGTTCGGCTCCAACACGCAAGTGCATTTTCTCCAGACAGCTGGATTACGGTATACAGCAGCAATGCTCCATGAATACTTTGCATTTCTTCACTTGGAACATCAAAGACCTTTATTATTGGAGGGTTGAGATTTAATTAAAAAAATAATAATTTTTAGTGCTTCATCCAAGGCATTCTTAAGTGAAAATAGCTTTTTTTTAAACCACAAGTGTGTAGCAGGAAAGTCCATGACTACGACCACCAGCAGTTTTGCGCCACTGCCCTGATCCATGTTATGGCACCAGCAGTTTTCACTGTCACTGCTTCTGCACCAACAGTGCAAATGGAAATGAAATTGTTTCAGGATAAACCATGAGAGTCAAAAAAGTTATTCAACCCTATGCATATTTATCACAACTTGTGTTTGTTGTTGAGCATTCACACAAAAGGAAATATTTTTTGAAGCATACCTGGTGCTGATACAACTTGAGCCATGTCTATAAATCTGCTCATTTGTAAGGTGAAAGTAAAATTTTATAAATATTACCTCAGTCTTCATGTTTGCAGCTAAATCTTTAATTCGACAAGTCATGGTAACATACGAAGTGGCACTACCCTGAACTTTACTGACTTTTCATTCAGTGGGCATTCAGGAACGTCAGCTGTTCAAAACGTCATTAGTCTCTCAGCTACTGGGTGGGCTATTCCAGCCAAAGCAAAAACTCATCCTGTAAGAGGCTTCAGTGACTCTGTCATTTCTAGGTGGAAAAGCTGGAACAAATTTTGGCTTTTAAAGAGACCATGGTGTGTACGCTTAAAACACGTAATTCCTTCTTCTTTAAACTCTGACTGATTGGTCTTGAAATGATGCTTCAACCTAACTGGCATCCTAATACTACATGAAAACGCTCTGTTGCATAAGATACAATAAAGTACATTATTTGCATCTATAAAGCTGAGAAGATAACTTTCATTATGATTTTCATTTCTTTTTTTTTTTCAGTTCTTGTCTACAGTTTCGCCCAGTTTCTTCAGAGTAGATCTCTCCCTTTCACTTGTTGATATGTCCAGTTGCAGTAAACAGAGCTGGCAGGTACGTTGAGAAAGCAAGACTTCCAACCTCCCTTTTTTAAGCCAACAATTAATCCTTAAATATAAGAGAAATACTATAAATTTTCTTCTATTTGAGAATAAAACAGAAGTGCTAAAATAAACTATAAATAAAATTTAAAAAATTATTAGTTTTCCAAAAAGTTTTTACAAGTAAGTGTTGCAGGTTGTACTTACTTCTTGTGTTTCTTCAAAGGTGAAGGAAAATGCTGGGATTTTAAAATAACTACTTATTGTACAATAATGAGGTTTACAGAGATTAGCAGGTATAACCGAAGAAAACTAGTAAGAGCACAGCAGAAGTACTGAGAACAAATCGAGTTCATCACTGAAAACTTCCATATTTTTTTTATAAACTTATTTTTATTTATATTATTTATTTTTGGCTGCGTTGGGTCTTTGTTGCTGCACACGGGCTTCCTCTAGTTGTGGCGAGCGGGGGCTACTCTTTGTTGTGGTGCGCGCTTCTCATTGCAATGGCTTCTCTTGTTGCGGAGCACGGGCTCTAGGTGCGTGGGCTTCAGTAGTTGTGGCACACAGGCTCAGTAGTTGTGCCCCTTGGGCTCTAGAGCGCAGGCTCAGTAGTTGTGACACATGGGCTTAGTTGCTCCGCGGCATGTGGGATGTTCCCGGACCAGGGCTCGAACCTGTGTCCCCTGCATTGGCAGGCAGATTCTTAACCACTGCACCACTAGGGAAGTCCCAGAAAACTTCCACATTTATGCCTTAAAGTACTACCTTAAAAATTCTAGGAAACACAAAAATAAAGAAGTACACATTCCACTGGCCAAGAGTGATGACATCAACACACATCATTTAGCCTCTGGAAAGCTCCACTGTACACTGGTGACAGAATGAGAGTGAAATAGGCAAATACTGCATTAATGTTACAATGAAAATTATTTTGACTTTGTATAGCACCAAACAGGTCTTAGGGACCCCAAGGGTCCCCAGACTACACTTTGAGAACCAAGTTCAATATTGTGCTACCAAAATTAACAAGTGCCTCCCCAGATCTCTCCCAAGACAGGATCTAGAGTTATGGCATTCCTGATTGGTCAGAGGAAACAGCCTAGAACTAGCTTAGACCCTGTCACCAGGGAAACTGGGATGCCATCCCTAATAAGTTGTCAAGTTGCCAAGCCTGGATTTACTGAGGAACGTGGCTCCAGAGACACAAAAATAAAATGCTTTCTAAAGCAGTGAGTCCTTAACTTTACAGAAATCAGAGGAATAGGAGAAAGAAAGGACTGGGTGGTTCTGGGATTTTATACATGAAGGCGATCTCAGACTAGCAAAATTCCTCTCCTGAGCCATGCCACAGAAGAGGCATACAGGGCTTCCCTGATGGCACAGTGGTTAAGAATCCGCCTGTCAATGTAGGGGACACAGGTTTGAGCCCTGGTCCGGGAAGATCCCACACGCCACGGAGCAACTAAGCCCGTGTGCCACAACTACTGAGCCTGTGCTCTAGAGCCCGCAAGCCACAACTACTGGGCCCGCGTGCCTAGAGCCCATGCTCCGCAGCAAGAGAAGCCACCACAATGAGAAGCCCGCCCACTGCAACAAAGAGTAGCCCCCACTCGACGCAATTAAAGAAAGCCCGCGCGCATCAACGAAGACCCAATGCAGCCAAAAATCAATCAATAAATAAATAATTTTAGAAGTTCCCTTAAAAAAAAAAAAAAAAAGAGGCACACAGGCATACAAACAGGTAAGGCAGTGGTACATGGAGATGAAAACCCAAGATGGACAGTGAAAAGGAAGGAACAGAGTTCAAAGAAACCAAACAGAAAAAAAAAAGGAAGTGAGACACAAGTCAGCAGAGGGGTCAAAAGGAAGAGGAAAATACACTGACAGAAACATTCCCTGATGAGCTCTGCGGCGACACTGTTACCTTTCTCCCTGGCCACAGTGGCAGTGTGAAAAAAACTGAGCAACTTACTTGCTGTTCTGATAAGGCATTCAGGCTCTAGAAGTGGCAAGCAAGGAACATCAACAGGAACCAACTGAGACCAAAATCTCGGCCCAAGATTCAAAGTCCACAAATCCACAGGAGCCGCTGAGAAATGACGGTCACCCTCCCTCCCAGGCCTCACAAAGGGGAGGCTTTCTTTTCACTTCAGAAAAGCCAACAAAGGTAACAAGAACCTGCCCTGAAGGCCCCTCTGCTAGTGAAAAAGGAACCTAAAATCAGCTGCTAAGTTCCCATGTGGTCTTTAAGAGAAACAGGGAGCTTTCTCCTGTTGCCAAAGGGTAAATACTGCACGTGAATAAAGGAACACAATGAAAGAAATCCTGGCACTAGGTGGGGCCTCCTCTAACACCCGGATCCCAACAGCTCAGAAAAGCCCATGCTCCAGTAACTTTGGATTTGGCCTTCCAGCCAATGAAGAGACTGCACATCCACCACCAACACCACCACCATTCACACCACAGAAATAATGGGCAGGCAGAGGGTGGTGTGTTTTTTTTCCCCTTTAATCAATAAAGTTGCCTAATATTGATATCTTGTAAATAAACGAAGTATTTTTTAAAAAGTGCTTTCAAAAGTACATAAACCTCTCCAACAGCATCCTATTTTCTTTCAGATATCTGATTAAAAAAGAAAGCTAAAATAAACAAACAAATTAAAAAACCCAGAAATGCTAGGAAAAGCACCTATGGAACCCCAATGGCTGGAAGAGGCCAAGATTCTTCCAGTCATTACAGAGACATTCCAAACTACGTCCCTTATACTGACCTGGAGTTGTGTGGCGCTCAGAGAAAATTTACTAAGTTGCTCAACTGAAACAACGATGACGATAATTATTACGTCCTGCCAGCACTAATGTAAGCTCTTTATATTCATTAACCCTTTTAATGCTCACAACAACTATATCTGTAAGATAGGTATTATTATTACTCCTTTTTCTTTACAGGCCTAGAGGGATAAAATAAGCCCAAGGTCACAGTAGGGGCTGACCCAAGATTCCAATACAAGGACTCTAGCTGCAGAGCCTGCTCTGACCACAGTGACACCATTTATTGGAAGTCCGAAAGTGCTGGGACCTCCTTTCAACACTGCCATAAGCTCGACTCAATCAGAATGCTATGCTAGACCAAGAGGGCCTAAGGGACCCCACTTCCTGTGACTGGAGAACCAGTAATTCAAACTCTTTTGGGCAAAAACAAAGCAAGAAGCCAAAAATGCTGCCAATGCTATGCGCAAAGGCAGTCAAAAGATGGCCATCTGTGGAGAGGAGGTGAGGAAGTGATGGGGTAAGGGAAAACCAGCAGACACTCGGGTCTAAAGAAGGTGAAGGAAAAAGGGGGCCACCCTGCGTATAGGATATGAGTAACCAAAACAAAACCTTCAGTAAAATGGTCCTCAGGAGAAGCAATGAGTAAACCATTGTAGCAGCAACAAGGACATAAGCTAGAGCTCTGCCTGCAGGTAGCTGCACTCATTAATCACCAAGCTTTTGGACTTGGGAGCTTTCTGCTTAGTGGGAGACTGAGAAAACAATCCGGCTACGTCAGCAGCACCTGCAGTCCAGTCGCAGAGGGCTCAGAATCCTGCTCTGTCCCCCCCCCCCCACCGAGAAAGATTCCCTGCTGTGTTCAGGAAGTGCCAGTACGTGGTGACTGAAGGCTCCCACCTTCCCTACAGGCACCTTGATCAGGGACACTCAAACTGTTCCCCATGGCTGAAGTACCTGTTGAACTGCCAAAGATCAAAAACTATTCTCTCTCCTTTTTTCTTCTCCAGCGGGCCTGGACAGCCAGCGGGCCTGGACAGACAGTACCTATGTACCGATCCAAAAGGTCTGGGGTCTGGTTGGATTTAGCAGCCAGATCACGACAGCCAGGAGTCAGGAGTCCCGACTCCCTTCCAGGTCCACACGTGGGGAGCCAAGCACAGACCTCCTGGCCAGGCGAAGGGCCTTTTGCCAAGCTGTGAACTGCAAAGAAAAGGAGCTCTATCTTAGAGCTTCCAGTGCAAGGTGTGTAAGACCAAGTTGCTTTGAGTAGCATGAGGTGTGGAGAAAGCCCACTCACTGGAGAGGCCCAGCTCAGAGACCCATTCAGAATTAGGGGGGAAGGTGGTTGTTTACAGACCTCCTCCAAACTCATGCCTCAATGAGCAGAGCCCCAGAGGAGGCAGATCTCTGTATTGCCAATTTCCCAAAGAGCACAGAGGAAAAGAGGCCGAGGCGGCTCAAAACTAGCTTGACTGGTTCTACAGAGAAGCCGCTGGTCTGCTCCGCCTTCCTTATGTTAAAAAGAAAAAGGTGGCTTGGAGCCAGTCGTTGAATCCCCCTTCCCCCTCCCCCACTTCACTGTCCCACAGGATCCACCTAGCCACCAAGACCAGTGTCCATCTCACCCTCCCTCCTCCTTGTGATACTATGACTTCATAAGCCTAAAGTCTATCATTTGCTGCACAAGAGGAAATATATTTGGTTTTTGCCCTTTTCCAATGAGAAGGAATAAATGAAGGTAAGGGGGAATGAGTGCCAACCCAAAGACGGACATCTGTGTTAAGAACTCCCCACAGGGACCAAAAAAACTTCAAACACTCTAGACAAAACGGACATTCAGATGAAGGGATCTAGCCTATTTATACCCGGCAAAGGAGAAGCAGGTCGAGTGGGCCAGAGAAGGCCCTGGGACCCCTCCTCCTCTGAGAGAGAACTGGAAGCCAAGGGGGCCAGATGTTCTCTTGGTGCCTTTTCAGAACCAGATGTACCATCTCAAAGTCTAAGAAACAGCAAAGACATTCAATAGTCCGCACTAAAGGGGCTGTGGCGGGGTAGTGACGCTCTGCTCCGAGCGCTAGAACTTTCAGAGTTAACATGGCGATAGACAGCCTCTTCCCATGCCACAAGTGGGAAATGGGTGTTTCCTCCCCCACAAGGTTTGTAAAGCCTTACTCTTCCCTTTGCTGAGACAGAAGGGGAAAATGCATAGATAACACTTCAGTGACTCATACTTGATGAAGGCTGGGAGAGAGCCTGGAGAATCCAAGCTTCAGGTGCAAAATGTACAAATACTGGAATCTACCATCAAGAAAAGGAAACCCAGCCACCTATTTGGTTTGTCACTTTGGTGAACTTCCGCTGAAGGAGGAAGGGCCAGGTTTAAACTCCATCCACCCTTTCCATAGCCCTCTCAATTTTTGCTTTGACGCAGGAAAGTGGCGAATGTGGCAGCGTCACCATGGCTAAGAGGGAACCAAACCCTTTCCACGTCTCCTCCCAAAGCAGAGGCCTAGTGGTCAGTCTACAGCTTAACCCAGCGCAAGGAGCTGGGGCTGGACCTGGTTACTGCAGGAAAGCCTCATCAGGCAGCCTCAGGGAAGGAAGGATGACCACCCTCCTTGCCCTTTCCATCTGCTGAGGTTACTTCATCCCAATCCATTAATGAGCTTCAAAGTGCTGCTGGGGGGAGTCCATTTAGCAGAGACGCTATCTTGGGGCCAAGGGTGGTGCCCAGCCCCCACCTCGCTTGTCGATAATGGGCCACAAGGTCCAACGCTTAGCTGCACTCTAGGCATAAAATATTCATTTAAGTCGACACAGTACATATGAGGAAAGTCATGGAAGCTCCTGGGAGAAGAGGAATGCCAGCCAGGTGGCTAAGTGCTCAATGGGAAAGAGTTCATGAAGGCATGGGTTAGTCCTGGTCAAACGCCCACTGAGAATTAGGCTGTTCTGTCCAAAGGGGAAGCAGTCTAGTCTGAGATGTTTTTGACTCCCAAGAGCTCTAACCATGCAAGCCTCTCAGAAAACAAATTCTCAGTCTTTTCCTGCCTCACAGGCATCAACTCTGTTTAAGACATTTATGCTGAAGAAAACTCAAGCCCCATCTTTGGTCGCCATCCGAAAGATTCAGTTATCCCCTTGCAAACTTGATTTTAATCTGAAGCAGGTCGAATTTCAATGACTGCCTTGTATCCATCTGTTTAGCTACTTCCCAAAGTCCACAGACTAGAGAGAAATCGTTACAATTTACTAGGTAGCTACCTTTACCAGGTTCAAAGGTTGTAGTATGGCAACTCTATGAACTCCAGCGGCTCCTAGAGCCCTTGGTCTAACAGTACCTCTTCCCTGTTTCGAGGGTGAAGCAGAAAGTAAGACTATATGGTCTGACATTCACCCACACCCCTGACTAGAAGGCAGCACCACCAAGGAGCCCCTGGCCAGGGTCAAAGGGCAGGGGTCGGAGTCAGCACCCAGAGCATGGGGCTTGCTGCACAGCCTGCAGGACAGGGAGTGAAAGGAGAGCGAACCGAGCTCTCTACAAGACAACACTAAAACCAGATTACTCAGTGAAACATTCAGCCAGAATCAACACTGGGATCCAAGGGATATGTGTGTTTGGAGTGGCTCAGTTGTTCTGTACGGGATTCTAAAAGTTAGATTTGCTCTCTCACCCACACTTCCAAACTCCTCTTCCCAGAATCATCTGAGAGAAGAAACAATGCCACTCACTCCCTGGAAGGACAACAGCAGCCCCCTCCCTGGCCCACTGCAGCAGAGGCAGAGGCGGGTGGGCAGTGAAAGCCTCTTGCTTTCTCTCAGGTGCTTTCTCTCAGGAGCCCTCTCTTGTGGTTCCTGAGGCCCAGAGGTGGGGCAGGTATGAAGCCAATGTAGGCCCTCTACCAGGTGTTACAGGAAGCTTTCGCCAGCGGCAGGTGGACTCTGCGAGTTGGACCCCTCTCCACTTGCCTATTACTGCTGCTGCTGGCTGGAAGACAAACAGTCATCTTGCTGATTGCTTTCACCACTGCCAAGCCTCCAGGCCAACAGAGCCATTTGGAAAAGTGAACAGAAAGCTCAGCTCTCAGATTAAGAATGCCCAAAACTACCAGCCCCAGGTCACAACCCTCTTTCTGCAAAAGGAAGAGTCTATGACTGTGAAAAAGCACATCTGCAATCAGGTGTCACAAAAATCACAATAAAGACAGGGCTTAACTTTCTTTTTATCTCCTACTTTCACTGTTAGAAGCAGAGTCGACAGCAAACAGGCAATCTCTCTGCAACACTAGGTTTATTTTTATGCTTCAACATTTTGTGTGTGTGTATGTCTGTTTAATTCAGATGGGATCAAAGAGCTCCTAGAAACAGCTTCTCATCAGCCACACGTTTTAAAGAAAGGGGGAGAGAAAGAGCAAGAGATTGGAGCTCGAAGACAACCAACAGAGTTTGTTTACCTATTTTCTTGTGAAACCAATTAAAATAATTTAAATCTAAATAAGATAATAGAGGAACTTTGTTATTTTTATTTTAGTATTATTATTTTTTTTGCGGTACGCGGGCCTCTCACTGTTGTGGCCTCTCCCACTGCGGAGCGCAGGCTCCGGACGCGCAGGCTCAGCGCCCATAGCTCACGGGCCCAGCCGCTCCGCAGCATGTGGGATCTGCCCGGACCAGGGCACAAACCCGCGTCCCCTGCATCGGCAGGTGGACTCTCAACCACTGCGCCACCAGGGAAGCCCAGATAATAGAGGGCCTTTGGGGGAAAGAAATCAAACCAACCAAATCCCTTGCTTTTTATTTCACAACATTAAGGCTTATGCAATGACCATTTTAGCTAGAATCGCAACAGGACCAAGAAGAGCTTTCTGGTCTCACCTGGTGGCATGATCTAGCCCAAAGGAGACCAGTGCTTCAGGCCTCTCTAGCCGTATGACCAGAGGAGGTGTTACTTGTCTTTTTTCTTGTTTTAAAAAATACTGCATCTGCCCGTTATGTTTTTCGAAATCCACGCTTTTACTGGAATGAGACTTAATATCAAGTCAACGGTGCGGCTACCCTGAGAATGACAGAAGAACCAATGAAGCGGCTCAGGGGAACCTGAATCCATGGAGTGGAAACAGGATGAGTAATTCATAATTTGGAACAGGGTGACAATGTATGCAGCCAGTGCTCTGGACAAAGTTATCAGGAGCAGCTTACGTTCCCAAATGGTTCACAGAGTTCTGCTATCACAAAATCAGTAGGCGTGCACCGGGCTCCTACTATGCGCTCAGCATTATGTGAGGCTTGTAGGGAAGAGAGGAAATCAAATGCACACATCACAAGAAAAAGACCAAGGCAAGAATACATTTACATGGAGTAAAGAGCACAAAGAAACCACATTGAGGCGCTCTGTTACTCTACTTTGCTGAATACAATGCCCCCCACAGCCTTGCTGAGAGAGTAGGCACTCCACCGCCACTCCCCAGATGCCTGAGGGTGCCAGTCAGTCACTTGGCCTCCTCCTACCAGCTCAGAATCAACAGCCTGGGAAAGTCCTCTGGTTAAGCAGGGTTTACCTGCTAAATAAAGGCTGTGATAGGAAAAGGAATGGAATAGGCAACCTCAAGAGGGCCTTGAGAAAGTGGTTCCCAGTAAGGAGAGAAACAGCTGGCACTGGAGGGAAAGACGGTGAGATACAGACCATGCTCCAGTTTCCAAACACCTCAGTCCCATACAGAACCAGCTGCCAAACCCGCTGATGAAACGGAAATCAACCATCACTCCCTCTCAACCCATTTCAACCCCAGAAGCAAGCAGTCCATCCATCAGTAATGAAAGGGTCAACCACTGCAGAAAAACTTATCCAGAACTCCTCTTGAGTTCCTGACTGCCCAGATGACAGAGAGTGAGGGGGTAACAAAAGAGAAAAACATCAGAGAAATGAAAAGAGGGTGGATTCTTCAGAGAAAGGTGTTAATATGCAAGAGAATATAACAACAGTTCTATTGCACTAAGGAGAAAGAAGGAAACAAGATGAAAACATAAATAATGTAGTGAGGGAGAAGGATGCAAAAAGCACTTCAAGCCCCACAGGAGAAGAGCTCTTTTTTCAGGTCAAGTTTTTTTGGCCTAGTAAAGTTCTCCACCAAGTTTTTTTGGCCTAGTAAAGTTCTCCACCAAGGTATGACAGGCAGGAGACTCTCCACAGAGCAGGCAGCAAGGGACACTAGAGATGGTGAAAGAAAGGGGAGGGGTGGAAAGTGGACGCCTCTCGGCTAAGAGGTGAGATGACACAGAAAAGGCTAAGGCTTGGGTGACAGATGACAGCAGTGATTGCCAGGATGAGGGGGAAGTGTGTAGCTCAAGAAACTAGCGTGCAAACTTCCGGGCCCGGGGGGTTACAAAGACTAGCCAATCACAAGGGGATGGATAGGGGCATATACGGGAAAAATAAACATGAAGTGAAGAAGGCAGGAAACTAATATGGAGATTAAAGGCAATCCTAATTAAGAAGCATAGTAAGTAAGATGGGGTGAGGGCAGAGAAACCAGAAGGCAACAAGCAAGGGGGAAGAAACTATGTAAAGTGACAGATCCAGGAGTGAAGAAACAAGAAAGCCTCACGGTTTGTGTTGCGGTGTAAGAGGACAGAAAGGCAAGGCCGGGGATGTGGCAAGGCCGGGGAAAGGACCGAGCAACAGGTTGTGTAAATGAAGTGGGGCTGAAATAGTGGCTGTCTTTCCCTCGGTAGGAAGAGCCCAGGGAGAAGGCTGGTACAGCACTCACAGTGAGAAACAGGAGGCCAAGACTCAAAAACACAAACCCCAGAGGAAGAGAACGTGAGGGATCCAAAGACTCTGAAGGGAGTGAAGACTGGAACCCCAAAGACAACCTGTGGGAAAACTATGCGCATGACAGCTGTACGGGAAAACACGGAAGCGACAAATGCCAGCGCGAGGCACCAGGGAGCTCCTGGAGAAGAGAAGGGAAAGTGATGAGCAAAGAGTAGGCGAAAGATTTGGAAAGGTGATGAGGGTGGAGCTGGTGGGTTGCAAGCAAGAGGGAGAGCACAATCTGGAAAATGCAAGAGGCAGGGTAGAAAGCCGGGGAACTGGAAGGGGATAGGCATCGAGAACACACTCCGGGGCAAGGACCCTGAGGGTGAAAGCTGGGACTGGGAGAACCGGTGCGGGCGGAGGGGAAGCGAGGCTGGAGGGATGGAAGAGGAGGTGGACAACGACCTGGGGCAAATCGCAGGGTGCCAGTCGAGGAACAGGAGGGTGGCTGCTTTAAGCGTGGGTGGAGGAAGACCAGAAAGGCCCCCGAGAGAAAAAGGGAAGAGAAGAGGAAGCTGGGGAGGTAACACGGAAGAGCGCAGGAGGGCGGTGAGGGGAGAAGGCGGGGGGGTCGGCAGAAAGACAAGTGTACAGCTTGGAGTCTGGACGAGGTGGGTCCCAGGAGAGGACTCGGAAGGGAGATGTACGGGGCCAGGAGCCCGATGACAGGGCAGCCGAGGCTTACAGGATGGCAGCAGGGGCACGAGGGGAGCTGAGGAGGGAGGAGGCTCTGCAAGGTGCAGGGGCCCAGCCAGAGAATTCGGGGAGCCCTTAGGGCTCCTTACCTGCTCGGTGTCCCTCTCGTTCAGCGTGGGTAGGGGGGTCCGGGCGCTGGACATGGCGCCGGTATCTCAGGGGAGGGAACCGAGAAGCTCGGAGGAAGGGAGGGAAGGGAAGGCGCGGAGCCCGGCCGGGCGGGGCTTCTCACAGCAGGGGCACCCGCCGCATGGGCCCCGGCCGGGGGTGCGGGGAGGCCGGACTGCCGCTCACGCCAGCCCGGGGATGCGCCGCTCGGGCTAGGCCGCGCCGGCTCCGAGCGGCTCCGGACCGCACCCCCCCGACCCCCGGCTGGGCTGTGCCGCCTTTCGGCCGGGCCGCGCCGCTCCGCCTACTCTCTGCCGCCGCAGCCGGCCGCCTGCCTCGCTCCTCCCCTGCCCTCAGCGGCACTGCTCCGCGCCCGGCACACAGGCAGCCGCCGCCGGACCTGCTGCTCCCAACATGGCCGCCACCACCGCCGGCCCTCGGCTCTTTCCGCCGGCAGCAGCCGGAAACACCCGAAGCGGCTAGAAACGGGAGGGGGGCGCGCCTTCTCCTCCCGGCCACGGACTACTGGTGAATTCCGGAAACACCCGAAGAAGGTAATCCCGGGGACGCGCGCGCCTCCTCGATTCCGAAGACCAAGCTTCGGCTCTGTTTGCGGAAATCCACGAAGGGACTCCGGGTACTCCAGCCACGCCCACAGGCCTTTCCCCGCCCACTTCCAACTGGCTCTCGGCAGTTTCCGGAAACACCCGAAGCCGCCCCGCTTGCCTTGAGCCGGCCCCGCCCGCCTCCCGCCCCGCCGACCGCCGGCGGTCGTCGGCCATTTCCGGCAACACCCGAGGCCGGGCGAGCCTCGGGTCATTCCCTCGGGTGGTACCCAAAGTCTGACTCTTCGTTTCTTTCCGTCAGTTTTCGGGTATTTTCAAATCTTCAACAGGGAGCGTGGATCACGTGTGCGTATTACCATTTGACTAAATAGAAAATAAGGCTGTTAGCCATCCCTGCTGTTGGCATCCTTTGGTTCTAAGGCAACTTCCTGTCTGTGTGTCCTTTCGTCTCTCAGCTAGCTCATTAAATACATCTTGTTTATCATCCAGCCTGTCTATCAACATGTGTGTCACCTGTCAGATGCAGCGTTAGTCTATTACCTGTCTACCTACCGTTCATCACCTGCTGTCATCTATCTTGGCTTCTATTTATCTATCCATGCACCCCACATCTAGTCCACAGGGCTCCTCAAGGTACCAGGCAAGCACCAGGTAAACGTCCTTGGCTCCCAGCTGCCGGACCTGCACGGATACCCCAGCCCTGCATTCCACCTCCAGCTGTGTGTAGTGAAAATGCTGTGTGATCTTGGAAAAATCACATAACATCTCTGTTTAGACTCCTCAACGCTCCTATATTGACAGAATCCATGCCTTTGTTCCAGTGATGACATTCTAAGTAACAACTTTGAATTGTTACCTTTCTTTTCTTTCAGAAAAAGTCTTTTGCTTGTTCAAAATAGCACAAAACGGCATTGCACTATGGCAATGAGTCTCACCAGTTCCCTTTTAACTACCCCTGTGAGGTAGAGCAGGAGAGACATTATCTTAATTCACATTTTAGTTATCGCTTCTAAGACAAGGAACTCATGGGAAAGAAAAGAGAAACTGGTTGAAAATGAGGATTCCTCAGGATGGCACAAAGAATGGACACTTAGAGAGGTTCCTTTTCTTCTCTGGCCTCAGTTTCCCCATCAATAAATTGAGGTCACTAGATTCATGAGCTCTGAGGTCCCTCTCATCTCTGGAGAGCCCCTGACTTTAACAGGAAGTCCATGTGGCAACCTGAGTTCACTCTTCACTTCCTCCTAGACTGTCTCACCAGGGAGGGGCAGTAGGCTGACTGGTCTGATTCCTCGGGCTCTAAGCTGCCCCCACCCATTGTATCCTGGACATGTTGAAAAAACACCACTCCCAAACCTACCCTAAGTTCAACAGCAGATAAGGTAGGCAGAAGCCAGAGTCCCCACAAGAGCCAGAGACCAAGCTCAAGTAACAAGTTCCCAAAGGTACAGGAGGAGAGAGGCCCAAGGGCTTGTGGGTTGGACCTCTGACACTTGACTTCCAACTCCGGCTACAGCTTATTGAGCAGAGCCCTTGGCTAAGTCAACCAGAGAAATAGGCAGCCAGACAGAAGCAATGAGAGGATGGTATGAACATACTTCCTAAGGCAACAGGTATGACCTACAGTCCTAGTAAATGCTCGGGACTCCATGACACCTCCTCATGCCCCACCTCAGCTCCATTCAGGCATCCAGCCCTTGAGGAAGAAGTTGGTGAAAGAACACAGAAGGAGGTGAGAGGGAAAAAAGAGGAAGAGGTGAAGCCAGAGGACATTCCCCGACCCCAAATTCATCCGGAAAAATCCATGAGGATGATGTGCCCTCTGGTGGCCAAAGGGAGACTCACTGTTGATTCCTGTGCCCTGTGTAACCTCCAAGGCTTGGGTCCCTGGAATAAGGGAAAAGGGGAGGGGGTTGGAGGAGCAAAGGGAGGTGCACTCAGGGGTCTTCCCTGGCCCCTGTCTAAGCAAACTTGACTAAGCAAACTCTACATCCTCCATGCTTCTACTCACTCAAGTTCTCATCCCTGCACTCTGCCCCTTAGTCCCTGCCTCCATCCTACCTGTTCTCTCCTCTTCCTCACAAAGCTGTCTAACAGGTCTCCCTGCCTAGAGTCCCTCCAACCTGCCCCACCAGCCATGCCAGAATAATCTTCCTAAAGTCCAGCTCCAATTACATCTCTGCCTTGCTAGAAGGCTCTCACCAGCTCCCTTGTGGGTTAGGCAGGCTGATTTCATGGGCCTGTGACCTGTGCAGTCACATAAAAGCCCCATACTTAAGAAGGGCTTTGAGCTTGATTTAATGCTCTACTGTCACCCCTCTTGAAATTTTTACGCAGGGGGCCCTGCATTTTCATTTTGCACTGGGCCCCACAAATTTTGTACCTGGTCCTGGTGGTAGGAAAAGACTTTGGCCTGCATTGAAACCTTTGCACAGTCTGGCCTCAACTTACCTTGTGAATATCCTCTCCAACTAGGTATCACTGGTTGACACCTCCCTGCAATTTGTGCCCTGCCACCAAGCTCTCTCACCTTCACGCTTTTGTTCAGGCTAATCGATTGCCAGTCACCTCCCTCACCTGGAATTCTAGATGTCCTTCAAGATCCAGTTCAAATATCATCTTCTCGGGCTTCCCTAGTGGCGCAGTGGTTGAGAGTCTGCCTGCCGATGCAGGGGACACAGGTTCGTGCCCCGGTCCGGGAAGATCCCACATGCCGCGGAGCGGCTAGGCCCGTGAGCCATGGCCGCTGAGCCTGCGCGTCCGGAGCCTGTGCTCCGCAGCGGGAGAGGCCGCGGCAGTCGGGCCCGCGTACCACAAAAAAAAAAAAAAAAAAATATCATCTTCTCATACCCACCTAGTCCTCTTCAAAGATTAATTATTACCACACATTTACCTCTCTCTAACCTGCAAACTCATTCATTCATAAATCTGTTGAGCATCTACTATGTGCAAGGCACTGTTCTAAGCTCTTCAGATATATCAGTGAACAAAAGATCTCTGCCATTGGGGAACTTGCATCTCGACTGGGGAAAGACAGGCAACAAACATAATACATGATAGTAAATATTAAGTGCCATGGGAAAAAAACTAGTCAGCTAAGGGGGATCAGGATTGCAGAAGTGAGGTGAAGGGATGGAAAACAAGTTGCAGTTTTAGGGTGGTCAGTGCAGGCTTCACTGAGAAGGTGACACTTGAGCAAAGACCTGAAGGAGATGAGGGAGTGAGCTCTGCCGCTGTCTGGGGGAAGAGCATTCTAGGCAGAGGGTGCGGCCAGTACACAGGTCCTGAGGCAGGTGCGGGCCTGGCTGTTTGAGAGTGTGGGGGTAAACAGTAGGGGAAGAGGGCAGAAAGGTGATGTGGAGTCAGGCCTGGTGGGCCGCTGCTTTGGCTTTTTCTTGTAGTGAGGTGGGGAGCCACTGTAGTGACATGACCTGACTGGCTGAGAATAGAGTGAAGGGGCAGGGCAGGGTTTCCTTCTGGAAACCCTGAGGAGGCTTTTATGACAATTCAAGTGAGAGATGACCATGGCTCAGAGCAAGGCAGCAGTGGTGGAAGTAGTGAGAACTGGTCAGATTTGTGATAGATACAGCCGACAGGATTTCTTTCTTTCTTTTTTTAAAAAATCAATTTATTTATTTATTTTTGGCTGCGTTGGGTTTTTGTTGCTGCGCATGGGCTTTCTCTAGCTGCAGCGAGTGGGGGCAACTCTTTGTTGCGGTGTGCGGGCTTCTCACTGTGGTGGCTTCTCTTGCTGCAGAGCACGGGCTCTAGGCACGCGGGCTTCAGTAGTTGCGGCACGCAGACTCAGTAGTTGTGGCTCACGAGCTCTAGAGCGCAGGCTCAGTAGTTGTGGTGCACGGGCTTAGTTGCTCTGTGGCATGTGGGATATTCTCGGTCCAGGGCTCGAACCCGTGTCCCCTGCATTGGTAGGCGGATTCTTATCCATTGTGCCACCAGGGAAGTCCCCGGACAGGATTTCTTTTCTTTTCTTTTTAATATATATATTTATTTATTTATTTTTGGCTGCATTGGGTCTTCCTTGCTTCTTAGGGGCTTTCTCTAGTTGTGGTGAGCGGGGGCTACTCTTCGTTGAGGTGCGCAGCCTTCTCATTGCAGTGGCTTCTCTTGCAGAGCATGGGCTCTAGGCACGCGGGCTTCAGTAGCTGTGGCACACGGGCTCAGTAGTTGTGGCTCGTGGGCTCTAGAGAGCAGGCTCAGTAGTTGTGGAGCATGGGCTTAGTTGCTCTGCGGCATGTGGTATCTTCCCAGACCAGGGCTTGAACCCATGTTCCCTGCATTGGCAGGCGGATTCTTTTTTTTTAAAATAAATTTATTTATTTTATTTATTTACTTTTGGTTGCGTTGGGTCTTCATTGCTGTGCACCGGCTTTCTCTAGTTGTGGCGAGTGGGAACTACTCTTCGTTGTGGCACGTGAGCCTTTCGTTGCAGTGGCTCCTCTTGTTGCAAAGCATGGGCTCTAGGCGCACGGGCTTCAGTAGTTGTGGCACGTGGGCTCAGTAGTTGTGGCTCGCGGGTTTAGTTGCTCTGCAGCATGTGGGATCTTCCCAGACCAGGGCTCGAACCTGTGTCCCCTGCATTGGCAGGCGAATTCTTAGCCACTGCACCACCAGGGAAGTCCCGGCAGGTGGATTCTTAACCACTGTGCCACCAGGGAAGCCCCCGACAGGATTTCTTGATGGATTGGTTTAGGAGTTATGTGAGAGAGAAGAGCTAAGGATAATTCCAAGCTTTCCAACCTGAATAACTGAAAACAAGACAAACACAAAAGTAAAGGCTCTACCACAAGCCCCAGACCAGGTAGAAACCAATGGATAGGACCTGTGGTCCAGGGCAGCCATGTTGCCCACTGGAATCAGGGAAGGCAGCGGTTACAGATCCCCAGCACCAGAGGCACAGGGGCCTTAGGATAGCAGTCCCCTGCATGGATGGGCCAGGAGGGGAAAAGCCAAAGGGAGCCCAAGGTGCTGGATGGAAGACACCTTCATTCTCACCCCTGTGAACCATTGCAACTCTTCTCCATCTTTCTCCTCCCACCCAGTGAAGCCAGAGAGCCTGCTCAGGCAGGCCACCCCGGAGGGGTAAGGAGAGTGGTCCAGAATTGCCCTCTGATCAAGAGTCAGATAACAGGGTGTGGCAAACCCACACATGCCCTCTGACTCACAGAGACCCTCCCATCTCGCTGAGCTTTGCTCTCTCTTGATGTCTCTGAACTCCCATCATGCATTTTATTTATTTATTTTTAAAATTTTATTTATTTTATTTATTTATTTTTGGCTGCATTGGGTCTTTGTTGCTGTGCCCGGGCTTTTCTCTAGTTACGGCGAGCAGGGGCTGCTCTTCGTTGCGGTGCGCGGGCTTCTCATTGCGGTGGCTTCTCTTGTTGCAGACCACGGGCTCTAGGCGTCCGGGCTTCATTTGTGGCTCGCGGGCTCTGGAGCACAGGCTCAGTAGTTGTGGCGCACGGGCTTAGTTGCTCTGCAGCATGTGGGATCTTCCTGGACCAGGGCTCGAATCTGTGTCCCCTGCGTTGGCAGGCGGATTCTTAGCCACTGCGCCACCAGGGAAGCCCCATCATGCACTTTATCGCCATTACCATACACCATATTGAATTTAGGACATTTCAGAGACGTTAGAGTGTGGGCAGATGTGCATCTTAGAACTGATGGACTAGAATATGTTTATTATTCCACCAGGATGTGAGCTACACTAGGACAGGAACTCCCAGGCTCCTTCCCTTTTCTCAGGGCTAACCCACATGGAGAGCTGCATCCTATGTGGATATACTCACACTCACAAGTGGGAGGCATTGTTATTTCCCTCATTTTTCTCAGAAGGAAACTGAAGCATAGAGAAGCCTGGTCCCTTGCCAGTGGGAGTGGGAACAGGGGAATGAACTTTGGGCTTCTCTGCCCACGAGAGGTGGGTTGTGTAGGGTGGTGGGCAAACACACAGACCCTACTGCCAGGCTGCTCCTTAGCAGCTATGTGATCTTAAGTAAGCCTCTTAACGTCTCTCTGCCTTAATTTCCCCATCTGTTAAATGGGGATAATAAAATTACCTACCTCACAGGGCTGATTTGTGAGGCTATAATGAGACGATACATGAAACAGGCCAGGACAGAGCCTGGTGGACAGCCAGCGCTTTGTGTGGGCTGCTGTTATTATTAGGCAGACTAGCCAGCCTCCCTGAGGCTTCTTTTAAGTCTCTCTACTATATCCTCCCCACGTCCCAGAAGCACAGCACTGGATCAGATGTAAGAGTCCATCCTGGCCCCAGCTCTGTCACTAATGGATCATGTGAGCCATTAGGTAACTCCCTCGCCCACTTGGGGCCTCAGGCTTCTTCTTTGCTCTCTGTGTGGTCTTCCGTAATGCTGTCGACCCCCAAGATTCATATGTGGGGGTGTGTCTGCCCCCCAAGATTCATATGTGGAAATCCTAATCCCCCTGAGGTGATGGTATTTGGAGGTGGCGCCTCTGGGAGGTGATTATGTCATGAAGGCAGAGCCCTCATGAATGGGATGAGGACCCTTATAAAAGAGACCCCACAGAGCTCTCCGGCCCCTTCCCCGAGTGAGGACACAGCAAGAAGACAGCTGTCTATGAACCAGGAAGTGGACTTTCACCAGACATTGAATCTGGCGGCACCTTGATCTTGGACTTCTCAGCCTCTAGAGATATGAGGAATAAATTTCTGTTGTTTATAAGCCATGAGTCTATGGTATTTTGTGACGGCAGCCTGGACAGACTAAGATAATCTCCCAAACCCTAAGCCAGTGACAATGTCACTCTTGTCCTTCTTCGCCCATGACTTGGCACTGTGCCTGGGGTGGAGGAGACAGTGTTCCTGCCAGCCTTGCTCATATGTGCCTAGCGCAGCAGGAAAGCCCAGCTGCCCACGGAGGTCACTGTATACCGACTTAGGGGGAAGGGGGGAGGAGGGGAGAGGGGGAGAGGAAGGGGCATCAGGCAGGGAGGCCACCTTCAGTGTCTGTTCTCCTGGTAGGAGGTGCCATTTGGACCAACTCACATTCCCATACTGGGCCACTGTCTACAGGCAGAGTTCTGCCACCTCCATCACTAAGAAGGTTGGGCATTCTGGATGGAAAGCCAGGCTGCCACGTTTGCAGAAGCAACGTCGGTGGGAGGCAAAGGGGAAAGCAGAAGTGGGCGGTTTTTACTGGGGCTCAGAGGGGGATACCCAAAGTGGATGATCTGGGGCCTGTGGGAGCATGGGGACTGGAAGAAGCAGCAAGGAAGGCTTCTTAGAGGAGGTGATGCAGAGTCAGACCCCAAGGATAAGCAAAGGACTGCGAGCCCTGGCAGAAATAGGAGCAGCCCGTGGAGGCATGAAGGAGGCCGCTCTCAAGGAGTTCCCATCTCACAGGGATGGGCCAAGAGCAGCCTCAGACTTGGAGCTGGCAGAGGGGAGTCGGTACCAGCTGGCTGTAACTGGCTTCCTGGAGGATGAGGGGCGGGGGAGGCCGGCCAATGACTCATCAGTGTCTGAGATGATGTCCCCGCGTACCCAAAGCTGCATGGTTGCTCCTGGCTGGCCGGCAGCAGGTGTGTCTGGGGGAACACTCCCACTTTCCCTACCACCTCACCATCCTCCCTAGGGAGGACAGTGCCTGAGGTCCCCAGCCCCAAGGACAGCAGGGACATTTTCTGGCCCTGGCGGTGTCCTTAGTGGTTCCAACAGTGCTGGGCACATAGCAGGCTGTGAATCTCTGGGGAACGAAAGCCACAGGACTTTGGCCCTCCTTGTTCCCTTTGCCCTCAACTCCCTTTCCCTATGTAACTGCATGGCTCTCTCTGTGCTTAAATGTCTCCAGAGGAAGCCCTCTCTAGCCCCCAACTCAAAACTGCATCCCTTGACGAATGAACAGGCAAGGATATCATGGGAATGCAATCAGCCAAGTCCAGAACGGAGGAAATTCTGTCCACAGAACAAGCCACTGTGTTCTTAATAAAAAAGAAAAGAAATAGGGAAAAAGAGGAAAGAAAGGCTGTTACAGGTTGAAAGCCATCAACCAAATGCAGTGTGTGGAATGTACTTAGACCCTGATTCAAAGAAGTCAGTTGTATAAAGATTCATGGCAGAGTTCTGGAGATCGGTTGTACAACAATGTGAATGTACTTACTACTAAACTGGACACTTGAAAATGGTCAATTTCATGTTATGAGTATTTTCCCACAATTAAAAAAAGGTTTTTTTAAAGATATTCATGGACCAACTGGGGCATGTGAACACTGTGTGGATATTAAACGACATTAAGGGATTATTAGTTTTTAAAGTGTGATATATATTTTACTGAAAAGAGTCTGAATTTCCTAGAGATACAAACAGACCTATTTACAGATGAACTGATACAATGTCTGGGATTTGCTTTTAAATAATCCAGAAGAGAAGGAGATGTGGGGAGATAAAGATAAACCAAAATTGGCCATATTTGTTGAAGCTGGGATACATCAGTGTTCACTGTTTCTCTCTCTCTCTCTCTCTCTCTCTCTCTCTCTCTCTCTCTCTCTCTCCCCCTCTTCTTTTGGGTGTGTTTGAAAATGTCCACCATTGGGAATTCCCTGGCAGTACAGTGGTTAGGACTCCGTGTTTCTACTGCCGAGGGCCCGGGGGTTTGATCCCTGGTCGGGGAACTAAGATCTCACAAGTCGCGTAGTGTGGGAAAAAAAAGTCCATGATCAAAAGAGAAAGAAAAGAAAATGAATAGTGCCCTTCCGTCACGCCCAGTACTCTTCCCTGCTGGACACACTGAGAAGCCCCTAGTTTGCCGTCTGCCTCCCCTGGAATGGGGGTGTGGGGAGAGCCGGGGTGCTCTCTCTCTTGTTCACAGCTATATTCAAAACACCTGAACCGTGAATGCCTCTCATCCAGCTGGCAGCTGTGAGCCCGGGTCTGCGTGGCCCCTTGAGCCTGAGCTTTGAACAGCACAGTGATCTTAACCTTGGAGGGCCATGGATTAGTCTCTCTGAGGCCAACTGCTCACCCAGGAAGATGTGGGTGCCATGGTGGGCAAGTGGTTGGGTCAAGGAGAGGGAGTGGAAGGGACAGGGCAGGGTCTGGAAAGGAGAAGCCCTTCCCTCTGCCCTGTCCCCTAGGGCAGCCCGAGCTCATGTGGACATCATTGCACCTGGCACTGCTTTTGTAGCCTCCAAATACCAAGTCCAGCCTGAGCCAGGGTCAGAGGTCGCTGAGGGAGGCCAGGGCCAGCAGGCGGGACCCACCAGGGGCCCAGGAGCCTTTCAGGAGAAAGGCAGGTGAGGGACAGGGCTCCCAACACCCTCAAAACCCTCAGCTTGGTTCCCAGACATCGTCACCTGAGACAGGTGTGATGAGCACCCCTCCACATTGCTGTGAGCCCCTCCAGTGGGTACTGCCAGGCACAGGGCATGATCCCAGCAGGGGCCAGGCCCTGGAGGGCTCTGGAAGTTGGCAAGGCAGGGGCACTGGGCACCACTATCATGCTCCCGAGCAAAGGAGGTGTGACCACTTGTTGTCTCGAACGAGCTTCCTGACTCCCATCTGCGTCCACTCCAGCCCCAACCCCTGAACCCACCGTGGGTCCCGAGACTCTGGAGGGAAGGTGTGCCAGGGTCTTCCTAAAGCACAAACAGGCCATGGCGTGCCGGAGACAACAGCTCTGCAGTCAGACAGACCTGGGCTCAGCCAGGTTCTGCT
The DNA here is from genome assembly GCF_005190385.1 of Monodon monoceros. Classification (NCBI taxonomy): domain Eukaryota; kingdom Metazoa; phylum Chordata; class Mammalia; order Artiodactyla; family Monodontidae; genus Monodon; species Monodon monoceros. The sequence continues at coordinate 99,252,996 of NW_021703784.1, read as the reverse complement.
CCTTTAGCCGCTCTGGGATGGCAGGCAAGGTACCACATGCAGCTCAAGGTGCCTCAGTTTCCTCACCTGTATCATGGGCACAAGGTCGGGTGACCCACAGTGGAGACCAGGGCAGGTGTCCTGTCTGCACACCACAGTTCCCAGCACCGTGGCTGCCCAGGGGCCTTCATCCACGGCTGTGCAAGCTGACCCTGCAGGGTGCTTGTCCCAGCCCCTGCTTCCCCGGGCCTCCTAGATGCAGGGCCTGAGGAGACCTGAGGCTTTGCTGTTGGTGTTAGGGAGGCCAGAAAGGTGGCTCTGTTTCCTTTCTCTTCCTTTCTCGTGGTGTGCTCTGTCCACGGAGTGAGGCTATTTGCTCGAGGGAAGAAAGGGACTGGCCAGGTTCGGTGATATGAAGGCACCTGGTTCCAGGAAGGTGGGAAACAGACACACGGGTGTGCTGCGGAGTCACCTTACCTGTCACACCTGCAAGCAGCAGCCTCCATCCTGCCTTGGGGAGGTCAGCTGGGTGCCCCCTTCCCAAAAGACCCTCCGTGGGGACAGACACAGAGGCTGCAATCCCCTCAGAGACGCTCTCGCACCCCAGCCCCCTGCCTCCTCCACACCTCAGGGGTGTGCAGGACTTCACACCGTGAAGGCAGTCTCATTCCAGCCGCTCTGCAGCCTGGCTGTGTGTGTGAGGAATGGGGTGGGGGGGGCCCTGGAAAGGGAGAGCGGGTTGGAGGAGCCGCGGAGTCCGCACCAGAGCAGTGACGGGACTGGGCGCTGCACGGGGGCCCAGCCGGTGACCCTCCCCCTTTTCCAACCGTGCTCCCCCCTTTCCAACCACGGCCGTACACACTGCAGTTTCTCTTCAAGGAGGGAAGGGGCTGCTTCTTCCCTGGTCTCAGACTGCCTTTGCCCTCAGGGCTGTTACTGGTCTCCAAAAAGAGCTCCCTGACTGGACCCCAAGGAGGGCAGTTGTGAAGGGTGGCAGGTGGCCGCCTTCAGAGCACAAAGGAGTACTGGGGACTAGGGGTGGGGGTACGGCTCAGGGGTCGGGCGGCGGCATCCTCTTCCCCAGCTCCTTCACCTGGTCGTGGCTGGACTCCAGCATCACACCTGGAGAACGTCACCACCATCAGCCACTCGGGTCGCTGATATTTGCAAAGGAGGCTTTCTTGGTGTCACAGGCTCTAGGACTGTGGCTCTGGCCCAGGTGGCGGACCCCAAGCAATCCTTCACCTACGTTCAGAAACTCCCTTCTGCACTCTGGGTGGAGCCACTCCCCGGGCTCCACTCTCTCCACCTCTCCCTGGAAGCCCAGAGATGCCCACAGGCAGCTCCCAGCCACACATGCTCACGGAGTCCCTGGGGTCCTGGCCGAGGCTGGGCAGATCCCTGCCACCCAGGATGTGGGGCTTAAGCCATGGAACAACCACGTCACCAGCAGTCACCATGGCAGCCACCTCATGCAGAGGACCACACTGCAGGGACCGGCCTGCACTGCAAAAACGTCGCATAGGAATACACACCAAGATGTCAGCAGACAAACATTTATTAAGCACCTACTATGCACCAGACCCTATGCAGGGTGCTAGGAAAATGAAGTCAATGCAATCCAGCCCTCGCCCGGAAGGAGCTCACAGTCTAGCGGGCCAAACCTTCAATCATAATTAACAGCCGCGAAGGTGCATTTAGCTTCACAATTGCACAATGAGCTTTTATGTAAGTTCTCCCAACTGTCAACACCCAGCAACACAGCCACATTGTTTTAAAAGCACATTGGCATAAATGTAAACACAGTCACACGATTGAAAGGACGGACAGCGACCACCTGTGACAATTCATAGTCTGTGTTTCAGAGCCAAACTTTCAGCATTACTTATTTCTTCCTATTAGGAAGGATACAAGTTTTGCCAATTTGCAGAAATGGTGGTAGAGATACAGGGTAGTTCTACGGCCCCCTGACATCACGCGCTGGTGCGGCCGCCCTCGACACGAGGGGTCCTGAATCCTTGCCCTCTTCCCCCCACCACACCGCAAATCTTCTGGTCTCCCCTGGAAGAGGGCCCCAGATGTCCCTGGGCTTTCTCCCGAGCTCGTCAGATGGGGAGAAAGGACCACTTCCCATGAGTCAACCACGCTGAGATCACTCACACCTGGTTGAGCCCACGGGTGACACCAGCTCAGACAGGCACACAGCACAGCGCGCTCAAGCCCACACCCTTCCTTATTTAGGGACCAGCTCTCTGGTCAGTCTCAAAACCTGATGGGGTTGGTGTCACACAGGAACAACTGCCCTGTGAGCCCTGCCTCTGCCCCGCCCCTCCCCGGCCGCACGGGATCCACCAGCAGTCCAGGTGCAGAGGGTGGATGGCCCTATTTATCCCACTCACCCCCGGATTCTGAACGGGACAGTGAAGTTTGGGATCTGAGAGCCCTCTGTGCCTCTCTTGAGAGCCCCCTTCACCAAAGAGGAAAAACACAACCCTACACAGATTTGGTTGGTGACGGTTAATTTAGGAGGATAAGGGGTTAGGAATCTGGTGAAGAGATCCAAGTGGACCCACCTCCGGGTCTGGGGAACAGGAAAACCAGCCAAAGGCTTGGTGTAATTAAGCCGAGGAGAGGGCAGGCAGACCATGAGGCTGAGCGTTCAGCGCTGAAAGGTTGGGGGCATTCAGGACCCCACCGCCTGCCTTCCTTTCCTGGGGCAGGGGGAGGGGAGGCTTCTCTTCCCCTGCACACTGGGCACAGCCAGGGCACTTTGTAAAGGTCATGTTAAGTCTCAGCTCCTCCCCTGGGCCCCCCAGTGTGGCCTGTCTTGGACAGACAGAGGCTTACCAAGTGAGTCAGAAGGTACATGTTAAAGGTGTTTCTGACCCCATTTGGAGGGCACGGGTAAGGGGAGGGGGCGAGGTGCCCTGCTAACTGACTCGGCCTCGGTCTGCTGGCCCAACAAAGCCTGCCCTGACCCTGTTCCAGCCTCTGGGGCAGCAGCTTTCTGGCTCACACCCAGGACCACCTCTTAGCCCTCCTCAAGGTCGCTCCAGGAGGCCGGATATCCCGCTAGCAAACCCCTTCCCCCAATGACGGCCCAGACGGAACTCTCTTAATAAAAAAAAATAATTTATTGTCAACAAAGGAGATATATACAACAGGAAAAGGGGTGAAGAGGAGAGTGTGAGTGACGGAGCCCCCAGGTAGGCTACTTCAGCCACCTGCAGGGATGGAGCAGGAAGAAGAGGTAATGGAGGCCTCCTGGTTTAGGAGCCGAAACGGGTGGGGGAGGAGAGGCGTCCCCCGAGGTAGTGGGACTCAGTTCAACACCGTCACGACCACCTCTTGCGTAAGGCACTGTGCCAAGGGAGAATGGTGGGGGGCTGAGAAGGTGGGAGGAGGTCAGGGGGACAGAGAGGTCTGGGTCAGCAAAAGGATCGGGTGGGTGTTCTCCAAAGGCCCAATGCCCTACCGCACGACAGCCCTCGGCACCCCCGTCCCCCTCAGGGCCTGGCCTCACGCCTCACTCAGGGAGACATTTTCCAGCGTCCCCGAGTCATAGCGGATGCTGCCCACCTTCCTCTCCTCCATCCTGCCTTGGCACCTGGTTTTACTCTCTCCATCAGGTGGCCGAGCTGGGCAGCTCTGAGTGATAAGCCGAAGGGTGACAATGCCTCCTCTCCCCGCCCTGAAAAGCAAGAACCTACAGGCCACTCCCTGCCTCTGGCTGCCCCCCGACAGTGGTGCTGGATTCCGACAGAACCGCGGGCCATTCTGGGCTGTCACCTGCTCCCACACCCTTGGTGCCCTGGGGATGCTTGGACCAGTCTTGCAGGAGGCTGACTGCCGGGGGCTCCTCCAGCCGCACGCGGATAACCTGGAGATCCAGCGTCCCGCGAAGCCCCGGAGGGGGAGCTGGGCAAGGATGGGAGCAGAGAGAGAGTCAGGGCCCTCCAGACAACGCACCTTGAGGATGTCCCCCGAGGGTCTCTGTAAACCACACCCCCATTTCCTGGCCTTCAATTCCATAGCCCAGGACCTGTGGTCTGAGGAGAAGCCTGGGGACAGTGGGAAGCTGTGCTCCTAGATCATCCAAGGACCAGCACCAACCGCAAGGGCATCGCGCCTCCGCAGGCATCAGCGCAGGCCCTCCGCAGCCTTCCTCCCTCATGTATTCTGGCACACGGACGCTTAGTGCTGTACCCCGCCCCCCTCAACTACCTTCAGCTGACTCCGCTTCATCTAGGACGCCTGATGGGTTCTGCCTTGTGTGGGCAGAGGTGGTGGGTGGGGAACACCCCAAAGCAGAAAAAGACATGACTGTGCCCACAAAGGAGCAACCAGGTGAATATGCAGGGCGGAGGAGAGAGCACTGGACAGACAGTCCTGGGTTAACACTCAGCTCTGCTCTGGAACCTCAACCAGGCTCTTCATCTCCCGAGTCAATACCTACCACGCAGGGGTCAGATGTCCAACTTAGCAGCGTGGAGGAGCTACTCACAATGGACAAAACCAGGCCTTAAGACAGGGGAACATGAACTGCTGACAGCCGCTGTTCAGGTACCAAAATGTCCGGTTTGGCACGGGCACGCGCAAAAGTTACATCAAAAAACAAAGCCAGAAAACGGTGACTGTAACTGTTGCGGTGTCTGTATTATTTGCGGTTTTCTTCTGCACTGTTTCTAGAGACCCAATGATTTAAAATCTGGCAGAGAAAACAGGTACAATTTTGCTGTACTGTTTGCCGGGATTTAAAATGACTCAATGGCTGCCACTGGGTCGTGCGACTGAACAAGTTCTGCTTTGTAGTCACATGAGCTGGTTTGTCTCCCTGACAAACTCTAAGCTCCTCGAGGGCAAGCGGAGCCTACTCACTGGCTCCTTAATTCAACAATAACGTCCTGGGCAACTATACTGTACCCAACACTAGTCCAGTTGCTGGGGGTTCCCCAGAACATGGAGCAGGCCAAGCGGCCTTCCTGGAACTTACATTCCAGTGGTGAGAGCCAATAAACAGGATGAACAAAGCAAGAATGCAATGTGATATATACAGACAGAAGCAAAGTAAAGTACACCAGGGAAGGGGACGGGGTAGCAGGGAGGGCCTCACAGAGCTGATGCGTGAGCAAAACATACAGGAAGCGAGGAGTCAGCGGCGTGTCTAGCTGGGGAACAGCATTCCTGACGGGAGGAAGAGCAAATGCAGATGCCCTGGTGGGCAGAAGAGGTGAAGATCCTGGTTTGAGGACCACTGGTCTCCACGAGGACTGTGACTTCTATCTGAAGTGCGACAGTGACGGTGCTGGAGAGCTCTGAGCAGAGCAGTGCCAGGATCCCACTTGTGTTTCAACAGGGGCTCTGGCTGCTGTATGAGACCGACCACAGAGGGCAAAGCTCAGAAGCTAGGAGACAAGTTCAAAGGTTGTTAAGGAAGCTTGGATGAAAGTAGCAGCAGTAGGCGTAGTGACGGGGGGTCAGTTCTGAGCATCCTGGAGGTGGGGCTAACAGGATTTGCCGATGGACGGATGCGGGGTCTGAGAGAGACAGAAGATGATGACTCCGAGGGTTTGGTCCAAGCAAACTGAAGAATGGGGCTGCCAGCTTCCTGGGTAAGGGAAGACTGGGGGCGAATAGAGTGGCTGGAGGTGAGGGGAGGAGACTGGGGGTTCCGTTCAGAAACGCCGTCAGAAACTCCGGGCTTGGGGGATCTTTTAGGCAACCAATCAGACACGTCATACGGGTAAGAGAGAGGCTGGAACCGAAGGGAGAGGTCTGGGGTGGAGGAGAGAGGCGGGACTGTGAGCACAGGAACTGTCCTTCAAGCTGTGAGCCTGGACGGGATCACCCAGAGCGTTGAGCGCAGACCCTGGCCCACGGTTGGGTCATTCATTCATCCACCAAATACAGAAGCAGCACCTATTCTGTGCTGGGCACTGGGGACATCACAGTAAATGAAACAGGCAAACATCCTGACCCAAAGGAACATATGTTCCAGAAATGGGAAGAAAAACAACCATAGGATCCCACTTGGGGAGCTAGGAAAGAACAAGCAAGAGGCAGGTGCAACCCAGGCATGCTGCTGCCCGAGAGGCCAAGGGCAGAAAGGGTCTCCAGGAAGGAGGGAAGGAGGGAAGGAGGGAGGGGTTCCTTGTTTTTGCCCGGTCAGGAAAGATAAGGACTGAGAACTGACCACCAGATCTAACTTTATGGAAGTCAATGGCAATGTTGCCAAAAGAGCCATTTTAGTGTAGGGTGGTGAGCATGCGTTTGACTCAAGTGGCTTCTAAAGACAGCCTGGAGACAGTATGGAAGAGCTCTCCAGCTTTGCTGAAAAGGCTCGGGGATAAATGGGACAGTGGCTACGATGGGATGAGGGGTCAAGAAGGGAGAAAGAACAGCTTTGCGTAGGCTGATGGGGAAGACCCAGAGAAAAGAACAGCTCCTGGTCTGACAGAGAACTGATTCCTGGCCCTCATTGCAGGCGGGGAGTCGCATGGGTGAAACACACCTGCCCAAGGCTCAGTTTCCTCTTCTGTAAAGTGGACATAATAATCCTTTATAAGGTGGTCCTGTGGATTTCAGGAAAAAATACATTAAAAGAACTCAGTACATTGGAATTAAGTGCCAATTCTTCCTGATAGCAGGGAGGGCAAAGGGGTGGGTGGTGGGGAGGGGTGTTTCAGGAGAGCGAGGCCTGAGGTGCGGTAGAGAGATCTTCTTTCAGAAGCAGTGCATAAGCAGAGCTCCAGGCCATCAGAGAGCAAGCCAAGAGGACTTCTCTGTCCCTGGGACAAGCTGCAGCACCCCAACCCCAGAACCACCCCGACTTCTCTCCTGGCCCAAACTGCTCTGCTTCCCCAGCTTCCTCCCCTCGCCTTCCTCCACACTTGTGCATGTGTGTGTAAATGTGTACACCTTCTCCAGGGGGTGGCTGCGGCCCACTTCTCTCGTTTCTCACTAAGGCTTGTCTCTGAGCAGAGACTCTGGAAATGTCACCACTAGGATGACAAGTGAAGGCAGCCGCCATCCACTCATCTGTCAAAAAATCTTCCCTGAGGGCTTTCTTGGTGCCAGGCCCTGTTCTAGGTGCTCTCTCTCTCTCTCTCTCACACACACACACACACACAGGCCCCGTTCTAGGTGCTCACACACACACACACACAACCAGGCCCTGTTCTAGGTGCTGACACACACACACAGGCCCCGTTCTAGGTGCTCACACACACACACACACACACAACCAGGCCCTGTTCTAGGTGCTGACACACACACACACACCCAGGCCCTGTTCTAGGTGATCTCACACACACACACACACACACACACCCCAGCAGGAGGCTTTTTTTCCACTGTGTTCGAGTGGGCCCTCAGGGCTCACCTCCTCTCCTGGCCAGGTCCCCGCCTTCAGCCTGGGAGGCCCCTGAAAGTCCAGCAAGTCGTCCCTGACTGCTCGACACACATATCCATCAGGTCAGCTGACCTGACCATAGTGACTCCCCGCCCCCCAACTTTTATATCCTTGATTTAAAGCGGTAGGATCTTTACTCAAATAAGACCTTTGGAGAGTTTCAATAAATAAAACAACTCCAAGTAGAGACATTCTGGTTGAAGCCTCACAGGTTTCTGAGAAATCTGAGCTTTGGGTACTTAAAACCCCAAGCCAACCTGAAACTACTGGTCTGGAGCCTGTGCTCTGCACAGAACCATCGTGGGCACCACACTATTCTCTATTCGCTGACTTGTACCCTTAGGCAGACTGTGAGTTTCGTGGGGACAGAGGCTGTGGCGCTCCTGTCATTTCCCATAGCTGGGCTGCGGAACACCTGCTGCTGTGTCACTTAGTACCTCCTGCAGGTTCTGGACTGTCTCCAACCTCCACAGGTCCCTGCCTCTGCCGGGAACACCTCTCGGCCCTCTCCATCCCTCTCACATCATTCAATCAGCTTGCTGAACCCCAAATCTCAGGCTTTGCCCACTCACCCCAAATAAACCTGAGATCTCAAGGATGCCCTTCTCACCTATTGGTCACTCCACACAGGTGGGGTTTGGGCACAGGGTACCCCAGGGGTCAAAATAAAGCCCCCACTTTCAAGAATGAAACCAGAGGACTCGTCAGCCAGTGGAAGAGATCAGCCATTTAGAGCAGGGGCCCACTGACAATACGAGGGGGCCCGGGAAACACTCGAGTCCAGGCAGAGCACGGTCCTGGGGAAGCAGGACTGGAAGGTGACTCAAGCTGAAACCTGAGACAGTTACAACCTCACAGGGGTGAGGCCTGCCTCCAGACTAGAAAAAGTGGTAAAAAATAAATAGATGAAAGCACACGTGCAGAGACGTGCACACAGAGCTTTGTAAAAGGTCTGAAGGACGCAAGCCAAATTTTTGACAGTGGTCACCACTGAGTGATGTGGGCTGAAGTGACAGGTTTGCCTTTTTCTTTAGGCAAAAAGTACACCTCCTTTTTGAGAGCCCTGCTCTGGGGAGCCTCCAGCACCCCATGTGCCATCTTTCTCAGGGCTCCAACTCCAAACGCCCATTTCAGGCAGGCGGGACGAGGCACTCTCTGTGTCATACATTCAGTCCTTCAAGAATCACTTTCTGGGGCTTCCCTGGTGGCACAGTGGTTAAGAGTCTGCCTGCCAATGCAGGGGATGCGTGTTCGAGCCCTGGTCCTGGAAGATCCCACACACGGTGAAGCAACTAGGCCTGTGTGCCACAATTACTGAGCCTGCGCTCTAGAGCCCACAAGCCACAACTACTGAGCCCGCGAGCCACAACTACTGAAGCCCGCGCGCCTAGAGCCTGTGCTCCGCAACAAGAGAAGCCACCGCAATGAAGAGCAGCCCCCGCTCGCCACAACTAGAGAAAGCCCGTGCGCAGCAACGACGATCCAACACAGCCAAAAAACAAAAGAAAGAAAAAAAAAGAAAAACCATTTTTTGCGTCTGAGATGCTGCGAGCAGGGCCTGGCCCGGCGAGACGAAGAGAGAGAGGAACCAGGCTCAGCCCTGCCCTGCTGGAACACAGGCCAGTCTCATCGCAATTCTGCTACTGCTAGGTTACGTGACTGTGGTAGCAGTATACCGGTCCCCCAAAGACGTTCAAGTCCTAATCCCCAGGACCTGTGAATACGGTATCTTACACGGCAAGGGAGAATTAAGACCACAGATGGAACTGACATTGTTAATCAGCCAACTTTAAAGTAAAACAGAGATCTGGACGATCTGGGTGGGCTCAGTGTAATCGCAAGGGTCTTTAAAGGGGAAGGAGAAGGCAGAAGAGTCAGACCCAAAAGTGGCATCCTGAGAAAGACTGCACTGGCCACAGCCTGCTTTGAAGATGGATGGAGGGCACAAGCCAAGGAATACAGGCGGCTGCTAGAAGCTGGAAGAGGCAAGACTTCCTCCTTTAGGAGCCAGAAAGGAACCCAGCCCTGCTGACACCCTGACTGTAGCCCAGTGAGACCCGTTCCAGTCCTCTGACCTCCGGGACTAAAAAGTAGTATATCTGTGTTGTTGTAAGCCACGAAGTTTGTGGTAGTTTGTTACAGCAGTCTCAGGAAATGAATACAAGGACCGTAGAGGAGGAACCAGCTCTCTGAGACTCAGTTGGTCCATCTGGAAAAGATACTTTTATAAGGGCCAGATGAGCTGCATATGAGTTTCTTAAAATCGGAGAACGTGATAAAAACACAAGCGCTTACTGCTATTATTAGACGTAAACTGAGCTGAGGTGTCTGCTGAGTGCTTGCCCCGTCTACTCTGCTATCGGTCCCATCTAGGCCCCTGGTCCACCGGGGCCAAGGTGGGCACCTCAGGCTCCAGCTGGAATCAACCTTAACTGCGGTGATGGGTGTCGGGCTTTTGGGGAGCACTGGCCTAACCCAGCCTACCAACCAGCCAGGACACTCCCAAGGAGCTCGCAAAAAAACTCAGCTCTCTGGCTGGCTGCTGTATTTAAATCCACCTGCCCTTGGCCCCTCTCCCAGGGGACTGGAGCACCAGCCACCTCTAGCCTGGGCTCTGCTGCCAAGCAGCCTCGTGGAGGCCAGACCCCAGGGATGCGGCCTTCCTGACCCCGCACTTGTCAGCCCCTCTCACGAGCTCACCTGGGGAGGGGCTTTCCGGCTGGAGAAGACCTCCTTCTGCTACTCTCCCCTCTTTGGGCGAGTCCTTGCTGTCTGAGGCCCTGAGCTGGGTGTGGGAGAAGAGCTGGAGGACGAAGCCAGCGGGGAAGCTGCCGTCGGTGAAGTGTCGGACCTCGGTGGGAGCCGCAAAAGTCTCGGTGGGTGAGCCAGGTGAGGGGGGATCTGGAAAGGAGGACAGGACGGAACTGTGAGGTCAGACTCCCAAGGGCTGAGCCCATGGCCTCAGCTGAGGTGCAGGTGCCCTCTGCCACGCATCCCCCCCCCCCCCCCCAGGGTCCTAGCTTTCCTCCTGGAGCCCACACCTTCCTCCCCTTCACCTGGGTCCGGGTCCGGGTCCAGGTCCAGGTCCAGGGTTTTGGTCATGGGTCTGCCTCTTTTCTTTCTGACTGGCTCCTCCCCAGGGGGCTCCTTCCATCTCTGACCACGTGGCTTCTTGCTTACCGGCTCTGGGACAGGGGCCGCTGCAAAAGACAAGACCTTTTTAAGAGGCCTGATTGCTGTAACCACAGGGCTGCTGAAGGTACCTGCCCAGCAGCCTCTCTCCACCCAGATGGCAGGGCCCATGCTTCCCCTCCCCCCAACTCAGCCTCTGAGGCTTTGGGATGACTGACCAGGAAGCTCCAGAGGGCGGAGTCCCCTGGGCCGGCTCCTTCTAGGGAGGGAGGGGTTGTCCTCGGAGTCGAGGAGAACGACAATCTCTGCTGGCATTTCGGGGTCCGGGTCGGAGTCTGGGTCCACTTCCACCTCCTGGCCTGAGTCTGAAGGGGGCAGACGCCAGTGAGCAACAAGAGTCCTGACTTTTCCTTCCCCCTCCGCCCCTCCCCCAGCCCATCTACCTGAATGGGGCGGGGACGGCTGCTCGGCCCTGAAGTCCTGCAAAAGCGCCACCCCCTCACTCCAGGCCTCCAGGATATTGCTCTTCTCGGAAGGGCTCAGGTCCAGGGTGTGAGGGTGCTGCTCCAGGATGTGGGCGCGTGCCGTGTCCGCCGAGGGGGCCCGGATCTCGGCCCCACACACCATGCACAGCGCCCGCCCGCTGCCTCCCGGGCTGTTCCCCACCAGGAACTCCTGCTCCCAAGACACCTGCTGCCTGGGCTCCTCACAGCCATCGCTGCCTGCCTCTAGCAGGCTGGGCCTCGGCGGTGGGGTCTTCTCCTGCTGGGCCACTACGGAGGGAGAGGAGGGGGCGGGGACTGTCAGTAAAGGTGCCCACAACCAACAACACAGAGAACAGGATTCCCCAAACCTGGTGGCATATGTAGGGAAGGAACTTTCCCACCTAGAGTCTCTTTCTCCCTTCCCCTGGAGCCCACAAGGCACTAGCCACGATAAACACAGCCTACATGCCTCGGCATCCTGCTACCTCAATCTAGTCTCCGACCACAGGTCCAACAGGCATTTCCAACAGACTGCGTTCCTGCATGTCTACGGCCTTGGCAGCCCATCAGTCTGGCAAAGTCCTCTACTTCCTTCATGGCCCTGCTCAAAACCTCAGCCCTGTGAAGCCTTCCTGACCTCCCACCCCTGGCAGGTGATTATATCCATATGCGACTACCAGGCCACGGCAGCGAAGCACTTCCTTGAGGACAAGAATGGTAAATTTTGTCATCTTACTGTCCCCGCAGGGCCTGGCACGTAGGAGAGGAGACGCTCAATGAGCCTTCTCGGGTCAGTGAATGGCATCCATGCCTGTTCCTCCACTTGTTGAGGTCCCTTCAAGAGGCCTCCCATCCTGTCGGAAATAGCCTCCCCTCCCAAAGCCTTTGCAGCAATAACCTAGCTCGTCCCTACTGGTCGACACAGCACCTGTTCCCTGTGCACATGGACCATAAGCTCCAACAGGATGGGAACCCTTCTCAGCTCAGCAAAGGATGCAGGCTCAGACCCACGTTAGCCTGGCAGCTCAGGGTTTCTGATCCCTTGTGGCTGCACCTCCCTCCCACCTGAGAAGATGGAGCGAAAGACAAATATGGGAGACCCTAACACCTGGGGACTACCTGGAAGAGGTGGCATTTGAAATGGGTCTGAGAACCGGCTTGGTCTCAGAAGGTCTAGCTCCAAGGCTGGGTTGTACCCCGCTCAAATGTGACTGTGGGCAGGAATCCCTTGGTTGCAGTTGGGCTTTCTTTCCCACCACTCCTCGAAAACAGCTCTTGTCAAGGTCACCAATGCTAAACCCAGCGGTCAGCTCTTCAACTTCGTCCTTTGACAGATGGCTTCTTCCATCTGGATTTTTGTCCCTTGGACTCCAGGGCACCACCTTCTATTGGTTCTTCTCTTACTTCACTGGAGCTATTTTTCGGGCACCCGTGCCAGTCCCTTCTCCGGAACAGAGCCGTCTTCTCACCCAAGGCTTGTCTGCCATCCCTTAGAAAGCTGCCATCTGCCCCACCTGAGCTCCCTGTTCCCCTCACTGCTTCATTTCCTACTCGTTCCCTTTGTCTCCTGTCTGTACTGTAGGTCCAAGACAGCATGGATTTTTGATCCTTCACAACTGTATCTCCAGCACTCGGCACAGTGCCTGGCATGTAGTGGCATTCAGCAGTGTTTGATGAGGAATGACTCAGTCTCTAAACTGGAATCACTGGAGCATTCCACAACGGTCCTGGGACCCCATCTTTATCTACCTCCTTCCTCTGGTGGTCTCATCCCAGTGCCTGCCTGCTGACAACTCCCATGTCTATACCTCTAACCAGACTCTCCCAGGAAATTTAGATTCACATGCCTTACTTACCATCTGACACCTGTGCTTGAATGTGTCATAAACTTCTCAAACTTGCCATGTTCAAACCTTAACTCCCCATCTCCCACAGGCCTGCACTCCAGTCTTTCCATCTCGGCAAATGGGAAGTCCATCCTTCCAGTCACTCAGGCCAAAAACCTTGAATTCGTCTGTTTTTCTTTCCCACCCCAAATCTTTCAAGAAGCTTCTGCTTCAGGACCTTTGTACTTACTATTCTCTCTGCCGAAAATTCTTAACCTCCAATTATCTACAGGGTTCTCTCCCTCGCTTCCTTTGGTCTGTGTTCAAAATTCACCTTATTAGAGAAGGCTTTCCCGACCACTTGATATTCCAAATGAAACACCCTCACTCTTTTCTCCTTACTTTGATTTCCTGTTCTCTGAACCACCTGACATGCTATACATTTATTTATCTTCATTTATCTTTAGTCATTAGTATCTACATATATGTTTCAGAATAGCAGAGTTTCGACTTTCTTTATAACTATTAGCATGCCTAGCCTAAAACAGTGCCTGACATATAAGAGGTGCCCCCACATACTTGTTGAATGAATTCACTTCTCTGGGGAAGGAGGATGCTCTCGCAGGGTTGTTGAGAGGGTTAACTGAGACAGCCTGGCACTGAGCACTCGAGAAATATTAGCAGAAGTACAGAAAGAACCTCTCTTTTGGATTAAAAGCTCTGAGAAGGGTAGTGGCCTTTATTTCCCTCATTTTATAGCACTCTTGATTCCAAAAAGGAGAGGCAGTGCAGGGAGACATCACCATGTCCTGCTGAGGCTAAATGAATGGCCTTGCTCTCAACCTTTTGGGTACTGTCCCCCTGAGGGACGGGGTATCTAGGAATGAAAAGATTTTGCATTTTCATGAATAGTGTGTCTTCCACTAAGGTGGCTCTTTGTTTTCTTAGGGTTTGCAAGATCCTGAGGACTGGACAAATCGGTGAGGGAGGAGGGGAAAGCGAGTGCTCCCAGACTGCTCCTCAAACCCCTTCCCGAGGCCAATCCCCTTCTAGAGTGGCTGAGGGCGCCCGTGGCAAGCACTCCTTTTCCAAAACTAGGTGTCCTATGCAACCCCTTTCACCCTTGCAGCGCGAGAATCTGACACCTGTGGCTTATGCAAGCGCAAGGCCCGGGGATGGTGAGGGGGGCGTAGGAAAGCATTCTGCATGGAGAGCCCTTAAAATCCACCTTTTGGCGGGCTGCAGCGGCGCCTGCCTCCACCCACCGAATCACTCCGGACACCAAGGTGCGGGGCCCCTAGCTCCGGCGTGGAGGCCCTGCCGCCCCTCGGCCCTCGGCCGAGAACACGGCCTGGCCCCTGGGCCTGCCTCTGTCTCTGCCTCCGCGGTGGGGGGGGAGGGGGAAGGGGGAGGGGGGGGGGGGGAGGGGTGGGACCCGCCAGCGTCACCTCGAAGCCGTCGTGCTGGGCCCGGGCGAGGGGGCGCTCGGGCACCGGAAGATCCGGAGCTCGCGGGGCGTGGATCGAAGGCTCCAGACCCTGGGCGGGGGAGGGGGAATTCGGGGAGGCCTGAGATTCCAAACCCCGCTGGGGGTGTAACAAGAGAGCGCCAGTACCTCAGACATAAGGGGGAAGGGGGCGCCCGGGCACCAGGCCGGAGTGGAGTGGGGACGCTTGGGCCCCTGAGTGGAGGTGCGGGAGGGGGTACCCGGACCCCCGACTGGTGTGGGGGGGGAAGCCCGAGCCCCGGACCGTGACGCGGAAGTGGGATTCCCCTCCCATTCTCACCTCTGAGCATCGGCTCGGGCCGCGGGATTACGGCCACCACCATGGCCTCCTCGTCGTCCTCCCCTTCCTCGCATTTGAGGGTCACCTCGAAGCAGTCGAGCGCGGCGCCCTCGGCCTTCAGAGCCATGGCGCGGCCGGGGGGGCTCTCGGTGACCGGACGCCGGAGGACTGGTGCGCAGGCCTGCGCGCAAGCCGGCAGCCCCCTCCCCGCCGCCCGCCGCCCGCCGCTCGCCGGCCCGGCCTGCGACGGGCGCGTCTGGGCCTCCCCGAGACCTAAAGCGTCGGGACCCCGGGCGGGGAGGGCTCAATCCGGGGCTCTAGCCCCCCGCCGCTCCCTTTTATGGAGGCTCATTGTCGGCGCCCGCCCGGCCTGCCCGCCGCGGGCCCGCCCCCGACTCCGAGCGGCCAATCGCGCGTGGCCCCGCCCCGGGCACGCGGCTCCGTTAGAAACCCCGCGACCCGCAGGAGGCGGGCAGGGTAGCTTGCTTCCGGCTGCCCCCCGGCGCGGGGGTGCGGGTCTCGGGCCAGCGGGAGAGGACCTTGAGCTCCCCCGAGCCGGAAGCGTCCTGAGCCGGCCGGCCGAACCTGGCGGGTCGCCGTTTATTGAGACGCCAGTTGGGCACGTTGGCTGCACGAAGAGCGCTACCAAGTGCCCCAGGATTTTGAGCGGGGTCTCTCTTGCCTTTCCCTGAACAAGCCTTCCTCCGCCAGAGGATGTACGGGGCGCGAAAAGAACCGGTGGGGGAGCGGAAAGCGCCTTGGCGTGGGAAGAGTAGAGAATGAATTCCTTCCGATTTGCTAGCGCTGTGATCTTGGGTACGTTATCTGTTTTCTTAGACAATTTCATCCTTTATTTCAAAAAACATTGTGGAGCCTTCTGGACAAGGGAATGGAAAGATGAAGAGCCAAGTGGAGTGTTGGGGGCGCGCGTAAACCACCCCGAGGGTTGTGATTTACATTTTTAAAAAGTGAGTCCAGAGATTGTGACCCTCCCCACAGGTCACGCAGAAGTCCTTGAGAGCTCCAAGACCAGCGTCCAGTTGCCATGACGCTGCTGCATAATTCTGTTGTGGCTGAGCTTTGACCTCTGTGACATAGAATGGGCATCTCCCTCTGCTGTAGAAGCCCTCATGAAATTTCAGTGGAGAACATGCCTGACACTGAAAATCCGTCTTAAAATGCCACTGTAGTAGACCAGACACAGTAGTCATCAGAATAATGTAGTAGGTTGGGGTGGGAGGGGAGATGTGAACTAGTTTATGTGGACTACAGTATGGTTTTAAGTGAATGATTTTGTTACTTTCACGTGTATGCAGTACTTTAAAGGTTTTACAAATAAAGGTATTACCAAGCCTGTTTAACCTATTTCTATCTAATGGTTGTTCTCTACCCTTTTGCTACAGATCCCTTCCTTGCGTTTCTGCTTTGCTCTGTATTGCCTTGCAGGGTGCAGTTTCTCAGGCTTCCAGGACAGCTGCCTTTCAGGCTTGGGTTTGGCCAATGGGAGACAGTGGCAGGAGACTGGAAGTTAGGAGGTATGAAAAAGCCAGGTTATTTCTTCTCTTTCTCTCTCTTGCTCGGGCTCTGGCAGGTCTCCAGCAGCAGGCGAGGCTCCCCTGTGGTGCCACCTCCTACTGGATAGGCTGCTGTGGTTCCAACTTCCCATGGTGGTCCTCCCTGCCAGGCTCCACTAATTCCATCTCCTCTGTTTGTCCCTCCAGTTAAGGAGTGTGGGCAGCTTCTGGTTTTTGCTAATCTCTGGGTTGCCTCATTGTCTGCTGTTGGGTTTCTCAGCCCTTCCATCACCCGTGTCACCAATCCCCTGCATTAAGTTCTCTGTTTTTACATTCTTAGAGGGGTTCCTGCTTGTGTGGTTGGACCCTGAGCGATGCAGCCAGTATTATACCAGGCACTTTGTAGACATTATTTCTTAGACCTCACAAGTCTTATGTAGTAGACTGTGTTGTTCCCATTTTACAGAGCAGGAAGTTGAGCCTTAAAGGGTTAAGTTACTTCCCCAGGGTAATACAGCAAGAATCCTATTTCATCAAATCTAGCATGAGCATTTTTCCCTACATGTTAACATCTTTGAAATGGGGGTGCTTTTTCTCTAATGGACATCAACGTGAAGTTTTAAGACTATCAAAAAGGTGTAAGGTGGGGACTTCCCTGGCGGGCCAGTGGTTAGGGCTCCGTGCTTCCACTGCAAGGGGCGTGGGTTGGATCCCTGGTCCAGAACTAAGAAAGTGTAAGATGGCCCTTCTGATATTCAGGCAGTGATGATACCAGCAGAACATAAACCATGCTGTTAAAAAAGAAGAAGAAGAAGAAACAACAGGCCCCAGAACAGAGTCATTTGCCCCCATGACAGCAAACCAAGACTTAATTGCATTTTCAACCTCTCCCAGGAATGTGACCTATAAACAGATAATCTGAAATTTCCTGATCAGCACTAGTGAGGTAATCTGCATAAAGACCCCTTCCGTTCCCTTCCCCCAAAAAAGAATATGACCTGGCCTGAAACAGTTCTTTCCTTTTGCTAATAACTTCCCTACCCATCCATCCTTCCTTCTGTAAAACCCTTCCATTTTGTACAGTTCTGCAGAGCACTTTTCTGTTTACTGGATAGGATGCTGAATCATTAAATAAAGCCAATTAAATCTTCAGATTTATTCAGTTGAATTTTGTTATTTATCAGTGCTTAGAATGAGACACGCTTAGATGCTCAGGTGGGGCCACTTTGTGACCACAAAAATGACTTGGCCTTTCTCTGAGTGACTGGGTCTTTTTTTGTGGTACGCGGGCCTCTCACTGCTGTGGCCTCTCCCGTTGGGGAGCACAGGCTCTGGACGCACAGGCTCAGTGGCCATGGCTCACGGGCCCAGCCACTCCGCGACATGTGGGATCCTCCTGGACTGGGGCACGAACCCGTGTCCCCACCATCGGCAGGCGGACTCTCAACCACTGCGCCACCAGGGAAGCCCGGTCCTTTTTTTTTATTTTTTGGCCACACCATGCGGCTTGTGGGATGTTCCCTGACCAGGGATTGAACCTGGGCCCCCCCGGAATCCTAACCACTAGGCCACCAGGGAATTCCCGATTGGTGCTTCTTTACCAAAGATACAACTCTAACCCTCTGAATCCTCCTGCCTCCTAGGTAAGCATTATAAAGATACCCAGTCTGAATTGCCTCTTCTTCTTGACAGCATTTAATCCACAACTGGTCCCTACTTTCCTAATCCCTCCGCAGAACCATGGAACAAAAACCCAGATTTAAGGAGATACACACAAGGGTGTCCCCAGGATGCACTCTCCTTACTGCTTCAAGTTAAACAAACCTGACTTTTTTGGACTATGAGTGTGTTTCTGGTGGTCCTTGGTCAAGGGCTTTGACAACCTTAACCAATTTATTTTGCTTACATTTTCTATTTTTAGATATATGAAGAATGATATATGATAAAAATCTACCTCAAGATATCAGTAAGTCTAAAGACCTCTTTTAATAACTATAAAATACAATTCCAAGAGATAAGAAATCATTGTGTCAGAACTTGGCAGCGTTTTTTGTTAGGGTTGCCTAAAATAATGGTTCACGTTGCATCTTTCCCTAGACTGAATGAAATCCAATCAGTTGCAAAAGCAAGACTCAACTCTGGTTCTGCCAGTTCCCTGGCCTTGCTCTTTCCACTACAGCACCACCACGCTGCCTCACAGTGAACTTTAAATAGTTGTTAAATGAATAAAAAAGTAGATATTATTAGCTTTTATATACACACACACACACACACACACACGCAAACAGAATCCGAGAGGAGTCATTTGAGATAAAACAACTTGCAAGTCACAGAGCGATTCTGACTGCAAAGCTTCAGCTCTTTTCCATCATGCCTGCTGCTGAGGGAGCCCTCTCTGCACCAAGCCTCCGAGGGGAAACTCTGGACCATCTTAGATGGAGTTGTTACCAGTTCCCATCCCAGCTACGTAGTCCGTGCTGAGTCCTTTTTTTTTTTTTTTGCGGTACGCGGGCCTCACTGTTGTGGCCTCTCCCGTTGCTCCGGATGTGCAGGCTCAGCAGCCATGGCTCACGGGCCCAGCCGCTCCGCGGCCTGCGGGATCCTCCCAGACCGGGCACGAACCCGCCCCCCCTGCATCGGCAGGCGGACTCTCAACCACTGAGCCACCAGGGAAGCCCCCGTGCTGAGTCCTTTTTGAAGGAATTGGAATTTTAATTGCTGAGCTAGCCCCATGTGGAGGAGAGAGGGTAGAGATTTACTAGACACGTATGTCTGCAACTTGTGAGTTTGGCCTTGGATTATGAGATTCCTAAAACAGGGGAAGGACAGACTGGAGATAGGAGAGTTGAAAACAATGGCCTCTGTTCCAGTAATTAGCTGCTCCAGCCCATTCCCCACATCACCCCCTGGGTTGGAGGCCCAAGCTGGGATGAAGCATTGCCTTTTTTTTTAATTTAACATTTTTTAAAAAAATTGTAGTTAATTTACAATGTTGTTAGCTTCAGGTGTACAGCAAAGTGATTCAAACTGTTTCAAATTTTATTCAGTATATATTTTTTAAAATGGGTATCGTTGTTGTGACTTTATTTATTTTTTAAAATAAATTTATTTTATTTTATTTCTGGCTGCGTTGGGTCTTTGTTGCTGCGCGTGGGCTTTCTCTAGTTGCGGTGACTGGGGGCTACTCTCCGTTGCCGCGCACGAGCTTCTCTTTGCGGTGGCTTCTCTTGCTGCTGAGCACAGGCTGTAGGTGCGCAGGCTTCAGTAGTCGTGGCGCACGGGCTTAGTTGCTCCGCGGCATGTGGGATCTTCCCAGACCAGGGCTCGAACCCGTGTCCCCTGCGTTGGCATGTGTCACCAGGGAAGCCCCTATATATATATACATTTATATACTTTTCCATGATAGGTTGTTACCAGACGTGGAATGGAAGCATTTCCTTTTGATACAGCTCTTACTGTTGGCATTGGGGGCCTTGGTGATGAGACGGGGAGGGTGGGGTGGGCTGCTGTGGGAAATGAAGCTAGATGACGAGAGGGCTTTTTGACGGCTAGGAGGAGGGGTGTGGCTTCACTCCTAACTTCCTCGGCATTTTGTAGCTGCCTACAAAAGCCGTAATAAATATATGTCCATGCTCTTTAGCTCAATAATCCTATTACCATAGGTTACCTTAAAGTCATCTGAAAGCAGAAAAATGATAACCTAACAAAGATGTCATAGCGGTCACTGCTTGAACTATTCATTCCCTAGAACTTAGACTGTCATTCCTTGCTGAAATCTTATTCAGTTCTTGCATGTAGCCCGGGGTCCCCTTCTCTTGGTTCCTGAGTCAGGTTCAACACCTCTACTGTGTAACTCGTGCTATAATCACTTGTCAGCATCTCCCAGTCCCTCAGTTTGTGGGTTCCCAGAGGGCAGGTTTATTTCTCATGCACCTTTCTAGTTCCAGCACTGTTCCAGGAGCTATGGTGTTAGCACCAGCTCGGTGTCTACACCGCAAAGATCTTGTTCAAACAAAATGGATTTATTGGCTCATGAATTCAGGGAAGGGCTGAGTGCCTGATCATGGGGAGGGCAGGGAGACAGGCAGGATG
Organism: Monodon monoceros; assembly: GCF_005190385.1. Lineage (NCBI taxonomy): Eukaryota > Metazoa > Chordata > Mammalia > Artiodactyla > Monodontidae > Monodon > Monodon monoceros. Next base: position 99,232,770 of record NW_021703784.1, on the reverse strand, counting down.
CAAACGCCACCAGTACTATCTTTCCATCTTAGTCTCTGCCTCTTTCTGTGCATCAACCTTATTCTCTCCTTGTTAGATGGTTTTTTTTTTTCCCATTTAGCAGGAGATTTCCCACCATTTCCCATCCACCAGCTTCTAGCTCAGTACATTTCAAACCTTGTTTCTCGTCCACTGCCCACATGGGCCTTGGGTGCCAGGCACTGTAGACCACACTCCTATCACCAGATGACTTCTGGCCTCGCACTTTGGTGTCACAAAGTGACCTGAGTCAGCTTAGTGGGCAGTAGGAGAGTTTCTGGAAGCCATCCCTACTCAGGACAGCTGTCAGTAACTGTATAGGGAAGTGGCTACGAACGATACACATCTATACCAGTAAGCCCCTGCTACCGAACTACTACACCGCTACTGAACTCAACAGTTGGGAACTGCCAATGGCCATCCCTCCTCCACTTGACATGAGGGGAAGAATGGTGGAAAAGAAGGGAGAAAAAACTCAGCCAATCGAATGCAACAGGAATTTTTGGAATGAATTAATATAATAGTAAAATACTAGAAATAGCCACAACGCCCAATAATAGGAATTGGCTAATTAAATGGTGGTGTGATAGCACCACAAAGAACAAATTTCCAGATTGTAACAACATGGAAGATCATTTTTGGAACAATGTTAAGTGTGCAAACCCACAAACATACACAGATCTTCCTCGATTTACATCCCCATAAACCCTTCTTAAGTTTGAAACGGTGCAACTCAGATTTGGACTTGAACCCACGGTCTTTTAATTGAGATCACACAGCTGGCTTCAGGACTTAATGAAGCTCAGGTTTTTTATGTCTCATCACAGAAAGAATTCAGTGAGAGACAAAGCAGTTATTAAGAAGTAGACTTATTTAGAGAGATACACATTCCATAGACGAACGCGGTCTGTCTCAAAAGGTGAGAAGGGCCTTGGGAGAAACACACTTCACAGAGTGTGGGCCATCTCAGAAGGCAAGAGGCCCCAAAATATTTATGGTTAGTTTTTATGGGCTGGGTAATTTCATAGGCTAATGAGTGGGAGGATTATTCCAACTATTTTGGGGAAGGGGCAGAGATTTCCAGGGATTGGGACATCGCCCACTTTTTGACCTTTTATGGTTAGTCTTAGAACTGCCATGGCACTGGTGGGTGTGTCATTTAGCATATGCTAATGTATTACAATGAGCACATAATGAGGCTCAAGGTCTACTGGAAGTCGAATCTTCCTCCATCTTGGACCTAGTTTGTTCTAACCAGTTTTTGTTATGTCCTGTGGCTATGTCATTCTTTTAAAGATCACGCCATGCCCCCTTCCTTCCTGTTTCAAGTTGAAAGTATTGTAAGTAGAAAATGCATTTAATACACCTAACCTACTGATCATCGTATCCTAGCCTAGCCTTTCTTAAACATTAGCCTACAGTTGGGCAAAATCATTTAACACAAAGCCTATTTAATAATAAAATGTTGGGCTTCCCTGGTGACTCAGTGGTTGGGAGTCCACCTGCCGATGCAGGGGACGTGGGTTCATGACCCGGTCCGGGGGGGATCCCGTGTGCCGTGGAGCGGGCAGCGGTGGGCGGCCCACATACCGGAAAAAATAAATAACTAAATAAAATAAAATGTTGAATATCTCATGTTTTATTGAATACTGTACTGAAAGTGAAAAGCAGAATGGTTGTCTGAGTACAGAATGCTTGTTTACCCTTGTGATTATGTGGCTGACTGGGAGCTGTGGCTACCGCTGCCCAGCATCACGAGAGAGGCTGCATATTGCTAGCCTGGGAAAGGATCAAAATTCAAAATTCAAAGTATGGTTTCTACTGAATGTATATCATTTTCCGCCCATCATAAAGTCGAAAATCATAAATCAAACCATCGTGAGCCAGGGACCACCTGTACACTATGATTACGTTGAAGCAAAAAATTGAATAACATTGCTACAGATTGGAAGTAAATATGAGAAATGGAAATAAGTCTGTTATGATGGCAGAATTATTGGTGAAAAAATATAAACATTGAAAATAGCGATGATAGGAACTTCCCTGGTGGCGCAGTGGTTAAGAATCCACCTGCCAATGCAGGAGACACGGGTTTGAGCCCTGGTCCGGGAAGATCCCACATGCCGCAGAGCAACTGAGCCCGTGCGCCACAACTACTGAGCCCGTGTGCCTAGAGCCCATGCTCTGCAACAAGAGAAGCCACCGTAGTGAGAAGCCTGCATGCTGCAACGAAGAGTAGCCCCTGCTCGCCGCAACTAGAGAAAGCCCCCGCACAGCAACGAAGACCCAATGCAGCCATAAATAAATAATAAATAAGTTTATTTTAAAAAATTGCGATGACATTTTTATATAGAAAGGTATTCAAGAAATTTTAACTGACAATAGAGATTACAAAACGGTATGTATATCGTAATGCTAATTATGTTAAAAATAACATCAGTGTGATTATATATATATATATATATATATGTAAGAAATTATATAACAATAAACACTAAGCTGTTATTGTTGGTTAACCCTGAATGGTGGGATTATAGCTTTTACATTTTAAAGTTTTCTGTATTGTCTGATTCTTTTTACTTTTACAATCAGAATTTAATATACAGTCATTTCTATTAAAGAAAAAAGGCTCCCAATGCAGCAGACATTAGACAAATGTCTCATAGTGCAGGAATGGCAAGTATTTGGCCCATTGGCTGTGGTAGATTGGCTTATTTCCAACTATTCCACTCCCCCCATAATAAGATTACAGGCCCAGCCCCGCTGCCTTGAGACTTTTTAGTGCCTCTCATTAGGCAATGAATATTTATCCATCCCACTGACTTTGGGCTTGGCAGACTTGCCTTGTCCAATGGAGTGTAAGCGGGCATGAGGTAAGCTATATCCTAGCTGAGGCCTCATGCATGTTTGTGTGACCTGCCTTGGCCTTTCCTGCTTGTGCCACCCACCATGAGAAGAGCATGCCCCAGGGAAACGCTGTTTCTTCAGCCTGGGTCCTAGAATGGGAGACATCCAAGTCCAGCTGGCCCGGTAGAGGCACAGTTGACCCACAGACCTGTGAGCAAGAAATAAATGTTTGCTTTTCTTTTTTTTTTGTCTGCACCACGCGGCATGCGGGATCACAGCTCTCCAACCAGGGATCAAACCCGAGCCCTCTGCAGTGGAAGCGAGGAGTCTTAACCACTGGACTGCCAGGGAAGTCCCCAGTGTTTGTTTTTCTAAACAACTGCATTTTGGGGTTGTTTGTTACACAGCCTTGCCACAGCAAGAAGCTGAATAACACTCCAGATCCTGCATTTTCTCCCCAATCCCCTTGTTCTCTTTTGAAAAAAATTTTATATGGCTGAGGGTGGCATTAGGGGGACAAACCCCCTTGGTTTGCCTGAATGATTGAGGGGTTTCCTAGGACATGGGACTTGCAGGTTTTTAAAAATAGCTTTATTGAGGGCTTCCCTGGTGGCGCAGTGGTTGAGAGTCCACCTGCCGATGCAGGGGACACGGGTTCGTGCCCCGGTCTGGGAGGATCCCGCATGCCGCGGAGTGGCTGGGCCCGTGAGCCATGGCCGCAGCGGTGAAAGGCACACGTACCCAAAAAAAAAAAAAAAAAAAAAAAAAGCTTTATTGAGATATAATTTACATTCCATACAATTCACTCATTTACAGTGTACAATTCAATGTTTTTTTAGTATAGTCACAGAGTTGTACAACCGTCACAACAATCTAATCTTAGAACATTTTTGTCCCTCCTAAAAGAGGCTCCAGACTCATCAGTGGTCACTAGCCATTGTCCCCACCCCCCCATCCCACAGCAGCCACTAATCTACATCCTGTCTATACATTTGCATATTTTGGACATTTCATATAAATGGAATCATACAGTATGGCCTTTTGTGGCTGATTTCTTTTAATTAGCATGTTTCCTAGGTTCATCCTTGTTGTAACAGGTATCAGTGCTCCATTTCTTTCATTGCTGGACAATATTCAGTTGTATATATAGACCACATTTTACTCATCCCTTCATCAGTAGTGGACATTTGGGTTGTTTCCACTTTTGGGCTACTGTGAATAGTGCTGCTATGAACATTTATGTACAAGTCTTTGTTTGCACATCTGTTTTCAGCTCTTTTGGGTGTATGCCTAGGAGTGGAATTGCTGAGTGATAACGGTAATTCTATGTTTAACTTACTGAGGAGCTGCCAAACTGTTTCCCACAGCTGCTGCACGGTACATTCCTACCAGCAGTGTAAGAGGAATCCAATTTCTCCACATCCTTGCCAACACTTGTTATTGTCCATCTTTTATATTACAGCCATCCTAGTGGGTGCACAGTGGTATATCATAGTGGTTTTGATTTGCATTTCCCTAATGACTAATGATGTTGAACATCTTTTCATGTGCTCTTTCCCCATTTGCGTATCTTCTTTGGAAAAATGTCTATTGAAATTCTTTGCTTGTTTTAAAATTAGGTTATTACTCTTTGTATGGTTGAGTTGTAAGTGTTCATTATACAGTCTGGAACCTAGACCCTTCTCTGATATATGATTTGTAAATATTTTCTATTCTGTGGAGTGTCTTTTTACTCTCTTAATTTGCAGCACAAAAGTTTTAAATTTTGATGTAGTCCAATTTATTTTTCTTTGGTCACTTTTGCTTTTGGTGGTGTGTCTACCAGCCTCTTTGTTCATGGCCGACATCCCGAAGCAGTTATGGCATTTTTTTCTCACTGAAACTGGATGCCACCTACCTTGAAACTTTCCTCAACACTGTGCTATAGGCATTGTAGTGGTTAAAAGCCCAAGCTCTGGAGACAAACTGGGTGGGTTCAAATCCCCACTAGTGCTACCACTTAATGGTGGTGTCTTCTTCACCTGAGGGTCGCTTGCCAGGTGAGCACAATGCTGGGTGTAGGCGAGAGAAATCAAGGATGGGTATAGACCAGTAGGATAATTAATATAGCTTATCTTGTATATGCTCTTGTAATGGATTGGACTTAATGGAGGGCCTGAACAGATCTGAGAGTTCAGGATGTGGACCACACAGGAAACTCTGGTGCATTACTTCACATCTTCTCAGGCACACACCTCTTTACCAGCCACTGTTGCCAAGTTCGCACAGGTACAGCCCGACTGCATTTTGCCCATACTTTGCACCTCTCACTTCTTGCTCTGGGGCTTCTCTGACCCCTCAGTGTGGGATGCTTGGAGACCCACTCAGCACTAATATATGCGCACCCTAGAAGAGGGTGGAATGAATGCCCCTGGGGCCATCGTTGACCAAAAGGGATGGGAGCTAATGAATAAGTGCTTACACATTTGTCCTTCACTTTGTTTCCCCAAAGATACCAAAAGAAGGGGTGAAGGATGCTGAACAGGTATAAACAACAGCTACCCACTTTTTCTACTAAAAAAGAATCTATAGAAGGATCCCAGGAATCTACACGTGTAACAGGCCCTATAGGTGACTCCTATGCACACTAAACAAGTTTGCAAAACACAGATTAGGGTGTTTTCTGAAGGAATTTACATCATAAGAGGAGCAGAGATTACAGCCCTGGCACACTTGAACATTCCCTTGCATCACACAGAAAAGCACCATATGACTGTCTGTCTCCATCTCCACCTTCATGGATGCTTTTCCTCTTCTGACTTGGCATTCCCGTCCTCAGATGCACCAAGCATGTGTACATGAACTTCCTTCTTAGTCTCTATGTAAGACGACTTCTGTCTTCCTAAGGAAGGCTCCAGTCCTCTTCCACAGGAGGAGGTTTTCCTTCTGGGTTCCTTCCTGCATCCTGTTGTCTAAAGAGAGCAGGGTCCTGGGCTTCAGCCGGAAGGGCACTGATGTTTGCTTCCTGCCAGCCCAGCAACTATGGGTGATGAACGGCCTCTAGGACCCAGAGCGAGGATGCCTATAGTGGAGCCACCAATTTTATTAGCTCGGCTGGAAGAGTGAAAGCTGCAGGGCCTGCTGGTTCCCTTATTAGATTTCATTCCTAGGTAAGCATATCTTTCAAAGACCCCCCAAAATTTTCTGGAAGCAGTAAGGATAAATGTCTAAAAAAATGTTTTCCCCATTTGCATGGCTCTCTCTCTTTTCAGAAAGTATTCCTTCCTGCACTGCTTGGGTCTTGGGGGCATCATTAATCCATACCCACTTTTATTTATTTGTTTGTTTATGGCCACGCTGCACAGCCTGTGGGATCTTAGTTCCCCGACCAGGGATCGAACCCACACCCCCTGCAGTGGAAATGCAGAGTCCCAATCACTGGACTGCCAGGGAAGTCCCAATCCATACCCACTTTCAATGGATGCTTGACTTATGACCCAGGGAGTAGTTTTCATTAAGTTCTTTTGATTTAGAGTCTCCCTCTGATAAAGTTGATAGTGGTGGCGTTGGGGGATTTGGTAATTCTTCCTGATTTAAACAGTACAACATGTGGCCGATCTGACTTTGGCTTATTCTAGGGCAGAGGGAAGGACTCCCCATTTCCACAATGGGGACCATGTCTCATATATCTGGTCATGTCTTTCCCTTACTTAAAATTCATCCATGGTTCCCAGTTACTCAAGGATAAAGTCCAAAATTATTAGCCTCACTTTCAAGCCTTTTATGATCTCGTCCCTGCTGGTCTCCTGTATTATTAAGGACTCTTCAACTGCACATGATAAAAAACCAAGTGCAAACTGAGTCAAGTGAAAAAGAGCAAGTATTTGCCCATATATACGAAAAGTCCTGAGCTACACTGGCTTCAGGCACAGCCGGATTCAGAAGCACACCTATTTTGGGGAATGTCATTTCTCTCCATCTCCAGGCTCTGTCTTCTGTATTGGCTTCATTTTCAGCGAGAATCCACTATGTGGTGGCAGAGATGAACACATAGTGACTTCAGGTTTATAATCTGGTAGTTTATCAAGCTCAGCAGGGAGTGAATGCAACTTGTCCAGTAAATTCTAGGAAAGTTCAGAGGATGCCTATTATTAGTGAGGCTAGGTCGTACACCCGTCCTTGGACCACCCTTTTGGCTTACTGTCCACTTCTGGTGCTTTGCGGGTGGGATCACCCCAAATGAACGACTTTTTTGAGAGTGATGTATGGGTATTTCCAAAGGATATTTGAGATGATATTATTTTAAGAGGAGGATGTGGTATACACCATCGCCTAACAAATACCTGTGTTCCTCTTTTTTAAAAATTAATTAATTTTTTTGGCTGCATTGGGTCTTCATTGTTGGGTCTTCGTTGCGGTGCACAGGCTTCTCATTGTGGTGACTTCTCTTGTTTTCAGACCTCGGGCTCTAGGCGTGTGGGCTTCAGTAGTTGTGGCTCGCGGGCTCTAGAGCGCAGGCTCAGTAGTTGTGGCGCACGGGCTTAGGTGCTTCAGGGCATGTGGGATCTTCCCAACGCAGGGCTCGAACCTGCGTCCTCTGAAGTTGCAGGCGGATTCTCAACCACTGCGCCACCAGGGAAGTCCCAGCTGTGTTCCTCTTCTTCCTTGCTAACAGAGTCCAAATTTCTTTAGATGGTAAGGGAAGGAGAGCCCCTCACTCAGCCTCGGGATGAATCATAATTGGTTTAACCCAAGGCCTGGAATCCCATTCCTATTATAGTGATTGGTTTGTGGGTCTGCATGTGACCTGGCTCTAGCCAATGAGAATCTAAGGGGCAGGCTGCTGAAGGGCTCCTGGGAAATATTTTCCTCCCTGAGAAAATAAGTGAGGACATGAAGGAGAAGCCTCTGCCTACATTCTTTGGATATTATCATGGGAAGATGAGAAGCTTAAAGCTGTGGCAGCCATCTTGAAACCATGAAGAGAAAGTGAGATTCACAGAGAAGCCAATGCATCAATCTGCCTTAGTTGAGAAGCTGAATTATCTAAACTTAGTACCTTCTCTTGACTTAAAAAAAAAATTGTGCCAAAATACACAAAACATCAAATTCACCATTTTAACCAATTTATTTTATTTATTTGTTTTTGTTTGTTTTTACTGTATGATATCACCCATATGTGGAATCTAAAACAAACAAACTGGTGAACACAACAAAAAAGAAACAGACTCACAGATATAGAGAACAAACCCATGGCTACCAGTGGGGAGAGGGAAATGGGGAAGGGCAACACAGAGGCAGGGGATCAAGAGGTACAAACCATTATGTATAAAATAAGCTACAAGGTTTGTTTTCTATGTTTGTGAGTCTGTTTCTGTTTTGTAAATAAGTTCATTGGTATCATTTTTTTAGATTACACATATAAGTGATATATGATATTTGTCTTTGTCACACTTACTTCACTTAGCATGATAATCTTTAGGTCCATCCATGTTGCTGCAAATGACATTATTTCATTCTTTTTTATGGCTGAGTAATATTCCATTATATATATATATATATATATATATATATATCTCACATTTTCTTTATCCGTTCATCTGTCAGTGGACACTTAGGTTGCTTTCATGTCTTGGTTACTAAAGGGGAAAGGGGACAGGAGGGGTAAATTAGGAGTTTGGGATTAGCAGATACACACTACTATATATAAAATAGATTAGAAAACAAGGTTCCACTGTATAGCACAGGGAACTATATTCAATATCTTGTAATAAACTATAATGGAAAAGAATCTGAAAAAGAATATGTATATATGTGTGTGTGTGTGTATGTATATAATATACGTATATAGCTGAATCACTTTGCTGTACACCAGAAACTAAGACAACATTGTAAATCAACTATACTTCAATTTAAAAAAATAGATGAAGGGAAGTCCCTGGCAGTCCAGTAGTTAGGATGTAGCTCTTTCACTACCGAGGGCTCGGGTTCAATTCCTGGACGGGGACCTAAGACCCAACAACTCACGTGGTGCGGCCAAAAGAAGAAAAAAGAGAAAAAGAAAGCCACAGGATATACCGTACAAGACAGGGAACACGGCCAATATTCTACAATAACTATAAATGGTGCACAACCTCTAAAAATTGTGAATCACCATACTGTACACCTGCAACCCACGCAATATGGTACATCAACTACACCTCCATTAAAAAAACAACAAAAACTGCATGCATCTTACCACGCTTCCAGTGTACTAGACATTTCTTGCTCCTCCTGTGCAATCAGAATGACTCCCTCTATAATAGATCAATATGTTCTGAGATGTCCAAATGGCCCAAGTCAAGCATTGAGCCCTGGTCATTCCGGCTCTCAGGGCCAGTGTGTTCTGTGGACAGCTGCCTACAGCTCTAACTCTTGAACTCCACCTGTGTGTACACCTTGGTGATGTCGTGGTACCTGCCTTCCGGGGGCTGGTAGTTGGAGATCGGCGGCGTGTACTCTAGTCCCTGTCTCTCAAAGGGGAATAGACTGGGGTCCCGCTCGGTGGCTGCCTCGTGGCGTTCCGGGGATGTGAGCTGCAGCTCCTGCAGATTCCCTGCCGGGCCTCAAGCATGGACCTGACGGCGTCCTTCTCCAACTCCATGTTGTAGAGCGACCACTTCTTCAGAAGCAGAGCTCTCTGCTCGCTCTCCTCCAAGGGGAGCTGCACCGCAGGCCGGTGTCTCACTTTCCCTGGGAACTTCACAGGCGTGATAAAATCCTTAAGGGGAATTAGCTCGTGGCTGTCATGGCATCCTTTTCTTCAAGCGGTCCTTGGCAGCTTGGCCTTTTGTTTGGATTTTTCTTCTCCTTCTTTTGCTCCTCCTCCTCCTTCCTCCTCTTCCTCTTTCTCCTGCTTCTCCTCCTCTTCCTCAGGGGCTCTGCTCTCTTGGGAACAAGCCCCCAGAAGCACAACCATGAAGCTCTCATGGTGTCTCTCATCTGTGTCTGCCAAGCTCCCAGAAGCCGGTTCAGGGGCACAGGGGCACTCCAGCAGGGACCTTCTAACCACTTTAAAGTGTATAACTCAGTGGTATTTGGTATGTTCACCATGTATGAAACCATTACCACTATCTAGTTGCAGAATATTTTCATCACTCCAAAAGGAAATCCCAATTCTCCTTGCCCCAGCCTCTGGCCATCCCTGCTGTATTTTCTGCATTTGCCTATTCTGAATATTTCAAATAAATAGAATCATTAGACAGTATGTGGCCTTTCGTATCTGGCTTCTTAGCATAATGTTTTCAAGGTTCATCTATGTTGCAACTTGTATCAGTACTTCATTTCTTTTTGAGGCTGAATAATATTCCACTGTATGGATATACCACATTTTATTTACCCATTCATCAGCGATGGACATTGGGGTTGTTTCCACCTTTTGGCTATTGTGGATAATACTGCTATGAACATTCATGTACGAGTTTTCGTTTGAACACCTGTTTTCACTTTTGAGTATATGCCTAGGAGTGGAACAATATGGTACTTCTGTGTTTAACTTACTGAGGAATTGCCAAAGTGTTTTCCACAGTGGCTGCACCATTTTATATCCCCACCAGCAATGCAGAACGGTTTTAATTTCTTTGCATCCCAGCCAACACTTGGCTGTTTTCTGTATTTATGATTATAGTCATTCTAGTGGATGTGAAGTGGTGTCTTATTGTGGTTTTGATTTGCATTTACCTACTTACCAATGACAATGAACATTTTTTTCATGTGTTTTTTGTCCATTTGTATATCTTTTTTGGAGAAATGTCTATTCAAGTCCTTTGCCCATTTTTGAATTGGGTTGTTTAGTTTTTGTTGTTGTTGAGATTTAGGAGTTCTCTATATAGTCTGAATATTAATCCCTTATCAGATATATGATGTGCAAATGTTTTCTCCCATTCTGTGGGTTGCCTTTTTACTCTGTTGATATTGGCTTTTGGTGCACAAAATGTTTAATTTTTGTAAAGTCCAATTTGTCTTTTTTTTCTTTTGTTGCCTGTGACTTTGGATATATCCAAGAAATCACTGCCAAATGCCATGTCATGAAAACTTTGCCCTATATTTTCCTCTAAGAGTTTTATAGTTTTAAGTCTTACACTTGTCTTTGATTCGTTTTGTGTTAATTTTTAAAAATTGAAATGTTGTTAATGTACAATATTATGTTATCATTATGTAATGCCCCTCTTTTATCCCTGCTTTGTCTAAAATTAATATAGCTACTACTACTTTCTTTTAATTAGTGTTAACATGGAATATCTTTCTCAATCCGCTTACTTTTTTTTTTTTTTTTTGCGGTACGCGGGCCTCTCGCTGTTGCGGCCTCTCCCGTTGCGGAGCACAGGCTCCGGACGCGCAGGCTCAGCGGCCATGGCTCACGGGCCCAGCCGCTCCGTGGCATGTGGGATCTTCCCGGACCGGGGCACGAATCCGCGTCCCCTGCATCGGCAGGCGGACTCTCAACCACTGCGCCACCAGGGAAGCCCTGTTCACCTTTTTATTTGCTGTTAGGACAGACTAGCAACTTGCAAGCTTCTTAGGTGCTGCACCAAAAGGACCATTATCTTTTATCCAGATGACTTTAATCTTTCACCAGAGGATGTTCTACATTTACTCTTTGGGCTCCTGTGCTGAGAAATTGATCACGTCAAGTTAGGGATTGAGCTGGATTGGGGATAAATTCCAGTTTTATGAATACTCTATCTACCTTTGTTTCATCCTCATTTCTCAGGCATGAGCCTTCTGGGCTTTTGAATGAGAGCCTAGACATTCTCTGTCTCAGCCTGTGGGCTGTGGGAGGTTTTATTCTGTCTTTTGGAGGTTTTGAGTTTAACTCTCCCACCTCCCGCCCCACATATCTTCAAAATCTGGCCCCTTCGTTTCAGGCAGGCCCCCTTTCTGTAATTAGACTTTGGCTCCTAAACACCACGCGACTGCAGAAGATTTTGCTCCCTCCAGCTTTTAGGGGCTTCCAGGAGCCTCCAGCTCCTCAGGACCACCAAAATCTTTGCTGGTTTCTCTTTCTCCCAGTAATGTTCCTTTGCCTGAGCTAAGCCTTTGTGTCCAGAATTGGCAAATGCCTCCAGAGAAAAATATTTGACCAGTGATCCTCAGCTTATTCAGGAATGAAGGCTCTTCTCTCTTTGGAATTTTAGTTCCTCTCATTCAGTCAGAGCTCTCTGCTGACTTTAAAAAGACGATTCTTGCAATTTTTTTGTTTTTCTTCTAACTTCTGCAGTGGGAGAATTGGTCTGCTGAAAACCTCTATATCCTGGTTGGAAACAGAAGTCTTTTGATCTTTTCTTAAATTCTGTATAATTTACTTTCATTATTTCTTCAAATATTTTCTCCTCTCCAACTTTGTTTCTCTTTCTGAAGTCTTATTATCTGGATATTTTTACTTCTGCTTTAATACTCTGTAACTCGTATTATTTCTTTTATATTTTCTAATTTTTTTTGAATCTTCCTTCAGGGAGAGTTATTCAATTTGGTCTTCCAGTTCACTAATATTTTCTTCAGCTGTATTCATTTTATTTATCCCATCTACCTGGACTGATCAGCACTTCTGGTTCTGAAGGGCTACTAAGGATTTATCAGACTGTTATATTCATTCATTCACGTATTCATCAAATATTCACTGAATGCCTACCTTATGCCAGGCTGGGTTCTAGGCGTGGGAAATTCAATCACCAACTATACAAAGGAGGCTTAATAATTTAAACCTCTAGCTCAGATTCACACATGCAACGGCCTACTTGACATCAGAGGCATCTCAAACTCAACATGTCCAAAACTGAACCAGGGATCTTCCCCTAATCAGTATTCCCTTGGTGGCAAGTGGCAGAACTCCAAGTCAAACTGGTTTAAGCCGTAAAGCAAAATTATTGGTTTAGTTAACTGAAAAGTCCAGGGGTAGGATGACTTCAGGCCTGGCTGATTGATATTAGAGGCTCAATGATATTGACAAGACACAGTATCCGTTTTTCCATCTCTTGCTTCTGCTTTTTTCTCTGCCGACTTACTTTGTGGGATCTTGGTTCCCCCACCAGGGATTAAACCCAGGCCCTTGGCAGTGAAAGCGTGGAGTCCTAACCACGGGACTGGCAGGGAATTCCCTCTGCTGACTTAACTTCTAGGCTTACCCTCCTCACATTAGGGTGAGATGGTCACCAGCACCAACAGACTTACATGCTTCCAGCTCAGTGACTCCAGCAGACAGACAGAGATTCTGTTTTACCAACAATTCCATCATCAGCTCCAGGCTTGAGTCTTGCTGACTTTGCTTGCGTTTTGTGCCTTGCTGTGAACCAATCATTGTAATTTGGAGAAGGAATCTTTGGATGAGCCAGGTCTAGGTCTTAGGCTGACTCCTGCAGCTGAAGTTATGTTCTGCTAGATTTGCAACCCAGTGAAATAAGAAAGCCTCTTTCCTGAGCGCTCCATCAAATGTTTGAAGGGGGTTCTCATCTGCCTGGCTTAGGACTCATGGCCTTTTCCAAACCAATGTCTGTGTCCTATTGGTAGGCCTGGATCTGGAGTTGCCAGATTTAATGAATAAAAATATGAGACATTCAGTTACATTTGAATTTCAGATAAATAATGAATAAAATGTGAAGATCCATATGTCCCAAGTAGGCATCCTGTACTTTATCTGGCAACATTAGCTGGGTCATACGCCAGTCCCACAATGTGGGGGATGAGATCAGCCACACCCAAACCACTTGGTTTAAGTGTGAGAAGCACAATTCCAAAAGGAAAAATGGAGGTGCTGTTTCCAGAAAGAAGCACGGATGTGGACTGCACAAATGACAGTTGACCTTGATACTCTCTGTGCACACCCAGTTCATTGCAACCCATTAGCCCTTCCCCATCTCCTTTATCCCTGCTGAGAGATCCCCATTTGGTACAGGAAAGTAGATAGCACTCCCTTGATTTTAGGAATATAGGCTCTGCCCTCAGCCCCGGGGGATACATTATGATTACTCTAAACTACCAATGATAATCCTTTTCTTTTTTGCCAAATGACTGGTGTTAAAGAGAAAATTATTCATGACAATTGTTGACGATGATCGGGGTAGACTTTATTCAAGGGGCTACTACAATGAGGGTTTGTATTCGGGGAGGGAGATCTGGATCAACTTCGAACACAATAAGGAAAAGTGGGGATTTATAGCCAAGGAGCAGGGTGGGGGTCAGTGGATGGAAATTTACTAAATGGAAACCTCAGGGGTGAGGGTGGGATTGTGGCTAAACCGACCTAACAGAGTCTTGCTAAAACTGAATGATGCAGAGATGAATATAGAAGCCCAAAAGTCAGGGCATAGATGAGAATAGAGTTCAAAGTAGCCTGACTGGAGTTTGTCAAGGAAGAATCTTTGTCACTGATACAAATCTTCCGAGCTTCCTCTGTGTCCAGGTATGGTCATGCAGCCAGTCCTGGCCCATGAGAGGCAAGGGGAAATTTGCTGGGGAGTTTCTGGAGAGGATTTTGCTTCCCAGATAAAAAGACAGAGCCCCTGAAGGGAAGAGCCTTGTGCCCCTGCACCCTACTTTTTATTTGGAATGCTGGTGTGAGCACATGGTATATGGAGCTATGTCTGCCATGAGACAACAAACACGGGAGTAAAAAGCCAGCATGCAAAAAATGACGGGGCTGAAGAGTGGAAAGAGTCTGAGAAAACTCTGGAAACTCCAACCTCCGGGCTTCATCTGTAAACAATAAACAGCCTCTTATAGTTTAGCCTATGCCTTCTGGTACTTGCAGCCACATGCTCCCCAGCTCATCTGCTCCCTCCCCTCAGCCTGCTTTTCTCCCAACGTCCCACAGCTCAATAATTAACACCATCACCTTTCCTTTCATGCAAATCAAAACTTCACCGTCATCACTGGAGCCTCCCTCTCCTCCCACTGTCCCTCCCCCATTTCTGTTGAACTTCCTCAGTGACTCTGGAATCTGCCTGCATTCTACATTTCCACGTCCACTGTCGTATTCCTAGCAGCTCCTCTTTTCTCTCCTGGTCCAGTTCAAAGGCTTTCTATCCATCTCCAACAAAGCCTCTACTCTTTGTTCCCCTGCAATATCTTTCCACAGTTATCTTTTCAAAATATAAATCTGATAATGTCAACATCCCCCACAATGTTTAAATTTAAACACCCTTCGGTTACCTCCTCTTTCTCTTAGAAAAAAGACCAAAATCCTTAACAAAGCCTTTAAAACCCTTCATGCTTGGCCCTGCCTCAAGCCATATCTCATCCATGCCACTTTCCTCTTTATATGAGTCTGTTTCCTTCCACCACAGGACCTTTGCACATGCTGGAATACCTAGAATGATCTTCCCCACCTCCACTCCCCTGACGCACTCCTGCTCTGCCTTCAGATCTTTCCTTTACCCTGGCTTTCTCAGGTGAGCCTTTTCCTGTCCACAGAGACCCTCTCCATTGCTCTCAAGACCTAGGAGATGTCCACAGGTATCTCTTCCCTGCCTCCCCTGGAATCCTGCCAGGATTACCTTCAATTGCTGAGATCCTTCCCCTCTGGAACAATCCAGCTGCTTTGCTTCTGTGAACCCAGGCTTTCAAATCAATGACCTGCTAATTCTTCCACTGCAGTGAGAACAGAAGACAAATTAACATTTCAGTACGTTATTGTGACATACAAATAAGAAGGTAATTACATTCTTGTGTTTTCCTGACTGGGTTTTGCAGCAGACCACCATAGGTCCTTGAAATGCCTACAGGAAACCTAAAGTATGAGGACAATTGAACCAGGAGCAGAGGGAGAAATGCATTCCAGGTGCTGTATGTGTACAGCCTCCTCCTTGAGACGTCCTGGAGTGCTAGTAGTTAGAGATGAGGATAAGGGGTAAGCTGGGCTGTGAAGGAATGGATTCTGATTCTGAGGGCAATGAGAAGCCAGAGGGCTTTAAGCAAGGGAGGTACTGCACCAGATTTGCTTTAGAAAGATCATTCTAGTGCTGTGTGTAGAATGGATTGCAGGGGACAAGACTGGGGCAGGGAGATAGAGGAGGAGGCTGATGCAGTGGTGCAGGAGAGATGATGGTGTGAAATTAATTAAGCAAGGAGGCCATTAGCCTGAGGGGGCTCTAATGCTACATCACCTATGGAAGCAAACCAAAATCTAAGCCTGTGAATATCGCAAGGTTATGAAAGCAAAACCTAAAGACAAACAACCACAAAGAGCCAACTAGGATTTAAGCTATAGCCAATCAATACTTTCCTTACTTTGCTTCCAGTTTTTCCATATAAAAGTTTTCTTCAGCTCCCATCAACAGAGCACTTCTAACCACATCCAGTTTGGCACTGCTTTATTTGAATTGATTTTTGCTCAAATAAATTCCCTAAAAATTTAGTATGCCTCAGTTTATCTTTTAACTGTTCTGGTGTCAGAAGTGGGATCCAAAGGAGTTGCCAAACGGCCCTCAGAAGCAACAAGCAACCAGGCAGAGGTACCTGCTGAGCCCATTGAGCTCACTGCTTTCTTGCTACATCTGAAAGATGGGTAAGTTCCTTTCATGTCTGAGGTCTGCAGGTTTTGTGTTTGAAAGAGCTCCCTGAATTTATTCAAGTATTTCTTTCTCTGGACTGGGTCTGGGGGCCAGCTGACTTAAAAGAAACTGGACTGGGATGGGGACATATGTATATGTATAACTGATTCACTTTGTTATAAGGCAGAAACTAACACACCATTGTAAAGCAATTATACCCCAATAAAGATGTTTAAAAAAAAAAAGAAAAGAAACTGGACTGGGTCCAGGGTCAGATTAGGTCTGACTTAAGCTGGACTGGGTCTGTTAGGGGAAATACTGACTGAAACTGCCCGCCCTGACCAGGCAACATAGTAACCACTTGCATGAGTTATTTTAAACAGGAGGTCCTGGTAAGGAACACAGAACTAACAAGCTACCACCAACTGGAAGAATTCAGGAAAGGTCAAAATGAGAGAGGAGATGCCAGTCCATTTCTCCTTCCAACCTCCCAGAATCCTTCTCACTGGGATCCATCTTGGCTGAGTGATGCACGTACCCCCAGGAAGGACCCTGAGTCAGAATGATTGGCCAGAGACAACCCGGAAACTAACCCCATTCCCATAAAACCCTAGACTGCAAGCCACGTGGCAAAGCTGTCCTCCTGGATTCCCTAACCCTCCTGCTCTCCACCCAGGTACCCCTTCCCAATAAAGTCTCCTGCTTTGTCAGCACGTGTGTCTCCTTGGACAATTCATTTCCAAGTGTTAGACAAGAGCCCACTCTCGGGCCCTGGAAGGGGTCTCCCTTCCTGCAACAGGTCCAGTGTGAGGCCTTAGGTAATAAGGGGGGAAAAAAAGAGAAAAATTGGTTCCCTGAGTCCAAAAAATCTGGGACTCCTCTGTCTGGGACCCTGGCTAACTATATGTATAAAATTACGGGCCCAGAATCTGTGTTTTTCTGAACCAGTGGGTTAAACTTACCAAAGATAACCTTAAACTGCAGTGGTCACAGTAGGGAACTTTTAACCTAGACAAGCATATCTTTACAAGGTGCTCTAGAGAAAAAAAGGGTCCCAAATCTCCCCAAAACAATGGGGTGCATTTTTTTTTACTGGTATGCTGAAGCATCTTAGAAACTCAATGAATCGAAAATTGCTTCTTTAAAAGATTCTTTACAAAAACAAATGAAAAGTTTAGGCAACAAATTGACAGTGAATCTAAAAAAATCTAAGACGTGCACACTGACTAACTTGACTCCAACTGCTCCTTCCCTTAAACCTCCCCTCCCTAAATTTTCTGAACCTACCAATCCCTTTACACCTTTTATTTTATTTTAAAAATCTATTTATTTATTCGTTGTGCTGGGTCTTTGTTGAGGCAGGCGGGCTACTTAGTTGCAGCAGGTGGGCTCCTTAGTTGCGACTCATGGCTCCTTAGTTGTGGCTCATGGGCTCCTTAGTTGAGGCATGTGAACTCTTAGTTGTGGCATGCATGTGGGATCTAGTTCCCTGACCAGGGATCAAACCCAGGCCCCCTGCCTTGGGAGTGTGGAGTCTTCACAGCTGCTCTACCAGGGAAGTCCCACTCAATTGCCTTTTAAAGTGAGGCCCTCTGCTGAGCATTGAATACTAAATGTAACCATCTTTTCTCATGGTCAAAGGCTGAATTAGGGCCATCATAAAAGGTTCTCCAAATCCTCAAGAGAATCCTCAAAATTTTTATGAGGAATTTAGAATTCTAATTGCAGCCTACGACATGGGCTCCCAGATCGCTGCCAGTTTATTCATATGACATTAGGACCTAGCAATGCCCCAAAATAAATGACTGAAGCCCAGTGGGAAGACCCCAAGAGTGATATTAAAGACCCGCATGCAAACTGCTCTGCCAGGGATGGCCCAAAAGGCTCTAGAAAAATAGCCCAAGACCTACATGAAAAAAGTTTTTTTAATTAATTTATTTATGGCTGCGTTGGCTCTTTGCTGCTGTGCGCAGGCTTTCTCTAGTTGTGGCGACAGCAGGGGCTACTCTTTGTTGAGGTGTGCAGGCTTCTCATTGCGGTGGCGTCTCACATTGCAGAGCATGGGCTCTAGGCGTGCAGGCTCAGTAGTTGTGGCTCGCGGGATCTAGAGCGCAGGCTCAGTAGTTGTGGCACACAGGCTTAGTTGCTCCACGGCATGTGGGACCTTTCCTGACCAGGGCTCGAACCTGTGTCCACTGCATTGGCAGGCGGATTCTTAACCACTGAGCCACCAGGGAAGTGCCTATTTGAAAGTATTGATAAGGTATTTCCTCAAAAGACTGACTGGTCTATCAGTCAATCTCGCAAACAACACAAAAAGAATAAAGCAGTCTCAGATCATAAGACAAAATTGGAAACCCTGTTTGTGAAATTCCAGGCTTTCTTTATTAAACGAAGGCTCAGAAAACACCTTCACTTCCTTATTCATTAGCAAGCTCTGGCTGAACTAAGTAGCCTAATAAAGAGACACAAGCTGTGCTGGGAAGCCTCTTTCTTGCTGGATTAATAGCCCTAGCTAAGCATTTTGAAAAAACCTTGGAGCAAGCTGAAATCCAAAAAGCCAACCAATTTACGGCCCTGAAGTTACAATAGTTCCAAGGGCCAAGGGGACCTCCACGAACACATTTCAAGCTAGAACCTAGAGATTCTTCACTCAGGAATGCTGTGCCCTGAAGTGTCTGCCTTTGCTGTAAACAAGTGGGGCACTGAAAAAAGCAATGCCCCCTGCTGAACCCATCGTTTAAGAGACCTCCACCTCTTAGTCCAGACTGCCTTTCCATTGGGGGAAGTCAAAAAATTTGATTACTGAAATAATAAGCATCGATGGGGTTCTGAGGGATCCTTTGGTAAGTTGCTCCCCAGGATTCCTCTAAATGAGAAAAGGGAAACTAAGATAAACAATGCAGAATGTGGCACAGTATCGGGGTTTACCATTGTCACTTTATCTATATTAAAACCCACTTTCACAAAACAGCAAAGCCCTTGGAGTAAAGTATTCCCATACTGAGGGTTTCTAGCCAAAGGCAAAGGGTATTTGTGTCTAAACTAAACTAGCCCAGATGACACTAGGGCCATTTTTGGGAAACCATACTTTCCTTCTGTGTGACGTGGCCCCAGTAAGCCTGTTAGGATGAGATTTGCATTCTAAAATAAAGAGTTACATAAAATTTAACTCAGAAGGAATTTCCTGACCCTCCTGAACCTGAGGTGTTCTGCTCTCTGCAAGCAGGAATTGATGAAATTGAGACTCTAAAGTATGAAAGCTCTTAACTCTCAGAAGTGCGTGAATGCCGGACTTCCCTGGTGGCGCAGTGGATGAGAATTCACCTGCCAGTGCAAGGGACACGGGTTCAAGCCCTGGTCCAGGAAGATCCCACATGCCGCAGAGCATCTAAGCCCATGTGCCACAACTACTGAACCTGCACTCTAGAGCCCGCGAGCCACAACTACTGAAGCCCCCGTGCCTAGAGCCTGTGCTCCACACAAGAGAAGCCACCGCAATGAGAAGCCTGTGCACTGCAACGAAGAATAGGCCCCAACTCGCTGCAACTAGAGAAAGCCCACGCACAGCAACAAAGACCTAACGCAGCCAAAAAAAAAAAAAGAAAGAAATTGCTTTGACCACTTGGGGTCTTTTGTGTTTCCATGCAAATCGTAAAATTTTTTGTTTTAATTCTGTGAAAAATGCCATTGGTAATATGCTAGGGATTGCATTGAATCTGTAGATTGTCATTTTCACAATACTGATTCTTTTTTTTTTAAAATATTTATTTATTTATTTATTTGGTTGCACCGGGTCTTAGTTGCAGTAGGTGGGCTCCTTAGTTGTGGCTCCAGGGATCCTTAGTTGCAGCTCATTGGCTCCTTAGTTGCAGCATGTGGGCTCTTTAGTTGTGGCAGGTGGGCTCCTTAGTTGCGGCAGGAGGGCTCCATAGTTGTGGCATGCAAACTCTTAGTTGCAGCATGCATGTGGGATCTAGTTCCCTCACCAGGGATCGAACCTGGCCCCCCTGCATTGGGAGCGTGGAGTCTTATCCGCTGGACCACCTGGGAAGTCCCACACAATATTGATTCTTCCAATCCAAGAACATGGTATATCTCTCCATCTGTTTGTGTCATCTTTGATTTCTTTCATCAGTATCTTATAGTTTTCTGAGTACAGGTCTTTTTCCTCCTTAGGTAGGTTTATTCCTAGGTATTTTATTCTTTCTGTTGCAATGGTAAATGGGACTGTTTCCTTAATTTCTCTTTCTGATTTTTCATTGTTAGTGTATAGGAATGCAAGAGATTTCTGTGTATTAATCTTACATCCTCCAACTTTACCAAATTCATTGATTAGCTCTAGTAGTTTTCTGGTGGCATCTTTAGGATTTTCTATGTATAGTATCATGTCATCTGCAAGCAGTGACAGCTTTACTTCTTCTTTTCCAATTTGGATTCCTTCTATTTCTTTTTCTTCTCTGATTGCCATGGCTAGGACTTCCAAAACTATGCTGAATAATAGTGGCAAGAGCGGACATCCTTGTCTTGTTCTGATCTTAGAGGAAATGCTCTCAGTTTTTCACCATTGAGAATGATGTTTGCTGTGAGTTTCTTGTATATTGCCTTTATTATGTTGAGGTAGGTTCTCTCTATGCCCACTTTCTGCAGAGTTTTTTAAAAAATCATATATGGGTGTTGAATTTTGTCAAAACCTTTTTCTGCATCTATTGAGATGATCGTATGGTTTTTATTCTTCAATTTGTTAATATGGTGTATCACATGGATTGATTTGCATATACTGAAGAATCCTTGTGTCCCTGGGATAAATCCCACTTGATCATGATGTATGACCCTTTTAATGTGTTGTTGGATTGTTTGCTAGTATTTTGTTGAGGATTTTTGCTTCTATGTTCATCAGTGATATTGGTCTGTAATTTTCTTTTTTTGTGATATCGTTGTCTAGTTTTGGTATCAGGGTGGTGGTGGCCTCATAGACTGAGCTTGGGAGTGTTCCTCCCTTTGTAATTTTTTGGAACAGTTTGAGAAGGATGGGTGTTAGCTCTTGTCTAAATGTTTGCTAGAATTTGCCTGTGAAGCCATCTGGTTCTGAACTTTTGTTTGTTGGAAGGTTTTTTTTTTTTGGCTGCATTGGGTCTTCACTGCTGCGCAAGGGCTTTCTCTAGTTGCGGCGAGTGGGAGCTACTCTTCTTTGTGGTTCATGGGCTTCTCATTGTGGTGGCTTCTCTTGTTGCAAAGCACAGGCTCTAGGCGCATGGGCTTCAGTAGTTGCAGCACGCGGGCTCAGTAGCTGTGGTGCATGGGCTTAGTTGCTCCGTGGCATGTGGGATCTTCCTGGACTAGGGTTCGAACCCCTGTTCCCTGCATTGGCAGGTGCATTCCTAACTGCTGTGCCACCAGGGAAGTCCCTGTTGGAAGATTTTAAATCACAGTTTCAATTGCATTACTTGTGATTGGTCTGTTCATATTTTCTATTTCTTCCTGGTTCGGTCTTGGAAGGTTGTACTTTTCTAAGAATTTGTCCATTTCATATTAGGATATGACTTATACTTATACCTCATGCTGTTGAGAGTCTATTAAACTCCCAACAGACTCACCATTTTTCAGCAAGCCGACTAACTGAGATCCTTCTCCTTTCACTTTTTTTTTTTTGTGGGATTTTATAGTTCCCTGACCAGGGATCAAACCCATCCCCCCTGAAGTGGAAGCGCAGAGTCTTAAGCACTGGATCACCAGGGAAGTCCCTGCTTTCACTTTCTAAGCTCCATCGTTTTTTTTTTTTTTTCATTTTATAGTTTTATTTCATTCCCATATATGCGTGTGTATATATATACATATATTTTTACATCTTTATTGGAGTATAATTGCTTTACAATGTTGTGTTAGTTTCCACTGTACAACAAAGTGAATCAGCTCTATGTATACATATATCCCCATATCCCCTCCCTCTTGAACCTCCCTCCCACCCTCCCTATCCCACCCCTCTATATCGTCACATAGCATCGAGCTGTTCTCCCTGTGCTATACATCAAAGCTTCTTGAGCGCTGCAACTTTCTCAACACTGCTGCCCTTGCAGACAGCGGTACAGATCACTGTAACTGTGTAGACGTGGTGTCATGGTTATTGACCCCTTGCATTGACTTACAGGACACATCGTTAGAAAACCAAGATTTGATACTCTTTGTCGCTGGGTCCTATGCTAAGAATGCGGAAGGGAAAAATCAATCAGGATATGCTATGACAGCTCAATAGGAATTATTGGAAAGGTGAAGCCTTCCCCAGTTTAACTTTGCTCAACCAGCAGAACAATATGCTCTCACTCGGAGTTGTCAGCTATTCAAAGGAAAATCAGTAAACCTTTATACAGATAGTAAATATGCCTTTGGGGTGGTCCATGACTTTGGTATATTATGGAAACAGAGACGTTCCTCACTGCTGGTGGAAGGCTGATCAAAAATGGGCCCCAGGGCTTTGCTGGTGGTGCAGTGGTTAAGAATCCACCTGCCAATTCAGGGGACACAGGTTTGAGCCCTGGTCCGGGAACATCCCACATGCCACGGAGCAACTAAGCCCGTGTGCCACAACTACTGAGCCTGCGCTCTAGAGCCCGTAAGCCACAACTACTGAGCCTGTGTGCCACAACTACTGAAGCCTGCACGCCTAGAGCCCGTGCTCCGCAACAAGAGAAGCCACAGCAGTAAGAAGCCCATGCACTGCAACGAATAGTAGCCCCCGCTCGCGGCAACTAGAGAAAGCCCGCGCGCAGCAACAAAGACCCAACGCAGCCAAAAATAAATAAATAAAATAAAAATCTTAAAAAAAAAAATGGGCCCCAAGTAGCACTCCCCCAGTGGTCCAGTAGTTAGGGCTTTGTGCTTCCACTGCAGGGGGTGCAGGTTCTATCCCTGGTTGGGGAATTTCCACATGCTGCTCAGGGTGGGCAAAAAAAAAAGAAAAAAACAAACCGCGGCCCCAAGTAAATGAACAGCTCTCTGTCATTCTATTGTCTAACTGAATTGCAGTTATTAAAACTGAAGCTCATACTAGAAAGACAGAACGTGAGTATCAGGGAAATGCTCTAGCAGACTTCCATGCTAAGTCAGCCAGCGCTAAAGTTGTACAAATACGCAACTTGAATGAACTCCGTAAGACTGATTCTAACCAAATTATTTATGATAATTTATATAAAAGACAAAATCAGGCATCTGAGCTGGAGCAACAATGTTGGGACCAACAAGGGTGCAAATTTCATATTAAACAATTCACTGAGGGCCAGGACAGTCGCCTGGTTCTTCCTGAATCCTTGAAAATGCCATTACTAAAAGCTCTACATTCTGCAACTCATCATGGCACAGATAAAATGATCCAAATTATGAAGAAGTATTGGTGGAATGACTACTCCAAGGTCACAAATTTGGTTTACCACTGATACCTGATTTGTCAAACCCATAACCCTGGAAAGACTATTAAGGTATTAGATGGAGCATTCTCACCGCCTACTGGGCAGGCCATTTGGACACTTACAGATGGATTTCATTCACTTGCCTCCCTCAATGGGTTACTGATATGTTCTTGTAATTGCTTGTATGTTCTCAGGATTGATTGAAGCCTTCCTATGCAGAAAGGCTGATGCCGCAACTGTGGCTGAGAAACTTTTAGAAAATATATTTCCTTCATGGCGCTTCCCCAGAGAACTCTTCAATGATAGGGGAACTCATTTCACCAGACAAAAAATTAAACAAATAGAGCACTCCTTACTCAATGGCATTATCGTTGTCCTTAGTCAGCTGGTAAAGTTGAACAGACAAATGGTAACTTAAAACTGAAGCTAGCTAAATTAACAGAATCAACTGGACTGCCCTGGCCTGAAGTTCTACTATTCGTTTTAATGGTGATTAGATCAACACCTATGGGAAAGGATAAAGTAATACCTTATGAAATAGTGACAGGAAAACCTGTGCCCTTGGTGATAGAACCACATCTGTCTCCTGTACTCAAATTCTGATATGATTCAATATTGTAAAGCTTTAACGTATTATGCTAAAGTATATTTCCACCAGGTAAAAGAAGCTTTTCATGACCCTCCTACAGATTGTCGAGCCTTCTACACCTTAGAACCTGGACAGTGGGTCTTCTTCTCAGGAAACGACACCTGAGAATGACTGCCCTTGAACCTTGTTAGAAGGGACCATTCAGGTTCTCCTGACTACCCAGATAGTAGCCAAACTTCAGAGATTAAACCTTGGGTCCACATCTCCCAGTTGTAAAAGGCTCCTCCAAACTCTTGGAACTGCATACTAGCCGGAAATCTAAAGTTAAAATTGGAAGATTCCTCCCCAGAAACAAATGACATCTTGAGGTGGACAGCTCTCTCAAGGTCACAGATCAAGGTCTTTATCTCCAATATGAAATCTTTATCCCTTTCACCTCCTTGCTATCTGCTTTTTCTCTTCATTAATGCATGGAAAGATAACACTATAATTAGGATTTCACAAACAATAGCTACTGCGGGAAATTTAACTAACTGCTGGATTTGTCATGCTAAACCAAAATCAGTACATGAAGGGAGAGACCCTTTTGTTTACCCTATAAGTAATTTCACTGAAATCCCAAATGCCACTGTGTGCCTAAATTGTTCGGCAGCTCCCTTTTATAAAGGTAAAAATACTAAATCTACATATCCCCATTCCTTGCTTCAATTTAATCCAACCCTGGGATGGGAAAATGAGATTCACTCTCTCTATATATATATAAAACACTGCAGGGCTTCCCTGGTGGTGCAGTGGTTGAGAGTCCGCCTGCCGATGCAGGGGACATGGGTTTGTGCCCCGGTCCGGGAAGATCCCACATGCCGCGGAGCGGCTGGGCCCATGAGCCATGGCCGCTGGGCCTGCGCGTCCGGAGCCTGTGCTCCACAACGGGAGAGGCCACAACGGTGAGAGGCCTGCGTACCGCAAAAAAAAAAAAAAAAAAAAAGAACACTGCAGAGCAGCCAATGTAAGTCAGACCATTTATAGGCTTAGCTGACGGGCCCATGTATTTAGGTGGTCTCGGTAGGATGATGCTAACACCTCTGTACCAACCAATGAGCCCACAGATGCTAATACTTACGAGGGAGCCCTATGTACCCTTCCTGGCTGTGGCTTTATATGTGGACGCTTTGGTATTGGCCTCTATGCTTGAGCAACTCATTGTCTTGACAGCTGGCGGATGAAAGGGCACTGTGCTCTTTTATTTAGAAAATATTTTATTTATTTTTATTTTTGGCTACGTCAGGTCTTAGTTGCAGCATGTGGGATCTTCGTTGCGGCATGCGGGATCTTTCGTTGGGGCGCACGGGCTTCTCTCTAGCTGTGGTGCGCGGGCTTCTCTCTAGTTGTGGCACGTGGGTTTTCTAGTTGTGGCGCGCGGGCTTAGTTGCCCCGCGGCATGTGGGATCTTAGTTCCCTGACCAGGGATCAAACCCGTGTCCCCTGCATTAGAAGGCGGATTCTTTACCACTGGACCATCAGGGAAGTCCCAGGGCACTGTGCTCTTGCTGCATTTAGTGTTCCATTGTCCCTTCATAATACCTCAGAAACTCAACGTTGGCCACTCCCTTGAATTTATACTATGGAGCAAAAAGAAGTTTGTCAGGAGATGTTAACACCCCTGGATGGGCATCATTTGGGTGGTCCCTTCTTCCTTGGCTTGGAGTTAGTACAAACAAACATATGCTTAGAAACTTATTCTTAACGCTGGCAACCATAGCTGAGTCTACTGCTAAGGCCTTGACTGCACAACAAAAGTACCTAGGCTCTCTAGCTAAGGTGGTTTTAGATAGTAAAATTGCTTTCGATTATTTGTTGGCTGAACGAGGGGTCTGTGCCATAGCTAACACCTCCTGCTGTACCTGAATTAACACCTCTGGTGTTGTAAAAACTCAAATACAAGAAATTAACAAACAAGCTACTTGGCTAAAACAGATTGGTACCACATCAGGTACATTCTTTGATTTACTTGATACCAACTGGTTTGGTTTATGGGGACCCTGGCTAAGGAGTGTACTTCAGTCTTTTGGTATTATCCCCCAGGAGTCATCATCGCAGTCTCCCTGGTGGGCTGTGTTGCCTCAAAGATCTCAAATGCATGTTTGCAGCCATCAGCAGCAAATCAGATGGTCTCACTGTGCTTGGAGAAACAGAAACAAGATGTACAATGGGATAAACAGCAAAAGCAATTCTTCTATGGATCTGACATCATAACCTGATAAGAGCAATTTAACTCTCACAGTGACTGAGAATGGGGCTAATACTAAACTTCTGTTCATCCTCCAGATGATCAAAAGGGAGAATTGTTAAATTAAACAAAGAGACCATTAGACTGAGGTGGCTCTAGTGCCTCCGCACCTACGTAAGCAAACCAAAATGTTAACCTGTAAATACCTCGAGGTTATGAAAGCAAAACCTGACAACCAATCATTAACAGCCAAGTAGCGTTGAAGCTATAGTCAATCAGTAATTTCCTTACTTTGCTTCCACCTTTTCTCTATAAAAGTTTTTCCTCAGCTCCCATCTGTGGAGTGCTTCTAACCACTTCCCATTTGATGATGACCAATTTGGATGGATTCTTTCTCAAATAAATTCCTAAAATTTTAATGTGCCTCAATATCTTTTTTTTTTAATTTTTATTCATTTATTTATTTTTGGCTGCGTTGGGTCTTCGTTGCGGCGCGTGGGCTTTCTCTAGTTGCGGCGAACGGGGGCTACTCTTCATTGCGGTGCGTGAGCTTCTCATTGCGGTGGCTTCTCTTGTTGCGGAGCACTGGCTCCAGGTGTGTGGCTTCAGTAGTTGTGGCACGCGGGCTCAGTAGCTGTGAGTCGTGGGCTCTAGAGTGCAGGCTCAGTAGTTGTGGCACACGGGCTTAGTTGCTCCGCAGCATGTGGGTTCTTCCCGGACCAGGGCTCGAACCCGTGTCCCCTGCATTGGCAGGCAGATTCTTAACCGCTGTGCCACGAGGGAAGTCCGCCTCAATACCTTTTAACAACAGGCTCTGAAAGTTCGGTCAGCAGGGGAGAGACACTTAGGAGTTAGAATCTAATGGCATTTGTGTGATTGGACATGGAATGTTGGGGACCATTCACATTCCCCAACATTATAAAACCGATAAGACCCCCTAAAGGATGTAAATGTCCCAATAGTTCAGGCGGCAGCTTCTATTATCCCTGCACTGCTGCCAGCTTTGCACACTGGGCAAGTCCTTGATTATAGAGAACATGACATTTCGGGGCTGCTGTTTCATAGAACTTCCTGAAGGCCACATACAAGAAATAGTAACTGTGTATATATTGCATGAATAAGTGGGGAGATAATCAGAATAAGTGCTTGTCTTTCCCTAAGAATTGGGCAAATATAACCTAATGAAATACAATGACTGTTTTTAGTGAACAGTTAAGGGGAAGAAAGAAGACAGAGAAACAGGAAGGAGGAGACACGCCCAAGGGGCAGTGGGCACCGAGTGGCCAAGGGGGCAGAGGTGCCCACCCACCTGAAAGCCCCAGCAGCCTCCAAGCTGCTCCATCTCCCCGCAACTCTTCCTCTTTTTCTCATGATAGTATTTTATTGACTAACTTAAATCCTTCTGCATCTTACTTTTATCACTTTAATACACATAGCTCTACCTCATTCTTTTTTACTGCCATATAGTATTTATAGCATGAACATTCTCTGGCTTATTCAGCTCTTTCCCTACTGAAGGACAGTTAGGTAATTCCTGGGTTGTCATTACCTGACATGCAAGGAACACCCTTTATCCATATCTTCTTGTACATGTACGTTTCTCCAGTGTAGAATCGCTGGATCAGAGGGCATGTGCATTTTGCACATAAACTTTTTAAAATTTTGGAATAAATTTAGATTTATAGAAAAGTTGCAAAGGGTACTGAGAGTTCCCATATATCCCTCACCCAGTTTCCCCTACTGTTATCATCTTGCATTATCACGGTACATTTGTCAAGACTAAGAAACCAACTTTTGCATATTACTGTGAACTAAACTCTAGACTTTACTTGGATTTCATTAGTTGTATTAGTCTTCTCAGGCTGCTATAATAGAATATCACAGACTGGGTGACTTAAACAACATAAATTTATTTTCTTACAGTTCTGAAGGCTGGAAGTTCAAGATCAAGGTGGCAACAGGGTTGTCTTATGAGGCCTCTCTCTTTGGCTTGCAGATGGTCACCTTCTCCCTGTGTCCTCACATGGCTTTTCTTCTGTGTATACCTGCAAGGGGAGAGAGAGAGAGCTCTTTGGTATCTCTTCCTCTTAGAAGGACACTAGTGTTATGGAATTAGGACCCCATCCTTATGACCTCATTTAAACTTAATTACCACTCTAAAGGCCGTCTCCAAATATAGTCACATTGGGGGTTAGGTCTTCAACATATGAATTTAGGAGGGGACACAATTCAGTCCATAACACTAGCTTTTCCACTAATGTCCTTTATCTGTTTCAGGATCCAATCCAGGATACCACATTGCCTTCAGGAGTATGTGCATTTTTAGATTTCAACAGATTTGGTTAAATTGCTTTCCGAAGTGGCCCTAGTGGGGCTTCCCTGGTGGCGCAGTGGTTAAGAATCCACCTGCCAATGCAGGTGACGCGGGTTCTGAGCCCTGGTCTGGGAAGATCCCACATGCTGCAGAGCAACTAAGCCCGTGTGCCACAGCTACTGAGCCTGCCCTCTAGAGCCTGCGAGCCACAACTATTGAGCCTGCGTGCCACAACTGAAGCCTGCACGCCTATGCTCTGCAACAGAGTAGCCCCCGCTTGCCACAACTAGAGAAATCCCACGCCCACGCGCAGCAGCGAAGACCCAGTGCAGCCAAAAATAAATAAATAAATTAAAAAACCAAAAACAATTTGGCCCTAGTAGTTGACACATTCCCAGCTGTGTGTCCCCCTTTCCTCATACCCTCCCCACTCCTGATAGTATCAAACTTTAAAATCTTTGCCAATCAATTGGGTGACTAACAATATCTTGCTGTTTAATTAGCAGTTTCCTGAATACAAGTAAAGTTGAGCTACACTGTGCTGGCCACCTGTCGTTCATGGACTGTGAACTGCCTATTTTTAGCCTTTGACCTTTTTTTTTTTTTTTTTAAGTGTATGATGAGTTTTTCTTATTGAATTATAAGACCCTGTAACTTTGTGAGGGGAAGGGCTATGTCTTATAGTCACTGCTGGCACATAGTAGGTGCTTTTTGTTGCAAGAATCAGAGATTAATTTAAGGAAATGAAAAAGGGGATGTATCCCAGGGGACCCAAGTATGCGTGTAATGAGGCCTCTTCAGGGTTTGGAAGCAGGAAGGGCAGGCAGCATCTTTTCCCCTTTCCACAGTCTGGGTCTCCTCACTCTGTTCTGCATAGTGGGAGAGGATAGATGCAGCTTCAGCCACCCACCCTCAGACATCACCTAGCTGTCTATGAAATCCCGAAAAGTGTCAGGAGAGAGGATCTGATTGGCTTTGCGTGGGTCAGGGTGACACTTCCACTGGACAGTCACCTCTAGGCCCTTAAGTTGGAATGTATGGAGGAAAGATGGCTGCTGGGGGCTCCCACTCTGGGTGGGGAGGGGTGAGCTGGGCAGAGAGCCAGAGGACAGCCAGCTCCTGCAGGACTGTGATGGATAGAATAGGAGAGATGGCCCCCCAAATGTGCCTTGCCCCTGTATTACTAGTGTCTTGTTAGTAGCTGGAATGACAATATATTCTCAACATGAGTGACTAGACATCTTGTTTCTGCCATTCAGCATCCCTTCTTTTGTTAACTTCATATGGTTTTTCCTTATAGCATCCACCCTTCTCAGTCCACATGCTGACTCCTCCCAGAAAGGGCATCTGACCCCAGGTACAGGGAGGTGGCACATCCCATGTGTTTGGCCACAGTGATGGGTTGAGGGATAAACATGTGATCCAATTCAGGCCAATGAGAGTTAGACCTGGGATTTTGTTCACATTGCTGGAGAAAGGAAGATCTTTCTTTTCTGAGGGCCTTGAAGTGGCGAAGTAGCAGGTCTGGAACTGCTAGGTGCCATCATTTGAAAGACCTGTCCGAAAGGGAACCAGGGAAGCAGGGTAAAAACAAAGAGAGAGGGACTTCCCTGGTGGTGCAGTGGTTAAGACTCTGTGCTCCCAATGCAGGGGACCCGGGTTCAATCCCTGGTCAGGGAACTAGATCCCACGTGCCGCAATTAAGAACCCACATGCCGCAACGAAGATCCTGCATGCTGCAACTAAAGATCCCACATGCCGCAACTAAGACCCGGTGCAGCCAAATAAATGTTTTTAAAAAAATAAAAAAATAAAAACAAAGAGAGGGAGAGACAGAGAGACACTAAGATCATGGTGACACTACTGAGCCTTGGGTCAAGTCATGTCTGAAGACAGCTCTTCTGTAGTTTTCAGTCCCATGAACAAATACGCCCTCTCCCCGCCTTAAAAAAAATACTGAACCAATTTAAGTTGTGTTTTCCATCATTTACCAATAAAAGTGTGCTGACTCATACTGAGACAGGATTAATGAAACATTAAGTAACCACCGGAATGTTCTGTGTTGGATGACAGGTTATAGAAAAGGGACAAAGAAATCCCATGTCTGATGTTGTTTCTTTTTTATAAAGCAAATATTTATTTATTTTTGGCTGCGTCGGGTCTTAGTTGCAGCACATGGGATCTTTTCATTGTGGTGTGGGGGCTCTTCGTTGTAACTCGCAGGCTTCTCTCTAGTCGTGGCACGTGGGCTCAGTAGTTGTGGCGGGCTTAGTTGCCCCGCGGCATGTGGGATCTTAGTTCCCCGACCAGGGATTGAACCCGCATCCCCTGTATTCTTAGCCACTGGACCAACAGCGAAGTTTCCCACATGTCTGGTTTTGACACATTTAAAGAGGGACAGGGATGAAGGCCTTGCTGGTCAGTTACTTTTTTTTTTTAAATTAATTTATTTAGTTTTGGGCTGCGTTCAGTCTTCGTTGCTGAGCGTGGGCTTTCTCTAGTTGCGGCGAGCAGGGGCTACTCTTTGTGGCAGTGTGTGGGCTTCTCATTGCGGTGGCTTCTCTTTGTTGCGGGGCACAGGCTCTAGGCACGCGGGCTGCAGAAGTTGTGGCTCGTGGGCTCTAGAGCTCAGGCTCAGTAGTTGTGGCGCACGGGCTTAGTTGCTCCGCGGCATGTGGGATCTTCCCCGACCAGGGCTTGAACCCGTGTCCCCTGCATTGGCAGGCGGATTCTTAACCACTGTGCCACCAGGGAAGTCCCTCAGTTACTTCTTGTTCCCTGTTTCTGCTCAGGGCCGGGTCAGGGAGTTGGACCACTATGAGACTTATCTCTCCTTAGTGGGGTGAAGTAGAGGGAAGACTAAAATCCTCAAATGTTTATGCCAGATCAGGAGGGTAGGACACTGAGACCATCTTGAAGACATCCCCACAATGAGGAGCTGGGGACCCAGCAGCAGGCCAGCTTCTGAGGCTGTTTCTGAGGACCTTTTGATGCATCTATGGTTTTCTGCACTAGTGGGAACTCAAACCACTTGAGCCATGGTCCTTAGAGTTACTCTTCCTTTGGCACCAACAGGTAAGAACACGAATGCTATCCTGTATTTTCTGAGTGATCACGTCACCCCAATAAATAGCTATACGGCCTGGGCATTAAGAATGTTTCACTGGGGGTGGGGGGAGTGGGAGGTACAAACGATTGGGTGTAAGGCAGGCTCAAGGAATTATTGTATAACACAGGGAACATAGCCACTATTTTGTAATAACTATACATGGAAAGTAACCTTTAAACACTGTATAAAAACAAAAAATTTTTAAACTTAAAAACAAACAAATAAAAGAGTGTTTTATTGGACCAGCTCCTCCAGAATCAGAATCAGAAATCAGAATGTGAGACCTAGGGTTTTCATCTGTGAGTCAACCTCAGTGGTGAGATC
Organism: Monodon monoceros; assembly: GCF_005190385.1. NCBI lineage: Eukaryota > Metazoa > Chordata > Mammalia > Artiodactyla > Monodontidae > Monodon > Monodon monoceros. The sequence continues at coordinate 99,200,434 of NW_021703784.1, read as the reverse complement.
TGTAACAAACATTCAATAAACAAGAGTTGAATGAAAGAATGAATGAATAAATGAATGTGTTTGAGAATAAACTTGTAGTGTGGGTAAGTGCAAGAAACTTTGAAAGTTCCAGAATGATAAGTATGGAGTAATTCCACTTAGTTAAAGCTTAAAAACATGTAAGTCATTGCTTTATATTGTTTATGAATACGTGGGCAGTGAAAGTACTGGAACTTGTATGGGAAGGATAAGCACCAGCTTCAGGAAGGGTGAACTTGTGGAGGGAGGAGGGAGATGGGGCAGGAAGGCTTGTCTTGGAGCTTCAACTGTCTCTGTGATATTTTCTTTCTTAAAAAATGCTATGTAGCAGATATATCAAAATGTTTACAGTTGTTAAAGCTGGGAGGTATGAGAATATGTACATAGGTACTTATATAATTGTTTTCTGTATGTTTGAAATATTTTATAATTAAAAAAGTGTTTTTAAGTGTCAGGGTTTTAGAGACTGGGAGGCTGGAGTTTAAGTCTTCTTTTCAACAGTTACTAGCTGTGTTTTGGACAAGTTACTTCCTTTCTCACCTGTGACTTTCCCTCTTGGGATATGTCACATCCTCTTCACCTGCAATGAACACTCGACTAAGTTAACACTGGGAAACAACTTTTGCCAGTTTTCTCTTCTCTAAAAACAGAGACATTATTGGCTGTTTTATTTGCAAATTTGAGTGCCTGGGGTTGAAATGCCTCCCCTCTCTCTCCCCTCAACACGCACATATAAAGTTTGAAGTTTACCTTACACCTGGCGATAATCTTTGGGTTTGAAATTCCTTTGGAGTTTTACAAGGGATGATTTAATGTACAGTCTACATGGAAAGTCCCTTTGACATTCATAGGCTATATGACCCATTGACTTTTGTTCTTTGAAAGGGTTTAGGTCTGCCCTCTAGAGAACACCGAAATCCTACTTTTCTGAACCTGTTCTATAGTTCTGAGACATTTCGAAAAGTAGAATCTAGAATTTGTGGCAAATTTGGGTCTAGTGAGGTGAATGTTATTTACGGCCTGAAAAACTTCCTTTAGGAACGCTCTTCACAGTACCCCCTTCTTGTCACTAGGGAGGCCCTTCCTTCAACTGGACTCCAGAGGAGCCACTGAGGCCCTGGAAAGACACTCCGATTCTGCCCCGAGAGACTATGGCTCTTGCAGGCTGGGACCAGCCACCCTAAGGAGCCTGCGGTGCTGCCGGCTGAGGACCACGGACGGTGGCCTGAGCATCTGTGTCAGAGAATGGAGGGGAAGTGGCCTCGTGCAAAAACGAGGAGTACTGGCTTCCATACAGGCTCCAAGGTCTCCACTTGTGACCTCATTCTGTCTCCGCCCTCAGATCTTTCTTTTTCTATCCCTGCCCTTCCAGTGCAGATACTGGGAGTTAGCCAGGCTTTTCTCTTGCCATCACCTTCCATCAGTTGCCACGTCCTGTAGGTTCTACCCTCTTAATATAGCTCAATCTAGGACCACTGCTGGCATCTACAGGGCCTTTGTTAGAAATTAGTTAAAGGGGCCTTCTCTGGGGACTTCCCTGGTGGTCCAGTGGGTAAGACTCCACGCTCCCAATGCAGGGGGCTCGGGTTCCATCCTTGGTCGGGGAACTAGATCCCGCACGCATGCTGCAACTAAGAAGCCCACATGCCACAACTAAAGATCCCGCATGCCGCCACGAAGGATCCTTCATGCCACAACGAAGATCCCGCGTGCCGCAACTAAGACCCAGCGCAGCCAAAATAAATAATACAATAAATAAATATTTTTAAAAATCACATTCATTTAAAAAAGGGTGGGGTGCTTCTCTGTGCTAGTGAAATAGGAAAAGATGCTCGCTGTAGGTGGAGGCAGCTTTCAGGTACACGCTTGGCTAACAAATAGCTTGTGGGTGAGAAGAGGTGCACCTTCCTCCTGGCTCAGCTGGGGGCACAGGTGGCACTTCACACCCCCCTCCAGTGTCTCTGTGTGCAATGAAGATGGCACCACGATGTGCTGGGACCCTGCTCAAATCTTCGGCTTCCTCTCCATGTACCCTGTAGCTGCTGCCTTACAGCCTTTCTGTGGCTGGCGTGGACGGCTCCATCTGTGTCCCGTCTTTCTCTCTCTTCTCGCCCTCCTCCCTTCTGTTCTCAGGGCTGCCTGCTGGCTGCCCTGCACACTGGCTCCAGGCACTCCCCAGGCCTCCGGGACAAACGCGGGCTCTCAGCAACGCACCTGAGACTCTCGTCCCTGCTCTTTCCATTTCCTTTTCTGCCTCTCCCACCGGAAATCTTCCTTCACCCCAGAGCTTCCCTGCCTCTATTTCTCATCCTGGCAATACCTCCTGGCTTTTGAAGACTTGGCTCAAGCCATACCTTCCCTAAGAAGTCTTCCCCAGTTGGTTGGGTAGCCTCTCCCCTGGCACTTGTCATCCTGTATTGCAATCAAGGCTGGCTAGACATTGGGCACTGGGAGCACAGTGCCTAGAGCACTTGATAATCTTAGGGGCTCATGAAAATATTTTAACTTTTTTAAAAATCAGAAGAAAAAAAGAACTTTAAGGGTCAAAGAAAGTGTGTTATTTTTTCTCACATCAGAAAAAAAAATTGTAGGGCCCATAAAAATCCATTAAATCATTTTTCCTTTCCTTTTTCCTTTTTCTTTTTTTTTAGAGGAAGATGCCCATGGAGGCAAAAGTACCTAGGACCCATGAAAAGTCTTCATGTGACCCTGACTGCCATTGTCCACCCAGTAGACTGAGAGTTCCTAGGAAGTGGGGAATGGAACCTCCCAGGGCCGTGCTATGTAATCTTTAAACCTCTTTATCCCTAGCCCAGTGCTACGTACTCAGGACTGGCTCAGTCAATGCTTTCTGAATAAGTGGATAAGTAAATGAATGAATGGACTTGAGTGAGACTCTTGACTCTTGAGTCTCCATTTCTTCATCTGCAAAGCAAAGCTTCATCTTTGTAGGGTGGCTGTGAGGATTAGTTGGTGAGTGGAAGATGCCTTGGACCTGTGGAGCTTGGAGCGGGTCCTGAAGCTACGCAGGATGTGAGCAAGGAGAGGAGCCAGAGGTTGTTAAAAATGGCTCTAGGTGGTGTCCATACCTTTTTGTTGGTAACAAGCAAAATTATCCTATTTATACACAGAGAAAAAGAACCGGAAGGACATTTACCAAAAGTGTCTCTCAGTGGCCAGCTCTGAACTTGGGTTGTCTTTGTAATTGTTTCAAAAACATACTTAGGAACATGTGAAGGCCTGGTCTGTGTCTTATTTTCCTTTTGTGTCCCTGGCCGGGCATAGGCGAAGGACATATGAATAAGGGAATCCCCCATCTCATGGCCCCATCTGGCACCACATCAGCACCAGGGCCCCTGGTGGGCACCCAAGTGGGTAGAGTGCAGCAAGGCCAGTAGTGGAGAGAGCAGAGCTGTAGGACGGAGACTCTGTTTACCCAGGGTGATGTCTCTCGCAGGCCATCATGGGGACTGAGGAAGAGATGGGACAGCATCTCCAATGGGACAGACACCTTTTAGACACTTCAAAAATTTTAGTTCCTGGTCCCTCTTCACGAACACTTAGGAAAGCAGGCTTCCTGTGTCCCAAGTAATTTAATATTTCCCATGGCTCCCCAAGGACTGGACTCGTTTCCTTTTTATAAGCTGTGGGTGCTAAGTCAGAAACAGTATCAGATTTGCGCACCTTGCTCACTGCTGTCTGCCCAGCGCCTGGGAGCATGCTGGCACACAATAGGTGTAGAGTGAGCAAATGAATATGTCAAGAGTGACTTCTTTAACGGGTCGCTGGGCACCTCCCCGAAGAAGAGAATAAAACCCACCTCCAAATAATGAGACCCTGTATGGACTCCCGCACCCTGTAATTTGGATCTCTAGGAATCGCCTTTGTTGTGGGCGACCAACCACAGGCACAGAAAGCACCTGCTTCTCCAGCCGGTCCTCGAGGAAGGACTCCAGGCTGCCGTGCCCCTAGCTGCTTCTCCAGGTCCCTTCTCTCCGCTTCTTGGGACCTGGGGCTTCCGAGGCATCCCGGGACTCGCAACCAGGGTCCGCCCCAGAGCTTCCCAGCCGTGGTGGCGCGGGTCCCCAGGTGCCCGACTCCCCGCCCGGGGACAGCGTTCTTCCCTTCCTCGTGCGGGGCAGAGGGTCCGGGACCGCGTTTAGGGCCTCGTGTCGCACCCCCAGGCCTGCGGGGGCAGAAGCCTGAGTCACGGCGGCGCACGCCCTCCCCTCTCGGCTTCCATCCTGGGGCCACCTCCGCCCGGCAGCGTCGGGCCCCGGCGCAGCCCGCTCTCCGCGGTCTACTGCGCGCCCCCTCTCCTCGGCCTGAGTCTCTGCGGCCGCGGTCCCCGCCCCGGCCAGCTCCGGGGGAGCTTGGCCCGTCCGCCCTCCAATGCTGCAGGCCGAGCTCCCAGCGCTCCCGGGCGGCTCCCGCGGGAGGGGGCGCGGCCGCCCCCGCGGCTCCACCCTCTCTGCAGGGACGCGGCCATCTGGGGCCCCTGCCAGTCGTGTCCGCTCTGGGGCCCGCGCCTAGCTCGCGCGGGAGGAGGCAGTCCCTGGCAGGGACCGGGGCCTCCCCACCGGGCGACCCCCTTGCCAGCGCCGGTGCGGGGAGCCGGGCGCTTAGATGCCCCGAGGGGGCAGTGGCTGCGAGCCGAGCTTGGGTGCAAGCGCGTCGCAACGGACGCGGCGCCCCTGGCCGCCTCGGTGACCCTTCAGGAGCCGGGACCCGAGTCCCGGAGGCGGCGGCGCGGGCCCGCGAGGACGGCGAGGTCCGTGCTCCTAACGTCCGCGGCGGGCGAAGGCTGCAGAGCCTTGGTCGGGCTGGTCGCCTCATGCCTCTCCCCCCAGCCCCCCGCGAGCTGGCAGGAGGAAATAGCGCGCGGCCCCTTTAAATTTACCCAGGAGCCCTTAAAGGAGCCCCAGGGGCCCCAGACAGGAATCCCCACCCCGGTCCAGCCCGCGCCGCCGAGCTAGCAGTCAGCCGTCCGTGCGGCCGGCCGCCCAGTGCATGCGCCCCGCGCTCCGGGGCCCCGCGCACCGAGCGCCGCGCGCGGGCCGCCG